>NC_092873.1:477321059-477645831 GCF_028372415.1 Notamacropus eugenii | reverse complement strand
CCTACATTTTATGTGTATGAATAATCCCTTTCCATAAGAGAATACAATTTCTTGGAGGGCAAGAATTGTGACTTTTTTTGTATTTGTATTTTCACTGTCTAGGATAGTGTCTGGCAAATAGTAAGTACTTACTAATTATTTTTTCTTTCATGTATTTATTTATTCCCTTTATGTTGTATGACTGGTTGAGAAATATTTTATGCAGTTTCTTCCCTATCTCAGAGAAATTTTATTTCTTATTTCAGATTAATGAGAATTCTCGGGGATTCCCCTCAGTGGTGATATGACATCTGTCTATCTCAAAAGATTTCTCTACCCCCTTCATATCTTTCTATATCTATATTACTGTTGTTGTTATTCATTTGTGTCTGACGCTATATGATCCCAAAGCCCATGGGTTTTCTTGGCAGAGATACTGGAGTAGTTTTCCATTTCCTTCTCCATTCTTCAGATGAGAAACCAAAGCAAATAGGGGTCAAGTGACTTGCCCAAGGTCACATAGCTACTAAGTATCAATAGCCAGATTTGAACTCAGATCATTCTGACTCCAGACCCAGTGCTCTATCCACTATGCACTTATCTGGCCTATAGCTATATCTATACCTATATCTAAATCTATGCCTATATCTGTATGTATTTATATGACCCTTTTGGAGGTACTTTCCCAACTCCCATTCCCATTCATAGACTGGGATTCCCTAGATTGCAGCTAGTACTGTTAGGTTTCTAGAGAGGACCCTAAGTGCTTGGGGTTTCTAACATTTTTACTCAGGGGCCCCAACTGGTATGCTTACCATTGATTATCAACCAAATTTGATTATCTTTTTTTAATGTGTATTTATTAAGCAAGTTTCGCAAAGACAATTGTTACAAAAATGGTTCCCACAAACTAGATGTGTGCTTTCTCTTTACACGGTCCCATGTAAGTGGCCTGTTGACAACTGCATACATGTGGCCCCTGAAGAGAGTGACTCAATTTTAAAACATAAAGGTAATGAGGTTCACGAGTAGAGAACACATACAGCAAAGGCAAAACATAGCTCTTGATTACTGGGAATTCTTGTCTTCCTTGATGGAGTCCTTGTGAAGCTGTCCTTTGGAGTAGGTCTCTGCTGAGCTCTTAAGATCAATACCTTTCTAGAAATCTCCACTTCTTTCCACCTTGATCAACCATGCTCCCTGAATCGGTCTTTCTTCATGGGGCCCAGTTCATCTTTACTGTGTTCCTCAGCTCCCAATTCAAACAATGCTATGACCCATTGCTCTTCTCAATACCCTCTCGCTAATATTGCTGGGAACACTGGAACTGCCAAACATTTGAAGTTCACAAGGTAACCTGTAACTACCATCACCTGGGAGTTGTGGTAGTGGAAATATTTTCTGTGGGATGCCATCTACCTCTAATTATATTTCTTTCTGTCTCCATTATTGAATTTAGAACCAAAAGTGGCATAGCTAGTCACTTTGGGGAAGAGATCATATCCTCTCTTTGCACTGCTCACCCATTCCCCTACCCCCACGCCTGCCACCACTCCCCACCCCCATCCCTATGGGGCCCGTGGGGCAAAACAACTGGGGAAACAGATATTACTACCAAAGCAAAATGTCCCTGGCAAAGGAAGCCATTAGGGCAGTGTCTGATTAGGCAGAGTATATAAGATCAGGTATGAAAAACCCAAAGAGAAAGAAGGTGTGGGAACAAAAATCTTTGTATCCGGAAAGAGGAACAAGTACGGAAAAGAGGTAAATCAATAAATCCATGAGCATTTACTAAGCATCTACTATGTGCAAGAAACAGGGCCAAATACTGAGGCCCTGAAGTATTTTTTAAAATGCAAAGAAAACATCAGAAGAAAATTCTGAAGAAAACAGATAAGAAAGACAGTCATGAAAATATGTTGTTTATTATATGTGTTAAAAACATTAAGTTATACTTAATAGAATTTGCATTATTTGACTTTAAAATTGTGTAAAATATAGTAACTGGTTCTAGTCCACTGGAAATATATGCCACGTGAATTTGAATAATTTGACCACTTAAAAAAAGTTATTATTTGAACTGATTGGAACTAGCTATAATTCTTTCTCCAGTCTTTGTATGTGGAAGTTCTTTCTTTTTTCTCTTTTCTTCTTCCTTTCTTCTTTCCTTTTTCTCTCCTTCCCTCCCCCTGTCTTTTCCTTTCTTTCTTTTGGATTTGTTTGTCTATTATATTCAAAACTAATTTTTGATTAAAAGAAAAAAAAGTCCCTGACCTCAGGAAGGTCACAATTTAATAGAGAGGTAAGATACAACACAAAACAATACAGTACAATATATACAAAATATATACAGAGTAGATGGGAGGTTATCTCACAGAGGAAAGCCCTAGCACACGGAGGGACTAGGAAAGGCCTGCTTAAGAAAACAGTATCAGAGGTAAGTTCAAAGGAAGTTAGGAAAATTAAGAGATGGTGGTAAGGGGCATTCCAGGCATGAGGGTCAGCCAGTACAAAGGGATGGTGGAGGATGGAGAGTTGTGTAGAACAGCAAATACACCAAAAGAGCTGGATTGTAAAGGACATGAAAGGAAGGAAATAATAAGAGAATTGAAAAAGTATGGAGAGGCCAGGTAATGCAAAGTTTAAAATGCCAAACAGACTTTTTATTTGACTAAAACACACTTGTCACATGGTCATTGAACCTTTGGCATGAAGAGTCAGAGGCTACTGCTTCTTGAGATTCTCTTTTCCATTTGTAGAAAGCATTGCTTGTTAGCGTGTCTTGGAATTGGGCCTAAGTGGGGCAGTTAGGTGGCATAATGGCTGAAGTCAAGAGGACCTGAGTTCAAAAGGGGCCCCACAAACTTATTAACTGTGTGACCCTGTGCAAGTCACCTAGCCTTAAGATGGGCTTAAGTTTGCCCTTTTGCAGCTTCTACTCATTGCTTGTCATTCTGCCTTTTGGGACCAAGCAAAATCAGTCTAATTTCTCTCCCATCTTCAAGTACTTGAGGACAGTGATCATGACTGCTGCCTGCCTACTCTTCTGGGGGCTAAATTACAGGACTGAATAAAATGGGGCTATCACTTCTTTATGCCTATAAATTGGGCCTCTTCTAAAGCACTACACGATTACATTAACTTCACTAGTTACTATCACACACTGAAGACTCATAATTAAGCTCACTAAGCCCACTAAGACCCCCAAGATGTTTTTCAGATAAAGTGCTATCTAGTCTTGCCTTCTCAATATAATTCTTCTGAAGGTGAATTTTTGAACCAAAGCACAAAATAATCCTTTAATCCCTACTAAATTTCATTTTTATTAACCAGTCTAATTCTTTTAGCTAGCCAAGGTCTTTTGAGGTCTTACTTCTGCCAATCAATACATGGGTTTTGCAAAATGTGATATGCATGCTGTCTATGCTTTTATCCAAGTCACTGATAAAAGGTAAAACATTATAGGGCCAAAGGCAGATCCATTTCCCAGGGCAAGTCACTGGATACTTTCTTGTTAAGCAGTCACTGAGCTCTTGGTGACTAATCTCAGTCATTTAACCCTCTCTGACTCCACCTTTTTAGACCATCATGCAATTTACTTCTTTTCATCTTTTCCATAAGAGAAGCATACATTACTTTATCCATGAAGGCAAGTCCCGTACCAAAGAAATCACAGATCTGAAAAACACAACTACTACTACATATAATGCCACAGGACTTTACACAGTGTTTTACATGCATTTGGTCTTCACAACAATTCCATGAGATTCTTAGTGCAAGTAAAATCATCTCCATTTTACAGATGAGAGACTGAAGAACTTGAGATTCAGAGAGGAAATGACTTGCCCAACAAAATGCAGCCAGTAAGTGGTACAAGTCTACATCATGCTGTTCGATAGCTCAGTGGATAGAGCACTGTGCCTGGATTCAGGAAGCCCTAAGTTCAAATCTAGCCTCTGAGGAGTATCTGTGTGACTCTGGGCAAGATACTGAACCTCTGTTTGCCTGGATAATATCAGTTTATTCCCAGGGATATTGTGAGGATCAAATGAGGTGATATTTATAAATCACTTTCCAAATCTTAAAGAATTATATAAATCCTCACTTCTTGTTCTCCTTCTCCTCCTCCTTCTTGTTATTGCTATTAGAGTCTGGAACCATAAAAGCCAAAATTCAGCAAATTTTCCACTATCCCATAACCTCCCTAAATCTATAAATATTTCAGGTTAAAATCTGTGTCATTGGTCAAACATTCCTGAATAAATTATACTCATGCCTGGCATCACTACACACTTTATGGCACTTTCTACAATCATTGGCATCCTACAGAGAGAGAGAAAGGGAGAGTGAGAGACAGAGAGAGAGAGAGAGAGAGAGAGAGAGAGACAGAGACAGAGACAGAGACAGAGAGACAGAGAGAGAGAGAGACAGAGAGGGAGAGAGGGAGGAAGAGAGGGGGAGAGAGAGAGAGAGAGAGACAGAGACAGACAGAGAGAGAGAGAGAGACAGAGACAGAGACAGAGACAGAGAGAGAGAGACAGAGACAGAGAGAGAGAGAGAGAGAGAGAGAGAGAGAGAGAGAGAGAGAGAGAGAGAGAGAGAGAGAGAGAGAGAGAGAGAGAGAGAGAGAGAGAGAGAGAGACAGAATTAAGCATTTGCTGTAGGAATGGCTTAGACTATCCCTCTGATGAAGTGACAAATATATCACAAGTAACTTGTGGTGGAAGAGAAAGTTGAACTATAAGGAAGACCATAAAGATGAACCAATAATAAATAAATCACCCATTTCTCTTCCAAACCACTAAACTCTCATATAAAGCAGGGAGGGTAGAGGATAAAATGATGAAGACAATATGTAAACTCTTTGATGGCAGGGTCTGTTTCATTTTGTCTTCATCCTTACCACCTTTAAGCGCTAATTGAATTTAACTAAATTGTACATTTGTGGACCATAATCAGAGAAAAAATACCAATTTTTCTTTTCTTTATGTTTTTTTAGTACAGGTATCTTCTGGGTTAGCACTTTCCTTCTTAAGTCTCTGCCTTGGGTTTCCTCTGAACAAATATAAATGGAAGCTATATATTTACAAATACCTAATTAAGTTCTTGAGAAGTAATATAATGGCTAAAGTTCAAGACTTTCCCAATAAGGAAATTGGCTTTTGGGAGTCCTGGACTCTTTTGCTCCACCAAAATGTTGAGGAAGGGACAGCAGTGACATGTTGGGAGTTATTCCCATTTGTCCAGCCTGTTTAGTGGAGCCAATGATCTCTGGGATACATGATTTATTTAACAGGTGGTGACAATCATTTCACCAAGAGGGAGATTCCAGAAATGGTACGTCAGGGGGTATACACCTCATCAGAACTACCAGGGTTCTAGTCCCATGAGTCAGCTTTTCCCTTCTCCTCTTTATCATGAGAATGAATATCACAATGCTCATTCTGAGTCAAGTATTTGGGCAAGACCAAAAATAACCCTGAATTGCTTTGCACCTGCTTGTAGTTAATAACAGGGTTGCTGAATGCTTGTATGATATCTCCGTGAACAGTCTATTTATCTGATCTTTCTTTGGTACTGTTCTGTTTGTTCCAACCTGCTCATTCTGCTCATCTGAAGTTATGTTCTAAGGGGGAAAAGATCTCAGGATTCTGAGAATATCTTTAGCAAGTGATGCTGCAGGAGGCAAGGAAAAGGGGAGAAGTTCTAGAAAATACTGGTAAATGCCAACAGTTGGAATCTTCAGATCACAAATTAGCAAATGTCAAAAACATTAAAATTAGTCTCACATTAGCCGTATGTCAGGACTGTGGTTTTCATAATAAAATCCTCAACTCCCAGAATTTGGAGGCGCTAAGTGGATTAAAGAATACCTCTCCATTTTCTTCAGAACTTTGCTGGCCTGTTATAAGAGCTCTGTTGACTACTGTGATGGCTAATTTACAACCTACAGAATTTCATGATTAAATAGCAGAATCTCTGTCATTTATTTATTGTCCTCTCTCAGTACTGCAAGTACATTTATTTAGCTAGCATTGCTAATTGTCAAAAAAAAGAGAAAAAAAACTTTCACCTTGTCATAGATACCTTTTAACCAAGAACTTGACTCTATGATATTAGGCCATACTTGTCCCTAGACAAAAATAAATGGAATCCAGTCACTTATAAGTAGCTTAATAACTATCTGAAAATTAATTTATAATTAGAGTTCAGGAAGCCCATAAACAGCTAGGCATCGCAGTGGGTAGAGTATTGGACCTGGAGTCAAAGAGACATGAATTCAGATTCAGCTACAGACACTAGCTGTGTGCCCCAGGCAAGTCACTTAACCTCTGTTTGCCTCAGGTTTCTCATCTATAAAATGAGAATAATATTAATAGTACCTTCCTTCTGGAAATTTTGTGAGGACAAAATGAAGTAATGTTTGTAAAGTGCTTTGCAAATCTTAATATGCCACAGAAATGCTAATTATTATTATTAATAAAATTATAATAATCAGACTATGTTATATAATAAATACAATTTCTAAATATAGCTATTATTATCATTACAGTACTAGGGGAGACAACAAATCTTAACTCCTCTTAACATTTCTTCCATTCAGCAAAAACTACTCAAGAAGTGAAAATCGGAGTGACAAAACCCTAAATCCTTCCATGTATGTTTCCTGTAAAGAGAAATTTGTCTTTAATTGAGAAAAATGGTCTACACAGTGAAGATTAGACATAAATTACTATTGTCTGTGAATATTAAAATTCACAAAGTGGGTGTATGTATAGTGAAAGAAAGACAAGCTAAAAACTATCATGTAGCAGCTAAACAACTGGTTTGATAAAGAAGATATTATAATGATGAACAGGAGGACTTCAGAGAGGCCTGGAGGTACTTTTATGAATTGAGGCTGAGTGAAATGAGCAGAACCAGGAGAACATGGTACATAGTAACAACCACAGTGTATGAGGACAGTTTCTGATAGTGTAAGCCCTTCACAGCAATGCAAGGACCTAAAACACTCCCAAAGAACTCTTGAGGCAAATTGCTATCCACATCCAGAGAAAGAACTATGGAATCAGAATGCAGAATGCAGCAGAATATTTTCTCTTGTGTTATATTTTGTTTTGTTTTTTCTCATTCATTTTAATTCTTCTATGCAACTTGACTAATGTGAAAATATGTTTAATAAGAATGCATGTGTAAAACCCATATAAGATTGCATGCCATCTCAAGGAAGGAAGAAGGGAAGGGAAGGGGAAAAAAATCTAAGATATATGGAAGTGATTGTAGAAAACTGAAAACAAATTAATTAAAGAAGATAACAGGACTAACACTTTTAAGTCTGATTATTTTGGTCTACAATTCAATGAGTTTTATGTTGCAGTGATCTGATCCTGTGTTATTGATGGAACAACTGTTGTTAGTCACATAGACTTTGACTATATGAGTGAGTATGAAAGAATCAGGATTTGAACACAGTCTTGTTGCCTCTTAGTTTCCATTGCTGCATGACTAAAAGCAATGTCTGCTATATGTATATATATATAAAATCCCATCAAGGCACTGATAGCTTAGTGGGAAGAGACGGATAACATTAGAAGACTACTTTCAAATGACTAGCAGCTAAACACATGGGATCTGCTAGACTTAATTGAGAGAACTAAATGTAAATAAATCACCAGGACCAGATGGCGTCTACCCAAGAGTTTTGAGGAATTCAAGGGTGAAATTGGAGAGCTTCTGGCCAAAACATTTAACCTGTTATCGCAAACGTGGAAGAAATGGCTAATGGCCAAAGTGACTCCCATTCTTTACGAAAGGCTTAAGAGAGAAGTGTTACTTCTCTTCTGGATGAGGTAGAGTCAACTATAAAAGGAGAGCAAGATCATTGAACACTTAAGCAAACATAACTAGCATTTATCTAATCCGATTTATTTTCTATGATTCTTCTACATATATCCTCAATTCATTTCAAAGCAATGAGATTCAACATATATTACGCATCAATGTTCAAGTGCTATACTTCACATGACAATTTAAAAAAAAATAGTCACTGTTCTCGAGAAAGAGTATACAAAATATATTTTTAAAAGTATGATACAAGATAGAATGGGTAATATGATTTACATGGATAGTGAGGTGACTTTGGTGTCAGGAATACCTGAGTTTAAGTCCCACTGGTGACACATACTGCCTATGTGACCATGGGTAGGGCATTGACCTTTCACAGCCCAAGGCAACTTTTAAAGATGATAAACTGAAAAGAAGGTGCCAACCTTCATTAGTAGAAGGGAGTATCTTCTTTTGGGATTTCTTTACCAGTGAAATCACAGATCCAGTGCTTTAGCCCTATGATAAAAGATAGAATATGGGCACTGTAGTCTAGTAAAACTTAGGGAAGGAAAAGATTTTCAAACTGTTACACATGAGATAGGTTCGCTTATTTTAATTCATATCTTGACTCCAGGTATCATGCGTCCATATACTGTGCCACTTAGCTGCCTCAGTAACATTTATCTCATATATACTGATTTAAATGTGTTGTTCCCCACCAAACCCCAATTAAATTGTGAACTCCAACAGGAAGAAACTATTTTGCTCTTTCTACACATTCTCTGCACTTAGCATAACACCTGCCACATAGTTATGTTTGTTAACTGATTGATTAATTAATGGATGATCACTGTTCCCTTCAGTCAAAATGTTTCCTCCCAAGGATGTGCTGGTAAAATTTTAACAACCAACTCTGGGGGAAAATGTAAGCACAATATGATTTTAAGTTTAATATGCATCATCACACCTCCTACTCTTCTCCTTTCCCAATTATATTCTTTATGACTTTTCATGCACCTTACCTCCTGTAAGAAACTTTCCCTGATTACTTCAGCCCAAGACACATTACATATTTATTTATGTCCTATAAAAAGCCCTTCAGTGAAAATATTGTACCAGAAAGAGTAAGTGGAAACACTTCATAAGCAGAATTCTTAAAAGTTTCAGCATTTTTCTAAATTATGGAATGACTCCTCTACTGGAATAATAAGGAGAGTTATTTGTGGGTTTAATTGAAAATACTGACAAAGGCTCAGCAAAAATGGCATATCTAAGAGTCAAAAATGGAAATATAAATAAATGGTTTCTCAAATTGTCTGTTTCTAAAAGTGTACTCTTCTTCTATCATAACTTGTGCATTGTATCTGTTGCCAGGAGCGATTAAGGAGGAAGAGGAGACAGCTACTGACAACACAATATTGGGGGAAAAATACATTTACATGTGAAACCTTAACGAGTGGGGTTTTCCTAGATCTGTTGACCAGTAAGAGGAGAAAAGAGACCTAATTTGGAGCCTCAGAATGTTTCACTACTGTGGTCCTGACCTAGTTAAAGTGCCAGCCACAATACCCATAGCACTTTCCTTATTTCACATCACTGAGATGAATCTTGCTAAAATATAGCTTTCATTATGTTATTTCTTTGCTTCTGAATCTTCATTGGCTCCCCACTAACTACTGGATCAAATGCATCTCTTCATCCTGCTTGTTATTCCAAGCCTTCTATACTTTTACTGTACTATATCTAATCCAGTTTATTTTCTATGATTCTTCTACATATATCCTCAATTCATTTCAAAGCAATGAGAGTCAACATATATTATGCATCAGTGTTCAAGTGCTTCATGTGATAATTAAAAAATGAGTCACTGTTCTCGAGAAAGAGTTTATAAAATACACTTTTACAAGTATGATACAAGACAGAATGGGTAATATGATTTACATGGATAGTGAGGTGACTTTGGTGTCAAGAATACCTAAAGTTCAAGTACCACTGGTGACACATACTACCTATGTGACCCTAGGTAGGGCATTGACTTGTCAGAGCCCAAGGCAACTTTTAAAGATGATAAACTGAAAAGAAAGTGCCAACTTTCATTGGTAGAAGGGAGTATCTTCTTTTGGGAATTCCTTACCAGTGAAATCACAGGTCCAGTGCCTTATCCCCATGATACAAGACAGAATATGGGCACCATGTTCTAGTAAAACTTGGGGAAGGAAAGTTCAATGTTGTGCAGTGGAAAGAGTACGCAGAGTCTCCCTTTTTTTAAGCAAAGGAGGAAGGTGAATCTTCAATTCTTTTCTGGCCCCAACATTGGCTGTTAACATGTCACAGTACTTAACTTTGTTTTATTGCTCTTTTTTTGCTTGTTTGTTTTCACTGTTGCAGTTATTGTGAATGTTGTTTTCCTTTTTCTATGTATTTTACTCTAATTAGGTTCATATACACCTTCCTTTATTTTCCTAGTCCTTGGGGTTGTTACTTCTTATGACACAGTTGAATTCCATTACATACTTATGCCACGGTTTCTTTAGTTATGTTCCAATCAATAGAAATACTTTCATTTTTGTTTGGTTCTATTTTGCTATGTTTTTGACTATTACAAAAATGGGGGTATGAGTGTTTTTCTACCAGTGGTAATAGAACCTTTCTCTGTGTGATTAAGATTTGTGCCTAACAGTAGGATTTATGGATCAAAAGGCATAAACAAGTGAGTGGCTTTTCTCAAATGATTACAAATTATTTTCCTGTATGATTGGACCAATATACAACTCTACTAACTCTGTTGGTATGCCTGTTTTCCATAGTCCCTACAACATTAACTAATTCCATCTTGTATTATTTTTCCAATGTTAGACCAATGATGAAACCTCAGAATTGCTTTAATATATGTTTCACTTATTGGTGATTTACAACAATCTTGCTATTTTTTGTTGATAATTTATAGTTCATCTTTGGAAATTATCAGCTCTTGCTTCTTGACTATATATTTATTGAGGAAATGCTCTTGGTCTTATAAATTTCTGTCAATTTTTCACATATCTCAGGTATAAGATTTTTATCAGGGATATTTAATGTGAAGATTTTCTTAACCAATTAAATACTTTGTTTCTAATCCTTAATGTTATATTAAGTTCATTTGTACAAAAGTATTTAACTTTATGTAAACAAAATTATCTGTTTTGTCAATTTCATCTAAAGAGGAGATAGAGATACAGACTGAGTCAGGAAGAACTAGGTTCAAATTTTATGTATCATCTTTATGTATCATACATATGTATCATGCATCATCATGTATCATCACACATATGAGTGTGACCCAACCACAGATGATAAACCATCTCATTATTTAAAACTTCCTTTATTGCTATAAAGTAATTTATTACTATTTTCAATTATATTTATATATCTTTTGTATCTTGATAGATTACCATCTTAATAGTTTTAGAATTATATTGAATGAGACTCCTTTTACTATTATGTTTTCTTGGCTTTTGACATTGCTTTTTTGTTAGAAATGATGGTGTTAGAAATTTATTTTCCACCTTGCTCCTTGAATAAAACTATTACTTGCTTCAATTAAGGATTTTTTTTCTCATTAGACATTGGGGTTTTCTAGGAATTTATAATGCACATAAGGATAATATCTCTTTGTTGGTAATGTTTATTTCTTTAATTTCTTTCTATTCTCTTATTGCTATCACTAGTATTTCCAGAACTGTCAAAAAATAATGAGAAGTGGCCACATACTTTGTACATGCTGGGAAAGTTTTAGATGGTCTATCAGGTAGATTGTTCTTTTTTTGGAATAAATTTTTATTAGTAGTATTGATCTATGTTCTTTGTGTTTTCATCATCCCTCCTTGTTTTAGGTATTAGAGTTATATTTATGATATAAAAGGAGTATTATAGGTTGCTTTGTTTCTCTTAAGAATAATTTTAGTAGAATAGTTAATAATTATTCTTTTGTAAAATATATTTTATTTAATCATTTTTGTATTTATAGATGAAATTCTGGGGATTCAAAAATACATTTTTGCATGTTAGATTCTTACAAATGACACAATGTTTCATTTTTGTACCCTATATAGTCCTCCTTTGCTTTATTCAAATGTACCTCAACAAGACTGCTGTCATTTAGCTTCATGTGGATTCTCTTGCCAACTATTTCTCTTGGAAAAACAAAGACTTCAAAGATTGGATTATGTGCAATGGTGTGAATATAATTTCTGGGAATTTTTGCATATTTTATATAGCTTTTGCTTATTGATTTAAGATTAATTCCCTGGAAATGTTTGCCACATGCTTGCCACTGAATTTTCCCCTTCTACTTCATGAACCTAGTTATTCTTAGATCTTCTGAATAGATTTCAGCTAAGAAGTTGAAAGCTTTTTCTAGCCCTTCTGCCACCATCAACTTCAATTTCTTAAGCTTTTTTGATATACAGTGCTTTTTAATTGAGCCTTTAGGTAAGATCATATCTCCAACTCCAGGAGAGCCGGTAAAATGTCAGACTCAAATTTATCTGGCTTCCTGCCATTGTGCTTTACAATCTTGGTTATGCAATACAACATGGCACTGATCTCACTGGGTTCCAGCATAGAAAGAGCTTAATTACTCTTTAAATGTCTGATTTTTCATTTCAGAATATGCCCTAAGCTTTTCCAATGTAATTTTTCAAATATTCTATTGAAATCTTTATTTTGTTTTCTGTTGATCTTTCTGTTAGATTTCTACTGCCCTGGAGAAGATTAAAACCACCTACAATTCTTGTGTTACCATCTATGTCTTTCTTTTTTACTTCAACTGACTTTTCCTTTAAGAATTTTAATACTATGTCATTATTAACAAATATTTTATAACTCTGCCTACAGGTTTACAGGATGCAATTCAATAGCTGTCTGAAGGAAGGTATTATTTTTATCTTGGCTGCAGAAGGTATGTGATCTGGCAACAACAAACTTTGGAACACCAGAAAAGTAGTAGTAGGGTGCTTAAGGGAGGCAGTGTGACAGATCACAGTCACAGAGACTAGGAAGATCAGAGACTTTATAAAGGAGTGGAAATTGACTGGATTCCTCCTAAGGACAGCTAAGTTCATGTTTCACAGACGGAAGATGGGACTACAGAATTCACCACGCCCACACTTCATCTCAGGTAGTGGCTAAGGGGCATCTTCTTTCTCCCTCCCTCTTCCCTCCCTCTATTCATATAGTTCAAGTTGGGAAGGAAAAAGAAATGAAACAAAACTGCGTCCTACTTTGTTATCTCACACTGCCCATGGTATTTTTAAAACTTTGAATCACTTGTATAAATTAATTCATTCCTGTTGTTAGTGGTCATGTCATTAGTTGATCTAAGCATACATATAGGGATGGTCATGAAGGGTTTTGTATTTCCCTGATTATGTACACTAGGACCCCACAATTCTGCTGTGAAAGGTTAAGACCATCTAGGGATCTATGGAGTAATGGTTAAATTTCATAAATGATCTTATAACTCTCCTAAGAAGAACCTTGAAACTTGAACGCAAGGCTCACTTAGACTTCCCAGAAGAATGAATCATTAGCGTTTGGCATTAATGGAGGTGTGAACACAGAATTTGGGAACTAAACTAAATTCCATCTGAAAAAAGAGGGGAAAATAAAGAGATCACACACTTCTGGGTTCTATTAGAACCACAAGTGCTAGATTTTTTAAAAAATCACATTGTTTTATTGTGGTTCCTTTTAGAGTAATATAGTTTAACTGCCTTTTCTGACATGAATGTATATTTTCCCTTGTCTTACAGCATAATGGCAAACTCTTACTTTCTGAAGGAATGATTTGAGACATTGTAAATTTTGTTCTCACCTCTAGCCAGTTTCAATCTGTATTTGCTTTATTGCTCAGAGTTTTTCTTATATATGACAAAACGTTGTGGTTTTTGTCCTTGTCCTTTCTGCTACTTATTTTCTTTATTGTCTATGTAATTCATTCATATTTTTCTATTTTAAAAATATTATTTTTAGCTTTCTTTTTTAAAAAATTGAGCTCCAAAATCTCTCCCTTCTTCCCACTTGTCCTCTACCCACTAAGAAAGCAAACAATATATTATACCTATGAAATCATGCAAAACATATTTTCATAATTGTCATATTGCAAAAAAGGCCCAAAAAGAAAAAAAAGACAGAAAGAAAAAGCAAAGAGATAAACACACACACACACACATATGAAGAAAGAAAGAAAAAAAGACTCACACACATGTACTTCAATTTGCACTCAGAGTTCATCAACTCTCTCTCTCTTGTCTTGGATCATCTGTATTGATAAGAGTAGCTGAGCCTTTCTGTTGATCACCACTACAACTATGCACAATGATCTCTCAGTTCTTCTCACGTCACTTTGCATCAGTTCATATGTCTTGCCATGTCTTTTTCCCCATTGAAGCCACCCTTCTCATTCTTTTTTTTTATTAATTTATTTGTTTTCAGTTTTCTACAATCACATCTATAAGTCTTAGATTTTCTTCCCCTTTTTCTTCACTCTCTCCCTGAGATGGGATGCCATCTTCTATGGTTTCTATAACTACATTATTATTAAGCACATTTTCACATTAGTCATGTTGCATAGAAGAATTAAAATGAATGGGGGGAAACCATGAGAAACAAACAAAACATAACATAACATGGCATAATACAAGAGAAAATATTCTGCTTCATTCTGCATTCCAATTCCTTAATTAATTCTCTGGATGTGGATGTCATTTTGCCTCAAAAGTCCTTTGATAATGTTTTAGGTCCTTCCATTGCTGTGAAGGGCTACATTTACCAGAAAAATTCCTTGCGCTCTGGTTGTTACTATGTACAATGTTCTGCTGGTTCTGTTCTTTTCACTCAGCATCAGTTGATATAAGTTCTTCCAGGCCTCTCTGAAGTCTTCCTATTTGCCATTTATAGCATAATATTATTCCATTACATTCATATATCACAACTTGTTTTGTCATTCCCCAAATGACAGGCATTCCCTCGATTTCCAGTTCTTGGACACCACAAAGAGAGCTGCTATAAATATTTTTTGTACACGTGGGACCCTTTCCCATTATTATGATCTCTTTGGGATACAGTCCTAGAAGTGATATTGCTAGGGCAAAGGATACACATATTTTTGTAGCCCTTTGGGCGTAGTTCCAAATTGCTCTCCAGAATGGTTGGATCAGCTCACAGCTCTGCCAGCAATGAAGTAGTGTTCCAACTCTCCCATATTTTCTCCAACATTTATCATCTGGCTGTTTTGTCATGTTAGCTAATCTGATAGGTGTGACGTGGTACCTCAGAGTTGTTCTGATTTGCATCTTTCTAACCAATAGTGATTTAGATCATTTTTTCATATGATTATAGATTGCTTTAATTTCTTCCTCTGAAAACTGCCTGTTCATATCCTTTGACTATTTATCGATTGGGGAATGATTTATATTCTTGTAAATTTGACTCAGTTTTCTATATATTTTAGAAATGAGGCCTTTATCACAGATACTAATTGCAAAATTCTTTCCCAGTTTTCTGCTTCCCTCCTAATCTTGCTTGCATTGGGTTTGTTTGTGCCAAAAATTTTCAATTTAATGTAATCAAAATTATCCATTTTGCACTTCATAATGTTCTCTATCTCTTGTTTGGTCATAAATTTCTCCATTCTCCATAAATCTTACAAAAACACTATTCCTTTCTCCCCTAATTTGTTTATAGTATCAGCTTTTATACCTAGATCATGTATCCATTTGGACTTTATTCTTGTGTATGGTGTCAGGCATTGGTCTATGCCCAGTTTCCACCACACTGTTATCCAGTTTTCCCAGCAGTATATCATCAAATCACTGCAAAGAGTGATAACTTACTTCTTTTTTGCCTAATTCCTTCAATTTCTTTTTCTTGTGGCAGAAGCTAACATTTCTAATACCATATTGAATAATAATGATGATAATGGACATCTTTGTTTCACCTCTGATCGTATTGGAAATGCATTTAGCTTATCTCAATTACACATAATGCTTGCTTATGGTTTTAGGTAGATATTGCTTATTATTTTAAGGAAGATTCCATTTATTATTATGCTCTCCAGTGTTTTCAATAAGAATGGGTGTTGTATTTTATCACAAGTTTTTTCTGTATCTATTGAGATAATCATGTGGTTTCTGTTAGTTTTGTTGCTGATATGATCAATAGTGCTGACAGTTTTCCTAATACTGAACCAGCCCTTCATTCCTGGTATAAATCCTACCTGATCATAAAGTATTATTCTTGTGATAAGTTGCTGTATTCTTTTGGCTAATATCTTATTTAAAATTTTTGCATCTATATTAACCAGAGAAACTGGTCTGTAATTTTCTTTCTCTGTTTTGGCTCTTCCTTGTTTAGGTATCAGAACCATATTTGTATCATAAAAAGAATTTGGTAGGATTCCTTCTTCGGCAATTTTCCTGAATAGTCTGTATAGTATTGGAATTAACTGCTCTTTAAATCTTTGATAGAATTCACTTGTAAATCCATCTAGCCCTGGAGATTTTTTCCTAGCGAGTTCATTGATGACTTGTTCAATTTCGTTTTCTGAGATGGAGTTATTTAAATATTTAACTTCCTCTTCTGTTAATCAACAAATCATAGAAACAATGAATAACTTCATTTCAAGAGAATGACAATAATGAGACAATCCTCCAATACTTATGGGATGCTGCAAAAGCAGTTCTTAGGGGAAGTTTTATATTATTGAATGTCTACATGAATAAAATACAGAAAGAGGATATCAATGAATTTCAGCATGAAACTGAAAAAGCTAGAAAAAGAACAAATTGAAAATCCCCAGGTAAATACCTTTCCCTCTTTGAATCAATTTTGATGAGTGTGAAGTTCAAGAATTACCCAGCTTCCCTATTTTCCCCTCCACTATAAAAGCTCTTTGTAGCATGCCTCTCTCATATGAGAAAAATTTTCACATTCCTCCCCTCCCTTCCCTCTTTTCCTAGTGCATCCCTCTTTCTCATCCATTCATACCTTTCCCCTCTGTCTAGATTCCTTCTAACTGCCCTAGTAGTGATAAAGTTCTTAGGAGTTAATGTATGATCTTACCATATAGAAATATAAACAGTTTAGCTTTATTGAGTCCTTTTATGATTTCTCTTTCATGTTTACCTTTTTGTGCTTCTCTTGAGTCATGTTTAAATGTCAAATTTTCTATTCAACTCTGATATTTTTCCTCAGGAATGCCTGGAAAGTGTCCTATTTCATTAAATATCCATTTTCCTTTAAGATCACGCTCTCTTTTGCTAGGTAGATTATTCTTGGTTGCAATTCTAGCTTCTTTGCCTTCTGGAATATCACATTCCAAGTCCTCAAATCCTCTAATGTAGAAGCTATTAAATCTTGCGTTATACTGATTGTGACTCCCCAGCATTTAAGTGGTTTCTTTTTGGTTGCTTGCAATATTTTCTCTTTGACATAGAAGTTCTGAAATTTGCCTATAATATTCCTGGGAGTTTTCATTTTGAAATCTCTTTCAGAAGGTGATCAGATGATTCTTTCAATTTCTGTTTTACTCTCTAGATCTAAACTATGAGGGCAGTTTTGCTTAATAATTTCTTGAAATATAATATCTAGGCTCTTTCTTTATCATGACTTTCAGGGAGTCCAATAATTCTTAAATTCTCTCTCTTTGATCTATTATCCAGGTCAATTTTTTCCAATAAGATATTTTACATTTTCTTCTATTTTTTAATGATTTTGCTTTGGCTTTATTGTTTCTGGATTCATTAGTTTCCACTTGCCTAATTCCAATTTTGAAGGAATATTTTCTTCAGTGAGCTTTTATACCTCTTTTTCCATTTGAATAATTCTGTTTTTAAGGAGTTCTTTTCTTCAATGAATTTTTGTACCTCCTTTTCCATTTGACCTATTCTGCTTTTGAACCAGTTATTTTCTTCAGAGAATTTTTGTGTCTCTTTTACCTTTGGGTCTCTTTTTAACATGTTACTTTCTTGAGGATTTTTTGCCTCTTTTACCAAGTTTGTTTTCTTTTTATAATTTTCTTGTATCACTCTCCTTTCTTTTCCCAATTTTTTCTCTACCATCTCTATTATCTCTTTCTTTAACTCTTACTTATTGGCCTTGGGTCCCATTAACATTTTTTCTTTGAGGCTTTGCTTGTAGTTATTTTAATATTTTTTGTCTAAGTTTATGTCTTGGTTTTCCATGACACATTGGTAGTTTATAAAAAGCTTTTTTGGTGTTGTTTTCTCATTTCCCCAACCTGTTTTTTCACTTTGAACTTTATATTAAAGTTGGGCTCTGCTCAACTCAGGATGGGGAGGAACTATACCAAACTTCATACTTTGTCATGCTATTATTTTCAGAGTTAGCTCTGGGGATCTGCAAGTTTTTGGCACTTTCAAAATGATAGTATCCTATTCTGCTGGTCTGCATTCTGGTGTTTACAGAAAGGGCCTACTACCATAAGTGCTTCTCTTGGTCCTAGAACTGTGACCCAGAGTGGCTTATGGGAAATAGAGTCAATGTTGACAATTAGTACCAGCTGCACCAAGATTTAACAAAGGATCTCCTTTAATCTCTTTCTGACCAGTTGTCTGACCCCCTTACTGTCTCTGTGCTGAGAGCTCCCAAAGCTCCTGCTGCTTCTGCCTCAGCTGCCTCCTGTGCCCACAACTGGTGCTCCTGTTGCACTCTGGATTTATGCCTACCCTGATGTTACAGACCTTTCTTTTAGACCTAAGAATCTTAAGCTGGGAAAAAATGTCTCCCTCTGATCTTTTATTGGTTAAGCAGCTCCAAAATTTGATTTGAAGTGTTACTTTAAAATTGTTTGGAGGGGAATGTTGAGAGATTTGAGCTGGGTCCCAGCCTGTAACTTCATTCACATTTAATGATATATTTGCATTTTCCCCTATTTTTAATTAATTTACCCATTTCCTCTTTTAAGTTAACATGGTATTATTTGTTTGTATTAATTTGACTCTAATCTATTTTGACACACACTCTCTCTCCCTTTTCCTATTTACCTGCCCTGTCCCAACTTTGTATATGTCTTTTTTTATTCATTCAACTATTTCACTCCATTTTTAAAAAAAAATATTTTTTTCTCTTCACCCAGATAGTTATGTTAAAAATCCCCCTCCCTTCCTTTCTAATCTCTTGACATTAGTGACATTGCTCTGTAGTGCCTCTTTCTCTAAGAGGTCTGTCTAATTCAAGTATATCCTTACTCCTGCAAAAATCCTTTCCCAGTCCCCTTTAATATTAGTGCCTTTTCCCTGAAATTACTTGTTTTCACCTATTAGAATATGAGTTCCATGAAAGCAGTGACTATTTTTACCTTTCTTTCTATGCATAAGGCTTAGCACAGTATCTGGCATATAATAAGTACTTAATAAATATTAGTTGACACACTGTTGACACCCAGAAGTTAATTTGCTTTGTTCTTATATCTTTTCACATTTAGGCAATTCAGAATTGTATCTCCCCCATTCTTTGGCCAAACATTTCCATGTTTTTTATTTATACTATGTTCTTTATGATAGCTGTGGCTTCTGAAATACAAAAGTTGAGATTCCTTATCTATTCCATTTCTGTTAGTGAATTATTCATATTACCACCCATCCTCCATTCCATTTTGTTTTGTTTATTGGCAAGACCTTCTTCTGTTATTCCTCATTTACAAAAATATCAATTTAGGAAGAAGAATATATGTTATGTTGGGAGTCAATCTGTCATGAAACCTGTTCCTTTCCTTGTCCTAACAATTATAACACCCTCTGGATATGCAGTCTCCCCACCATCCCGAATACTGGTCAGCACCATGATGAGAAGGCTTATATACCATCTCCTGAGGTGAAACGTGGTCCTGGAAAGCATATTATCTACTCAGAGAAAATGGTCCCATCCCCCTTACCCTAAAACTTAATGCCCCCTTCTATTCCTCTTTTTTCTATTATGGGAATATGATTCTTTACAGGGTGGTAAACTACAACCCACTGCCTGTTTTTGTATGACCAGAGTTAATCAGTGTTTTTTTATATTAAAAACCATTCTTAGCTGGTAAGTCACACAAAAACAGGTGGCCAGGATTTGGTCTTTGGGTCATTACTAGTCAAATAATATCTATAGCAATCCTTTATATATTTTTCTGGAGTAAGGCTAGCATCCCATTTCCTACCACGTTCCACTCAGTCTCTCCTCTCCACTCTTCTTATTTAACTTTCTCATAGCTCCAACCCCCATGCTTATCAGAAGATTAAAAAAATTGTTATCTTTTCCTGTTCTCAATATGGTCTCATTTCCAACTTCCCATTGTCTCTTACCTTCCTCTCCCCACTCAAGTTACTATCCCTCAGAAAAAATATTATTTCACTTTGGGGACAGCATGATTTTAACTTCATGGGATAGTTATTCAATTCATTATCCTTCCTTTCTTCTCACGATTTCAGTCCACCTTAAAACTTTGGCTAATTCATACCCTTTGGTACCTGTATGATCTTTCTTTGTCCTTTTGTATAAGCTTCAATCAGATTTCTCTTTTAAATAGTAGCTTTGTTCTTCCCTAGAAACATGAGAGAATTCAATTCATTATTTAGCTTTTTTTGTTGTTGGTAATTTTCCTATTTATCTTTCTCTTATTTCTATAGTTAGGAGTGTTTTAAAGTCAAACATTCTATTTACCTGCAGTTTCTTTTGTGGAAAATCATTTGACTATATTTAGTACATATGTTTCTATCAGTTATTAGTCTCTGATGTGCTGGATGTTTTTATGGGGTATATTCTGATCTTATTTGCCTTTTGGAATATGATATTCCAATCTCTTCTCTAATTTTCCATAGACACAGAGTAATCAGGGGCTATTTGATCAGTTCTCATTCATGACTGATAGCCTTTATTCTGGATGCTTGCAATATTTGTTGCTTGGGATAGAAATTCTAAAATATAAACTTTGATTCCCTTAGAGATTACATTTGGCATCTAGCATTGTTCTATGACTTTTGCAGAAATCTATAGGATTTCCTGTCTTTTTCAGGGAGTTGGAGGAAAGTTGCTTGGCTCACTTTAAAATATATTTATTCTTTGTATTGTGAACTTTCAAAATAATTCTTGTACATTTTTCCTTCTGCCTTTATTAATCTCATTGTTATTTATCTTCGGCAAAGCTAGGCTTATACTCACTCTCTCTCAGCATTTTTTTCCAGCCTTTTCATTCTATTTCTTCTAGTTTTGCCAGACTTCCCTCTGCACTATCTGGCTTTTTTCTCTTCCATTACTTTAACATGCACATTTCCTCCTGTGGCTTTGGCACTCTGGAGTGTGCGGGCACATTTGGCCCACTGCCCTTTGTATACTCTACAAGAAAAAGACTGAACACAGCTTGATATTTAGGCCCTTTCCTTGGGGCACAGAAATCTCTTCTCCATTTAACTGTGTTCTTTTCTTTCTTCTCCTTCTTGAATTTATAGTCTTAATATTTTTTACAGGGCCAAATCTACAAAAATGGCACTATTTTGTGTTGTTGCTGTTTTAGCTTTGAATCCCTAGTGCCTTGCATATAGCAGCTAGTTAAAATTAAAATTCGTTGAACTGTAGGTAACTCAATTATTCTTCAGCTACCTGCCTTTCCTTCAATCTTTTGCACTTAAAAATGAAAAGACCTGAATTGGTTGATGAACATACCCAATTTCATTAAATAAAATTCTCTTTTCTTCCTCAATGAGAATGTTTCTGTATTTACTTCTCTGCCTCTTAAGGACATCACAGTTATTGAATACTCATTAATTGCCACATATGGAGCAAAGAAAATATGGTAGGCTACAATTTGAAACATCCTTTTTAATTAGAGACTTGTAGAGACTGTGCTGAACTTGCTATCCAAAAACCTGCATTCTAGTAGCAGCTTTATAACAAAATAAACATGAAGTGACCTTGGGTGGTTGTTTTTCCTTTGTTTTTGAAGAGGACCATGACATCATGGAAGGTTACTGAAGCTAAATTTCCTTATCCATAAAGATGTCAAAAATTCACAATAAAAATGAAGATTCTTAGACATTGGGGAACCACAACATTATTTTTTCTATAATCCATACTGTATTGGAAAACTTAAGGTCAGAAACAACAGTTAATCATCAAAGAGGATCTTCTAGTGACAACGACCTTTATGGTCATGTATAAATTTCACTTTTCAGTGGAGTAGGACAAACAGCATAGAATCACACAATCAAAGAATATGAGAGTTGCAAGAAACCTGTGATATCATGTTCAACCACCATAATTTCTTTTTAAAATGGTTATTGATGCTTTTTGCTTCTTGCCCCATATTTACCGGTGTATCACCCTCCCCATAGATCCCTTCCTTTTATCATAGACCATTTCATCAAAATCCAAACCGACACAACCCCTAAGTTTGACAATATATGATATCATGACCCATAGTCCACCAATTGTTTACCAGGAGGAGGGAAACATGCTTCATTACTGGTCACATGATTGTAGACGCTCAGGATTAAGAGTTGGAAAGAACCTCAACAGCCCTGTTGTCTCCCTCTTACATGAAAGGAATGACCACAATAACATAACAAGTGGTCATCCAATCTTTCTTTGCAAACCTCCATGTGTGCTTCGTGCCAGGATACAAAGAAAAGTCAAAAATCAACCACAAAAACTAAACCTGAAGCAAGCAAACAGATGAACAGGAACAAGAGGAAGAGTAACCCCTGCTTTCTAGGGATTTCCACTGTAATGAAGTGATTTGTCCTAGGTCATACAACTAGTTATAGAATCTAGCTCTCCTTAAACCCCTTTCTACCACACTGAGAAGTAATTAATGTTTCTCTTAACTGAATTAGGCTATCTCCAGCCTCTTCCCAACATGACAGATGAGTTGAAATCTATTCATTGCCCCATTCATGCTTCAAACAGTATAGGAGTCCTAAGGATAGCATTTCATTGACATTTAGGAATCAAGGGCAGAAGTCAAAGTTAATCATCAGAGGGGATCTTTTAATGACATTGACCTTCATGCTCACATATAAATTTCATTTTCTTGTGGGATAGGACAAATAGCATTCATACAGTTAGAGAATATTAGGATGGCAAGAAACTTATGACATATTCAACCCTTTTAATTTCACAATAATTTAACAATGTACCACCCTTATCATAGATTCCTTCCTTTTATCAAAACCAACTGTTATAGCCCCTAAATTTGACAGCATATATAACCTTTGTACCCATAGTCTACCATTTGTCTACCAAAAGAAAAAGTCTGAAAACTATATCCTAAAACTATCTAGGAAGGATCATGGTTAACTTACTTCAATGAATATTCATCAAATTCTTAATATGTGTAAGGCACTGAGGATACAGATGGAAAAATAAAATAGACTATACCTTCAAGGAACTTTTATAAGACCATTTACTCTTATCCATCTATTGGATTGCTTATTCCATATATCTCCTGTCTCTCTGGTTCATTGTTGATTGATCGGTTTTCTCACTCCATTAGGTTCAAAGCAATTCTCAAGCCCTCCTGTGTGCATTTCTATTGTAGCTATATGGGTAATGTGTAGGCATTTAGTAATATTAGCACAAATGCCACCAGGAAGGGAATGACTGGTATATCTAAGTGTTCCACTTTGTTTTTAATGCCTCTCCTCTTTAGGATCAGCCCAACATGAAGCCAGAAAACTTGGTATTGTGATTCTTCTCTATTTGTTAGAGCTGCCTATTTGCCTGATAGTGTTGCCTTGAGAGAGAGATAGAGAATATAGATTATAAACATTCTATATGAAAGTTCTGAGCCCTACCTCCCAATACAGAAATTTCAATGTTTTTATGTAGAGTGCAATAAATAGCTATAGAATAGTTTAAAAAGTAATGGAATATGAGTCTGAAAACCTGGTTTCCATAACTAATGGTATGATCCTAGGGCAGAGGTTTTTAACCAGGGATCTGTATACTTGTGTGTGTGGGTGTGTTTTAACATTCGATAACTATATTCATATATAATTATTTTCCTTTATGAGCCCATGGATTTTATTTCATGCACTTAAAACATCATTTTAAAAAGAGGTCCATAGGCTTTACTAGACTTCACTGAAGAGGTTCATGATACAAAGAAGATGAAACCCCTTCCCCAGCCTGAAATTTAAGCTCTCTGTTTCCTCTTTCAAAAAAAAATAATGGACTTGGAATAAATGATCTCTAAGGTCCCTTCTAGTTCTAACATTCAAGGACCTTGGATCTATGACTATCAGTAAAGCAGAGACTAATGATAACTTCTATCAAGTATAAAGATGGGATTTCCTAGCATTCTCCTTCTGGATTCTGCTAAGTCAATCCATCTATGAAGATCATGCTCCCCACCTCTGGTCAAACTATATATGTGGCTCTCAATTACAAAAATCTGACAACTGTTTTTTAAGCTCCCTGACAGAATGATGGAATGGTATCTCATCTCATTCTCCTTCAGTTTGCTCTCTTCTGCCTCAAGCCTTTACTGTAGGGCCCATGTGGAATGATGACAGATAAGATCACTCAACAATAATTGTGTGTATGGCACATGGCGTCATGGCTTGTTGTATTTTAATTCCTATAATTTCATTTAATGGATTGTATTGGGTTTTCACTCAGGAGCCTTTAAATGTAGGGCACTAGTCAAGGGAAACATTTTTTCCTCTTTTCATTTTTTTTTAAGCCTAAAGAGGTAAAAAGTATGGGAACAGGTGGACCAGTCACAAAATCAGATAAAAAATAACATGAGCCTTATATTCCCCCTTTTCCAAGGAAACACTGCCAGCTAAAACAGCTTTACCATAACAATTTTCACTTCTACTTCCTGATCATTTGGAAAAGGTGATGATTTTCTAGATAAACCAATTCAATTCTACACTGTTTTCTACTCTCCAAAGTCACGTCCCATAGTCCTATCAATAGCCATGCCTGCCCAGACTCCGACTTAAGGTTTCTTCTGTCTTCTGTTCTTATTCACATGTTGCTGAATGGATTTGAAGGAAATCATGCAACTAAATCAAAGGGCTCTACCTCCTGCCAATTTGTGTTATATAATCTCAACTGGACCCTCACAGAAATAAGGGCCCTCACTTCTTCATTCCTCCCTTATTGAGTTCTCATTTTCCCTCTCCCAATAGTTTTTAAACCCTTCGTTATAATCCTAAAGTTTTCTGTACTACCTTTTGGTTTCCACCCTCTAAACTGATGACTTCACCTCATATATTAATAAGAATGGAGACCATTCAGTGTTAACTCTCTTTTCTTCCTTCATCATCACAAAACCTGTAGTCTCATCTCCCATTCTGTTCTTTTTCATTAAAGTCTCTGCTGAAGACATAACCTTATTCCTTCACCTTCTCCAGAAGATTGCCCCCACAATTACTTCTTTGCTTTCTAATCATTATCTATGTATTTGATTCCTTCCTAAATGCATAGAAACACACCCAAATCTCTCAATCCTAAAAAAAAATCCCATCTTAAATCTCCTCTTTCTTTCACAGTCAGGTTCCTAGAAAAAAGTGTCTCTACTCAGTGTCTCCAATTCCTCTTCTCTCATTTGCTTCTGAACCCTTTGAAATATTGTTTATGAATACCATATCAGTCATGGAAATTTACTTTACTGAAGCTAAAAATGATCTCCTATTTACTGAATCTGACATGATATCAGCACTTTTATCAATCTTATTTTTTTTTGGACAACTCTGAAATCTTTGACACTGTTGACTACTGTTTCTTTTTGAACATTTCATAGATAGTGAGGTCCTCAAGATACTCTTGTTTGTGGGTGACATCACGGTACTTTTAATAATTCTCCACTTTAAAACCTCCCAGGCAAGGGTCATGATCTCCCCAAATGATTTTAGTCTAACTGTCTACATGGGAAGAGATATTGAATGCCCATATTTTCCATACCATGATAGATGGACAACTTATTGAGTCCAAGTATCATATCTATCTTGGAGAGCTGATCTCAAAGCCAAGAAAGATCTGAGTTCAAGTTTCATCTCCGAAATAAACTTTAAAGTGATCTAGGAAACTCACTTTTCTTTTAAGTGCTCTAAGCAACTCTCCAAGGTGATCAGTTGCAGAGAACATGCCAACCCATGTTGGCAGGGGGAATTTCTTCACTTGGGGGTTCTTTATACCAATGAAATCACAATTGTAGTCACTTGTTTCTTTCCCCTATCCCCCAAGGAGGATTCTAAGATGTTGTCCAGCATTGTTTGACTGAGGTAGAATGAGAACCTTTCCTTATCTAGAGTTCAAATGAGAGGTCAGGACTAGAGATACAGGACCATAGAATGAGATCTGGAATGGACCTTATCTGTCATCTAGTCTAACATCTCCCATTTACAGATAAGGAAACTGAGATCCATAGAGGTTAAGTGGTTTGTCTGAGGTCATATCCAAGTCTTCTGGCTCAAAATCCACAATTGGCTAGTCTTCTATATATCAGTGGTAGTAAAAGCTATGAGAGTGATAAAGACTGAAGAGAAAAAAGCATGGAGGGAGAGAAAGAGAGGGTTATGAACAAACCTTTGGGGAAACAGCTACTACTTTTTCTTGTAGAATTTGTGCTGTTGAAACCCAAAAGCCAAAGAAGGAAGAAAATTAATAGGATTAGATTAGCTGGCAACATGGAACAAACATCTCCCTGTGGATGGAGAACAGACTGCCTATTTAGCATCAGTAACAGCTGGCAAGCAGGACCATGGACAAGAGGAATGAAATTCCAAATTGGAGATGAAGTAATAACCTTTGATGGGCAAAGAAATAGTGAATTATGTTTTTGATAGGACATTGAAGATTAAATTTGAAGAGGGAGAGGGATGCTTTGATTCCAATTCTTCTTTTTCCCTGAGAATGCTTCAATTCCTGCTAGAAATTGCTTCATGTTCCTCATACATAACAGTATCTCAGCATTTAGAGTTGAAGGAGTCAAACAAAGATAACTTGTTCAGTCTTCCTCCCTCCATCCTATGCAGGAATCCTTCTAAAATATTCTAGATAGGTAGTTGTATAGTCTGTTACAATATTTTCAGCAACAGAGTTGTCACTTCTCAGGACCTCCATTTCCTTACCTGTAAAATGATAGGATTGGACTGGAAGATGATATCTAAGAGCTTTATTATCTTTTAATACTGTGGTCCTATGAGCAGTGGTATATTATTAGATGGTTTTAATTGTTGGAAGGTCCTTCATTATATTGAAATTAAATCTAACTTCTTGTAGCTTTCAATCATTAGTCTTAGCTCTTTCTTCTGAAACCATGGAGAATAAGAATAATCCTTCTCCCCATCAGGTGCTCATCAAACATTTGTTGATCAATTGAATGGTATATTATCCACTAAAATATTGAAACGGTGCACTAACCTATCTAGAAAAAATTGGACCTTAACACATGTTAAAGGGATGGAATGGTAGCAAGAAGTAGAAAAAACATTTCAGGTCTTAGAAGTCATCATTAACAAAAGCATGGACATGGAAGTAGGCATGGTGCATACACAGATGGTAAGGAAGTTGGCCTGAGTAGGCACTGATGTGCCTGATGTGGCACATCAAGAGACATGGTTGGAGAAGTAAGATTGATTTGATTCACAGAATGACAGAATTTCAGAACTGGAAATGACTTCAGCAGCCAGGAAATGACTTTTAATCTAGTTTTACTGTATGAGCAAAGCAGAGTTTCAGTAGCTCAAAAGAAATGTGAAATATGCAAATTTAGAATCATCTGCACTCTAAATCTTCATACGGACTATTTGTGCCCAATCTGTGGTAGAGCCTTTCAAGTTCACATTGGTCTCATCAGTCACAATCAGACACATTGTACTTTGCCCCCAACATAGTGATGTCATTTTAGTCCTCTTCCAGCACCAAAGACAGCAACCCAAACAATCCAACTCATACTTAAACAAAGCCTCTTTCTGCACAACATCCCAGACAAGTATCCCTAGCAGTTATTGACACATAGTAAGCATTTTATAAGTGCTTGTGACTGATTGATTGGCTCCTCCAACCTTTGCTTGAAGACCGTCCATGAGATTGAATCTCCTATAATCTAAGCAGAACCAGTTGGCTTCTGAATGATTCAGTTATTAGGAATTTTCATTCATGTTAAACCTAACACTATGAAGAAGCCTCCTTGAAGCTTTCACCCTTGCTTATAATCTAGCTCTCTGGGGTCAGCCAGAGTGAGTGTAATCTTTCTTCACCATGACAGACCTTGAAACATTTAAAGATAGTGATCATTCCCCCAGTTTCCTCTTCTCCAGGTGAAACATCCTCAAGTCCTTTGACAGATCCTCATATGGCATATGCTATATGCCTAGATCATCTTTGTTGCTTTCCTTGGGAAGCTCTTCAGCTTATCCATATTCTTTGCAAAGAATACCCTTATGGAAGTCCATGAATGAAAAATTGATGGGTCTCTATTTTTATATTACAATATACATCATATTAACATATTATTTTATATTTTTATTTCTTTTATTTATGATAAACAACAGGAAATCATTATGATCTTTTATTCCAAAAGCAGATATGATGGAAGAGTAATTTTAGGATCATTAACCTATCAACATTGTAGTGTGATTGGTGGAGGAGGAAACTATGGTAAGGGTGAGCAGTAAGAGCCCAGAGCAGTGATGCTTGTATGAGGTGATGAGCCTCAATGAGGATAGAGGTAGAGAAATATGAAGGAAAGCCTGGAGAAGGGAGTCATTTTAAACCAGGATTTGGCAAGGGAAGGAAAAAAATAAATATTTTCTACAAGTACATTTAAAAAGATGCTTAATTGGTTCTACATTCACAGAAGACTGAAAAATCAGCTTAAATTGTAGCTGGAGAGATATGGGTTCTACATAAGAACTTCTTGATGAGTGGCATAATTAAAAGCCACACAAAGAAGCTAAATAAAGAAGGTGGCTGTCACTAGACAAGTCCCAGAATAGAATCAATCAATGGACCAACGTTTATTAAATACTTGCATTGTGCCAGATACTATGTTAAGCATTAGTGATAGAGAAAGGTGGAATAGCCCTACCCTCAAGGAATTTATATTCTGATAGTGGAGGTAGCATACAGGGTGTCCCAAAAATCTCAGTGCCATTTTAAGCAATTAAAATATTAAATTATTAAAGCTTAAGATCATACTAAGACATATACAAAATAATTATACAGTGGTTTGGATAGAGGCAGCTAAAGTTTTGAACCTGGAATCAGGAAGATTTAACTTCAAATCTGGCCTCAGACACTTACTAGCTGGATGATGATAGGAAAACAAACCACTTAATTTCTATTTGTCTCAGTTTTCTCAACTACAAAATAAAGATATTAATATCACCTACCTCTCAGGATTATTTTTGAGGACAAAATGAGGTAATATTTGCAAAGCACTTAGCATAGTGCCCGACACATAGTGGGCACTCTATCAATCAATGCTTATTTCCACCTCTTCTGACATCTCACTAGTCACTAGCCTGGGGGAGAAGGGTGGTTATGAAAGACTTCATGGAAAAGAAAGTGCTTGAACTGAGTTTTGAAGGAAACCAGAGGTTTTAACAGGCAGAAGAGAAGAGGAAATATATAGCAGTATGGAGGAGAGAGAGTACAAAAGCATAAATATGGGAGATGGAGTGCCATATTTCTGGAAGAAAAACTAGTTTAGTGTGATAGGGGGGCAGAATTGAAGGAAAACACTAAGGTATAAGAAGATTAGAAAAGTAGAAAGTAGGTTGTGACCTGACTGAGAAATTTCTTTTGCTGAGGACACAAATAAACCAAAAAGATAAATTCTTGTATTCCCTTCCAGTTCGGGGACTACATGAACTTTTGAAGCCAAATGAAGGATGACAATGATGGTCCTCATTTGACTGGCTCCTGGTCATGATAAATTGGCTTTTCTATAGCCCTTTCCAAAAACAAAATGCTTCCTTTATGTCACATCATTTGATTTTTCTCCAAATCCTATGAGGTAGGCAGAAAATAGAAAGCTATTTGCAAGGTTACCATGTTGGTTTAAAGACCTCACACAATGATACAGCAAATCTACTTCCTAAATGAAAAAATCAATGCAGCTGAATAGGGAAAAGTTGTCTCAATGAGAAATCAGTGTGAACCTGTGGAAAAGAAATTACTAGAAGTTCATGTTAAGTGGTGGTGAAAAGCTAGACCTGGATCCATATACAGTATGTGTGTCTGTGTGTCTATATGTGTGTACGCACGTATGTATGTGTGTCTGAGTGGGTGTGTATTAGAATCACTACTTATAACATTCGACAGGTCTCTAAGCACTTGAAAGAACACAGAATCTCATAACACTAGATCTGGAGATCTGGCAAGGGTTCTAAGATAAATGATCTACTCCAAACTGCTTTCCTCCAGTCAGAGAATCAATCATGAGATATGAGTATGTTTAAATTGTCAGTGTCAGTAAGATTTATTATTCATAGAAAGACCCATTGTACCTGGAAGTTCTCTGTATCAATGAAATCCCAAGCTCATTTCGTATTCTTCCCAGAAAGGTAAAGTTATGATGTTGGCTTGACCAACAATCCACATATCCAAAAATTGCAGTTTGTAACTATGGGGAGTGACTAACACAGCATCTTGCACCTAGTAGACCCTTAAGTTAATGCTTATTGAGTTAGTCGAAGGAAGGAAATGTACCCGTTGTCTTTACTCTGTAGTATCATCATTGACAAATATAGAAATCTGACCCCTTGTGGTTATGCCAGGTATGAGATGCAAGCCCATAGTAAGGGACACCTCCTGAAAGCCAAGAGTAAGGAGGAAATTGACAAGAAGTTGCCATGACTTTGGCACTCTCTTCAATTTCATGTGACCAGACCACAAGGCTTTCTTATAGCTACTTGGATGATTTTGCTTTATCTCATTCCCAGAAAAAACTAGCATGCAACTCACCCATTCTCCGTCATGATTCAGGACATGGACATAGCTGGCTAAAATCATTGTAGGAATAGCTAAGGTGGAGCAGGGAATAAAGTGTTGGGCCTGGAATCAGGAAGATCTGAGTTCAAATTGAGCCTCAGACACTAGCTGTGTGATCCTTGGCAAGTTATTTTAACCTGTTTGCCATAGTTCCTCATCGGTAAAATAAGCAGGAGAAGGAAATGGCAAACCACTCCAGTATCTCCACCAAGAAAACCCCAAATGGAGCTACAAAGCACCAGAAGTGACTAACAATAATAACTGAAAATATCACTGTGATCCCATGGTCCATAGAGGCATCAAGCCTTAATCTCTTATCTTTGTCACTATTTTGCTCTTAATACTAAGCTAATCAATAACAGATAAAAGTAGAGTATTTAAAATTGCACCAATAGAGAGATGCTAATTCTGAGCTTGGGGATAATCAGCAAAGACCACTCTACTATTTTCCTCTGCAATCTACTCTGGAGTCAACCTAAGCTAACAGTTCCAAAATTTCCCTTCATATGACACTTCCATCTCATTAGTAGCTGAAACACATTTCTTCTTTTCTCAGGAGAGATCGAAAAAGCTGCTTACTCTCCTCAACATAACAAAATATGTTCAATGAGAGGAACATTTAACTCAGCCTCCAGACCTCTTCAATCTGAATCATTCCAATTCATTTCACATTTCTTCCATCCTCCAAGGAAATGGGTGCCAATTCCACACTATAACCTTCATATATCTTCTCTCTTACAACAGATGTAGCCCAATTGTATATGTTTAACCAAACATCTTAGACTTATAACATTAACATTATAGATTTCAGTGCACTCAAGGCCCCCACAGTAAACACAGGATATAATGAAATATTGCATATGTCTGAATACTAAACTAGCTCTCCAAAACAACTCACAATATCCCAAGATGGTAACTCCTTTTTCCTAGCAGAACTTCAATATTTTTCATCTTTAATGAATTTTATACATAAAATGTGTTTCTTTAATTTTGCTTATAGGTTGTGACCATATCTGAAGAGTAGCTAAGGGCTTTGGAAGGGAAACACAACCCATCAACTTAAGAATTAGAAGCATATTTACACTTCTCTCAAGGCTAGTAATATTTCATTCAAATTGAGATAGCTTTATAGAGGTCATCAAAAGACATGTTCAATTAAAATGTGCTTGAATTTTACAAGCATATCTGAACTGCATAGACACTTAAGCAAACAAATGGTCATCCTTTCTAGCAGTGGTAGAAATGGGTCCTTGATTCAAAATTGTTAACTGTTTTTCCCTGCCTAGTGTAACAGCCACTAACTAGTCAGTTCTTAGTTCAGTAGCTTAATGAGTTTATCAAATCATCCATGACAGTCACACTTCAAGAGCTTTGTTACTAAATCACATACACACACACGTGCGTGCATGCACACAAACATAAGGCATATATATTGTGAACATATAAATATAATATATATACATATATGTAATATGTAGAAATAACTGATTAGCTCTTATCTAAGAAAAAAATAATTAGGAATAACAGGACAGGATGACACTGTACACCATTAATTAGAGCTGGGTTGGGATGATGCTCATTTGACCTTGAGAGAAAAATAATTATCTACTGTTTTTATAACTACTCTGGAGAATTCAGTCCCCAAAGTATATTTTTGATGGGCCTCAATGACCTACCTTGACAATCTGTCTAAATTGACCAGATAATTCTGTTTTTCATTTTTCACTCAAGCACAGGTCATCCCAGCCTAACAAAAATGTCAGTTGGCATATGTAGTCTGAAAGTGACGCATATACTCTCTCCATGGAAACCCAGGATGTTTTTATTCATAGAACATTAAAGGAAGACAGGAATCCATTTAAGAGGTGGTGGACTGGGTAGGTGTCAGCAGCTAAAAATCTTGCTGAGGGAAAAAGGGGAAATAGTTCAGTAGGCGCACTGCCTTGTATAAACACAAAGAACAGTTTCACTGACAGGGCCCTTTTTATTGCCATTGGCAGACACTAAGACTGGATGCAAATAGAAGGCACTCGGGGCCCACAGAGGCCTGGCATACTTGGCGGGAGCCTGCTAGGACAGTGACATTTATGTTCATTGGACTCATTAAACTGGCACAGCTCCCCTCCGGATCTAATCTCACCCTGCCAGCTTCAGAGGGTCACATTCAGCCCAGGTTACAGGAATAGACTTCAAGTTAAGCAGGGAGGAGTAGGAAAGGGAGCAGGAGGAGTTAAGAAGAAGGAGGAAGAAGGATGAGAGGGAGGGAGAGGAGAGGAGCCAGAGAGAATGATGATGGCAGCATGAGGGTGGGGCCTAAACAAGCTTACCTTCAGCTGAAATGTTCCATGAGCTGTTTGCTCTGTTCCATGTTTGGCTTCACTTATTATTTCTAGGATGAAGTTCCTCTCACAGCAATATCTCCAGATTCCAGAGACCTGAATGTCTGCTACATTTTCCCATCTTTCCCTAATATCCTTTTGAACAACATTAGCTCTTTTTATTGGCTCAAAAGTGCTGCCTGTGTGTACCAAGACATTTTCTGTTCTGCGGCTATTATTCTAAGACTCAGACTTTATTTCTCTTCCATTTTAATAGAAAAGTTATAGAGAAAGATAAAATATCTCCATCATTTCCAGTCTGTTTGTGTGACATGAAGAATTGGACAAGGGAGGTGGACAGCAATCGGATATTGCCAGATGCAGTGTTTTCTGTGCTATTTTATGTTTTGTTTCATCTGAGTGCATGGAAAAATCCAAAATAAAAGTGTAATCTGAATTTAAACTTGTATTAGAAAGTAAAGTGGAAGACTTCAGAGAGAAGTGCTGTAAAAAAAAATCCCTCATTGTTGGCTGCTATCATAGGATAAAAGAAGATCATGCATGTATGTTTGAAAGTTATTAGGATAGGATGGCCTATCAAATAGAATCAGTGGTCTTTTAGCTTAACTTTTTGCTTAAAATGGTTTGGTTTCTGTGAACTGGGGCTAATTCAGCTACTAGGTTGCTATGTGTTACTGGAGGGAATTGGAGGCATTATATCTTAAAGAAATGTTCTAATGAGTTTCTATATGTAAATATGTAGGTTCAAAAATGCATGTAAAGACCTTTGCAGACCTTAAAACATTATATAAATGTCAGCTGTTATTATAGTATTAGGTTGTGATTTATTTGGTTACCAAATATACCTTTAGGGGAACACAGAAATCCTCCACAAATTATCTTTAACACACCTGCCATTAATGTCAGGTTAATACTTACAATGGGAAGTTGTCTACAGCCAAAGAAGAAATTCCTTCCAGGAACCACTTCCAGATATGCATTGTAGATTAGTGAACTTCAATCAATCACGACTCTTGATTACACTCTTTAGGAAATGTTCAATATCTTTTTGAGACTAAAATTGGAAAAATAATCCCTTGTACCTTCTGCTTACTGAGTCTTATCTGAGAAGCCATTGCAGACCCTGCCTAGTTTTCATGGTTTAGGTGACCATCTTGTATCTACAGTTGTTCCACATCATGGCTTTCTCCATCAAGGTTTTGATATATTACAGGTATGCACAAAAAATAAAATGGGAATTTGGGGGGAGTTTTGTGGAAGCCACAGATTAGACACAAAGACCAGAAGACAATACAGAAACAATTCAGACATGCATCAAACATATATGGTATCATGTAATATCAATACATTTTATCTTTTAATACCAGATAATTCAGACTTCTTCTCTGGTATAAAAGAAGAGTCAAAAAATTTTGTGCAGATATTCCAGATCATACAAACATTGTGCCCATAATCCCCATGATGTAGAAGTGATAACTGCAGTTAAAAAGGAGACAAACTGATTCCTTGGTCAAAGTCAGTCTTGAAGGAATAGACTTCTTGGATGGCAGTCATTTCATGGAAGCCCATGACGATGGCATAGATAGATAACCCCAGGGCTGTTCTGAAGGCTCTCTTGAGGAGAACCTGATAATCAACAACAGAATTTTATTCCAAATTTCTCTCACTAGCCCTTCATTATTAAGTTATTCCCTATCTTCTTGCTCCTAATTGACATACTCCTAAATCTTTTAACCTTTCCTCATTGCCTCCACTCTCTTTCCTCCATCCCTTTAATTACATCTTGTGGTGTAACAACAAATTTACTAACTTAAAAACTAACCTAATGATAGAGGTTTCACACCTATAATTGTACATTAGTGAATAGCCTTGTTTGTTTCTTTGGGGGATAGGGGGAACCTAATTGACCTCAACAGTTGTGCACTTAAAGAGACAATCATCCAGATAAATTAAAGCATAATGTGATAATATATGTTAAATTCTCTCGTTTGGAACCTATGTAAATCACCATTATGATTTTTAAAAAATTCATTTGATTTTCAATTCACAGAACAAAGCAAGTATTTTCATAACACGGTACAATAAAAAAAGATAATTGAACATGAAACTGCAATTTTACAACGTACAAATCGCTATTTCCTTCAAATGTACAACAAAACTATCATGTAAATTTTTTTCTTTCCTCCCCCCTGCCCTAGAGATGGTTACCATTAGAAACAAATAGATGCATATGTAAATTTATTCTATATGTATATAGAATAAATTTACATATATATAATATGTGTATATGTGTATATAGAGATATAGATTTGCTTCTTCAGGTATGGATTGTATTGGATAACTATTGAAGTCCTCTCTCACTCTTAAATTCTGTCATTATTTAAGTGGCCCATTACATAAGGCCATAGTTTTTCCCTGGCCCATGGTACTTCCTCCCACTGACCTGGACCTCTGAACGTTCAGTTGAGACATTAAGATACTATAGTAGGTAGGGACCCTGTCATAGTCATAGAATTTAGAACAGAAAGGGACTTAGGTCAACTAGGACAATCCCTTTATTTGGTATATGAAGAAATTAAGACCCAGTGAGGTAAGATGATTTGCCCAGAATCACATAGGTAGCAACTGGAAGAAGGAGGATTTGAATCCAGGTATTATGATGCTACACTTTCCACATTCACATAAGCTGGTAAGCAACAAGTGTGGGATTCTGATGGCAGGTCTGTTCATTCCAAATCCTATGCACTTTTCGCAACACCATACTAACTATTCGTTTCTTTGCAACTCTACAATCTGACTTTCCCTCATACATGGTAGAAGCACCATAAATATCCCTTAATTAAAAGAAGAATCTGGGAGGAGGAAATTAACCTTAGGTTATTATTAGAACATGTAAAGTTGAATGGCTAAAAAAAGCACTTTTATATTTATTAGGATTCCTATGATCCAACCCCAAGAGTCAGGTCACTCAATCATCAATGGATAAATATAGTGATTAAAAAAGCTGATGATCTGGGTCCAAGGCTCCTTGGTTACTCATATTCTCTAATTTGTTTTTTGAAGAATGATGTTATTCACCAGCATAATCATGATTGACAGTTGTATAGTTTAATTTTTGGAAAACACATACATTATCTCGTTTGATCCTTATAACAACTCTGATATCATTATACAAATATCATTATCTTAATTTCAAAAATAAGGAAACTGAGGACCAAAATGGTTAAATAACTTTCACATGCTCATTGGCGAGATCCAGGGATGTTAAGTGACTTGTTTTGCAAAATCCATATGGGTAGCAAGTGGCAGAGGTCACTTCTGCTCTTCTTACAATGAAATTCTTATGCTATATTTCCAAGGTCACTAAGATAAATAGGGCCCTTTAAATTCATAATAGCTGGCCCACTGGGAGAGGGTGGAGAAAGTTGGCTGAATTGCAATATTTTAATAGGCATCAGAGGCAGCTGTCAGAGAAATCATTGCCAGCAGCCACTCTTGGCTACCAAGACCAAGCTCCAGAGAGTTTTCTTCTAACCCTTAGCCATTGCCCTGTTGACTTTCAGATTCTGTTTCAGAGTTGATGACCCTGGCAACCAACCTTTGTGCTCTGTTTTTATCTAGTTTCGTAAGACTATTATTTTGAATTTTCTGTAGTGCTTTTCTCCATGCAGTCCAGTGACCTTGAGTGTGTAAAACCCCTAGCCAACACCACTAACTGTCCAACCTATGTACTACAACTAGAGTTGCTTATATTGACATGACCCATGATCCCTATTGGGTCTTAGAACCAAGAGAGTTCTATAAAAATAAGACTCCTCTTCACTTTCACTGCTCCTGTGTATTTTCTTTGCAAATTCAAATCAAATCCTCTTGGTCACAAATCTTCCTTTAGTCTCATTCTCACATATATAAGTGAGCCTAGGCATATGAGTATGTGTGAGAAATTGGCCAGTAAATATAAACGAGAAGAAAAACCCATTATCTTGATTTCATGGTCCTCTTTGAGAATGAAGGACAAACACAACCTGTGAGTGAGTAGCAGCCCTCCTTCTTCTCCTCTTCCTCCTTCTCCTCCATTCCACCCCCAAAAGCTGCCTTTTTTCCTCTGAGCTTACTGGCTCTATCTCTGGCTCAAAGATCAAGCCTCAAACCCAATTCACTCTGGAGCTCACAGACTGGACACCAAGTCCCAACCTACCTAGCACAGAGTGGATTTAAATACTAAACAGTAATTGTTTCTCTTTTACCCAGGAATCCTGAAGGTCTTCTCTCAGTTTGACTTTTTTTTATTTGATTAAAGGGGCTATCCCTTTAGCAACTACTTAAAGAAGCCTATTCGTTGAATGGGTGTATCTCACTCAAAGTGAGAGTACTATAAGACCTTAGCCTGAAAGGGCCAGGGTCTCCCATTGAATCCTGGACCATCTCCAGTCATCCTGATGAATATCAGGCCACTGAATCCAGATGGCACTGAAGAAGAAAGTGAGGTTGGTAACCTTGCACAGCACTCCCTCACTCAAATCAAAGTCAGCTGCAAGTCATGTCATCATCTTGATGCCATGGTCCTCTTCAAGGATGAATGAGAAACACAATTACAATGTAACCCTATAATGGATCACCCTTTGTAGAGATGTGGCCTGGAAACCACTTCTGTACACACTGCAGTCCCTGCCTCAACAGCTACTAAAGATCCCAAAAGAACATTTTCAGCCCCGAAGTCTGTGACCCAATCAAATGGTTCATCGTGACAGCTAGGCAGTCCATTGGATAGAGTTCAGGGCCTAATGTCAGGAGGACACAAGTTCAAACACGACCTCAGACTGTATGACCCTGGGCAAGTCCCTTCACCTATGTCTCAGTTTCCTCATCTATAATAATAGCACCTACCTCCCAGAGTTGTTGTGAACATCAAATGAGATAGTATTTGTAAAGCCCTCAGCACAGTAAGTGGCACAAAGTAAGTGCTAAATTAATATTCACTATTATATGGTTTTATCCATGTAAATGATACTAAAGAAGATGCATTATTATCAGCTTTTCCACTACACTCTAAGGATCATGGGACTGCAGCTGACTTGCAGCTGAAATCTTCCATAGATGTGGTTTCTCTTTATTAGAATATGAGCTCTTTGAGAACAAAGATTTTTTGGCTTTGTATTTGAACATAAGAAGCCCTTGTATTTTTAAAAATTCATTCATTTATTTGTTGTTTTACTCTTTGTATAGCATAAAATATTTATTGATGATTACATTCATTCATATAAAAGATTATACTCTGGGTACTCATCTGGGAAAGGACTACTAGACAGATTAATTCTTTTTGCCTCCCCAGACAGCACTGCAACAAAAAGATTAACCCTTCTTAACCTCAGTGTTCTCAACTATAAAATGGAGATAATAATACTTGGGTTCTTCTGAGAAGGTAATAAAAACACTGTCTAACCTTAAAGTGCTATAGAAATGGGAGTGATTTTGCTTTCAGTAATAATGATGATGCTTAGGCTATTGAAAATGATGATGGTGGTGGTGGTGGTGGTGATGATAATGAGGATGATGATGGTAGTGGTGGTGTAGGTGGGGATAATAATGCCGTACTCTAGCAGATGACGCAGACCTGCCTGCTGATGGCCCTCAGAGGAAATGTTTTCTCTCTGTGGATTCTCACTTCTTGGTAAATTTCCACAGGGTGTTGTGTTGTGCAGATCCCTCTCAAGAGACTTCTCACATTACTCTATTTATTTATTTTTCTTCTAGCAGACATTGTGAGAGAAATCTGGCCACTGTTCCAGAGTCTGGCTGATTCTTCCACTTTTGGTCAAAAAAAGTTATGAGTTTTGTTCCTTCTCTATTTCCTTCACTGTCTTTCTTAGGCTGTGTCCTGCCACTAATGTTTATGCAAATACCAGAAGTGACCAAGCCACTTACTAGCTATGTGACCTTGGGTGAAAAAAAACTGCCTGGTCTCAGTTTCCTCATCTGTAAATGGAGATAATAATTCTGGCATTCATTCATCTACCTCACTGACTTGGGGTAAATATGCAATGTATTTCATCATAGGGATCAAATAGCATCATACCTGTAAAAAATTTTGATCCCCTGAAGCAGATTCTACTACCTCTCTCAAAAGGTCTAGATGTTGTAAAATCGGGTATGAGTAAACACACAGAATCACAATATGGAGACATCTTCTACTAAGCTATAGGACCGTTTCCATTATCCAGACTGTAAAGCATAAAATAGGCTTTAGGGGGCAGGGCCAAGATGGTGGAGTAGAAGGATGGACCTGTAGAAGTTCTCCTCCCACAGCCCATAAAATACCTGCAAAAAATGACTCTAAACAAATTCTAGAGCAGCAGAAGCCAAAAAAATAAGAGAGTAAAAGAGATTTCTAACCCAAGACAACCTAGAAGGCCAACAGGAAAGGTCTATCATACCAGGGTCTGAGTGGAGTGCACCCACTCCTGGCCATGCAGTGCAACAGGGACAGGACTGGAGCAGGCTCCAGGGCATGGAATCATGGGCAGCAGCTGTGGTTCCCAGATTTCTCAACCCACAAACACCAAAGATAGCTTCAAAGGTCAGTGAGAAAGCTCTTTCACCTGAGTGAGAAGGGAGCAGGGTCCTGCCCTAGCCCCAGCCCCAGCCCCAGGCAGCCTCAGGTGGCCTCAGGCGGTGGCAGTATCCATTTTTGGAGCCTTTGGCCTAAAGACCCTGGGGGAATTGAGCTGCTGATTTGAATCTCAGCCCTGAGTGGTGGTCCTGGAGTCAGGAAGAGGACTGGCTGGTAGAGCTGGTGGAGGCTCTAGAGAGGTAACTCTACTTGAAGATCATGGGGAGAAAAGCTTGTGGTTGCTCCCAGACCAGGGTGCAGGCCAGGAGAGGAGTAAATTCCACTCCCTTGATTGTGCAACCTTGGAGGAACTGAGAACTTACAGGTCCCTAGAGTATACCCTCCTCTTGACAAAGGACTAAAAAGTCGAGTAACTGGCTGGGAAAATGCCCAGAAAAAAGGGAAAAAAACATAAGACTATAGAAGGTTACTTTCCTGGTGAACAGGTATTTTCTTCCTTCCTTTCAGGTGAGGAAGAATAATGCATACCATCAGAGGAAGACATCATAGTCAAGGCTTCTGCATCCAAAACCTGCAAAATAAATATGCAATGGTCTCAGGCCATGGAAGAGTTCAAAAAGGATTTTGAAAATCAAGTAAGAGAGGTGGAGGAAAAATTTGGAGGAGAAATGAGACTGATGTAAGAAAATCATGAAAAGAGAGTCAACAGCTTGCTAAAGGTGACCCCAAAAAATGCTGAAGAAATAACACCTAACTCAATTGGCAAAAGAGGTTAAAAAAGCCAATAAGGAGAAAAATGCTTTAAAAAGCAGAATTACCCAAATGGAAAAGGAGGTTCAAAAACTTACTAAAGAAAATAATTCTTTAAAAATTTGAATGGAGCAGAGGGAAGCTAATGACTTTATGAGAAACCAAGAAATTACAAAACAAAACCAAAAGAATGAAAAAAAAATAGAAGACAATGAGAAATATCTCATTGGAAAAAAACAAATGACCTGGAAAATAGATCAGGGGAGACAATTTAAAAATTATGGGACTACCTGAAAGCCATGATCAAAAAAAAGAGCCTAGACATCATCTTTCAAGAAATTATCCAGGAAAACTTCCCTGATATTCTAGCACCAGAGGGTAAAATAAATATTGAAAGAATTCACTGATCATCTCCTAAAAGTGATCTGAGAAGAAAAACCCCTTAGGAATATTGTAGCCAAATCCCAGAGTTCCCAGGTCAAGGAGAAAATATTGCAAGCAGTCAGAAAGAAACAACTTGAATATTGTGGAATGCAATCAAGATAACACAAGATCTAGCAGCTTCTACATTAAGAGATGAAAGGGCTTGGAATATGATGTTCCAGAAGTCAAAGGAACAAGATTGTAACCAAGAATCACCTACCCAGCAAAACTGAATATAATACTTCAGGGGAAGAAATTGTCATTCAGTGAAATAGAGGACTTTCAAGCATTCTTGATGAAAAGACCAGAGCTGAATAGAAAATCTGACTTTCAAACACAAGAATCAAGAGAAGCATGAAAAGGTAAACAGGAAAGAAAAATTATAAGGGACTTACTAAAGTTGAACTGTTTACATTCCTACGTGGAAAGATAATATTTGTAACTCTTGAAACTTTTCTCAGTATTTGGGTAGTTGGAGGGATTATACACATACACACACACACACACACACACACACAAGCACACATATATATAGACAGAGGGCCTAAGGTGAGATAAATAGGAAAGGATGATATCTTAAAAAATAAAATTAAGGGGTGAGAGAGAAATATATTGGGAGGAGAAAGGGAGAAATGGAATGGGGCAAATTATCTCTCACAAAAGAGGCAAGGAAAAGCTTTTTCAATGGAGGGGAAAAGGGGGGAAGTGAGAGGGGAAAAGTGAAGCTTACTCTCATCACATTTGGCTTAAGGAGGGAACAAAATGCACACTCAATTTGGTATGAAATTCTATCTTATATTACAAGAAAGTAGGGGAGAAGGGGATAAGTGGGTTGTTGGGAGGGAATGATAGAAGGAAAGGCAAATTGGAGGAGGGAGTAATTAGAAGTAAACACTTTAGGGGAAGGACAAGGTCAAAAGAGAGAATAGAATAAATAGGGGGCAGGATAGGATGGAGGGAAATATAGTTAATCTTTCACAACATGACTATTATGGAAATCTTTTCCAAAACTACACATATACACAATGAATTGGTAAGGATAGATACAACAGAGACTTCATTAGAACTCATCAAGTAGAATACTCAAATAAAAGCATAGTTTTTTTTTACTCCAGTCTACTTGTGGACAATATTCTCTATCCAATTCCATAACCCCAAAAACTTCATCCAGAAGGGCCATGAAAGACATATACAACCTGTATTAAATTGCTTGCCTTCTCATTGGGGAGGGAGGAAAGGAGAGAAGATGGAACTCAAAGTTTTAGGAACGAATGTTAAGAATTATTTTTACATGCAATTGGGAAATAAGAAATACAGGTAATGGGGTATAGAAATCTTTCTGGCCTTACAAGAAAAGAGATAAGATGGGGATAAGGGAAGGGAGGGGTGTGATAGGAGGGCAGATTGGTGGAAGGGGTAATCAGAATGCATGGTGTTTTGGGGTGGGGGAGGGGAGAGATGGGGAGAAAATTTGGAACTCAAAATCTTGTGGAAATGAATGTTGAAAACTAAAAATAAATAAATTTAAAAATAAATAAATAAAGTAGGCTTTAATACTTCAATGCTATCTTCACTGTTGATTTTCTGTCCAATAGTGATCAAAGTTCATTTAGATCCAGAAGAAATATTTTATCACATTGTGAGAGGTGATGGAACAGTATAGAAGAAATTGTCATTGAGAATTCTATCGAAAGTGCATCAAAGTAATTTGCTTTTACAGTCTAGTGGAAAGGTCAGGATATTTTCTGATAGGAGGTTTCTTGGGATATACTAAGAGGCTTTTAATAATCCAGTTTGCACCAAATCTGCAAATCAATAGATCCACCGGCTTCAGAGGGGAAGTGGCTTCATTGTGGAAGATGCCAACAGCACTTGTGTATTTGGCCTAGAATCTCTAACGAAATCATCTAGATCTTGATAAACCCACCCATAAAGTTTCAGGAAGTTTTGTCTGGACTAAGAAATGAATTGGTAAGGATAGATGCAGCAGAAACTTCATTAGAACTCATCAAGTAGAATACTCAAATAAAAGCACAACTTTTTTCGACTCCAGTCTACTTGTGGACAACATTCCCTATCCAAGTCCATAACCTCAAAATTTCATCCAGAAGGGCCATGAAAGACAGGATAAGATCAACCAAACAAGATGACTACTGAAAGTGTCCAGTGCTTTACATAGGTACCATTCTTGTATTTTAGATTATTAGAGCATTATTCAATAAGATTCACAACTAAGAGCAAGGGAGAATAGTAATCAGTGGACCTTAGAATCATAATCCAACCATCCCCTTGTCTTTCCCTAGTCCAGAATGGCATCCTGTCAACTCTTGCCAAGTTTTCCAAGAGACCAAAACTCTGTCTAGATAAAATAATCAAGAGGCAATTATCTAGAATTACAGTTTTGGTTCTTTCTTTGGGAACATACTATTCTTTCATCCATCCTGGTCTAGTATGCCAATGAATCTGTAAACTCGCCAATGTGGGTACTGCATCCAACAATGTAGATTGAAGTCTGCTGAGATTTACTTGACATCCTTCCCAATGTAGGACTTGACAGGGCCTTCTACATATACTCTGAACATTGAGCAGAAAATAATGAAGGATGTGGGCTGGCCCATGGTTGTGACTTGTTCTTAATATTTGATCAATGCATTTTTCAGTTACACATTTCTTCATCTGAATAATGCTTTGTTTGTAATGTGCTGTAGCCCATCTGTCACCAGAAAATGCCTCTCTAGTGTCTTTTGGATAATCCTCAATAGGCTATTCACCATGAATTCTCTCTCCTTCCCAGCTTTATACCTCAAAAGCCTTTGGCATCTTTTTTTATTCTACCCTAGTCATTTTCACTTCTTCTCACTCATTTTTCAGTCTCTTGCAATCTGGCTTCTAACCTCATTACTTCACTTAAACCAATAATCTCTTAATTATCAAATCCAATTTTTATTTTTTCAATCTGTGTCCTTCGTGACCTTTCTGTAGTATTTGTTACTGTTGACTACTCTTGGCTCTTGGAGATTCTCTCTTCCCTGAATTTTTGTGACACTGCTAACATTTGGTTCTTCTCCATGTATGACTGCTCAGAAGCAGGAAGAGGGTGAGGGAAAAGAGTAAGAAGAAGAGGAAGAGAGAGAGAGATACAGAGTGAGAGAAAGAAACAGACAGACAGAGGAAGAGAGAGAGAATTAAGAGAAAGAGAGGGAGAGAAGAGTATTCTTGTTAAATCATTATTCTCCAACTGTAGGTGTATGGCAGGGCTCTAGGGCTCTGTTCTAGACCCTCTTTTTTCTTACTTTAAGGTCTCTCTCTCTTTTGTTGACCTTATCAACTTTCATGGATTTTATTATCATTTCTTTACAAATGACTTATAGATCTATATTTCTAGCTCTAAAGTCTCTCTCTCCTTAGCTCCAGTGTCACATTATTGGTTATGTCACACTGGATGTCTCACTAGCATTTTAAACTCAGCATGTTCAAAACAGAATGCATTTACTTTTTTTCCAAACCTACACCTCTTCGTAAATTTCCCCATATCTTTCAAGGGTACCATTCTCCCATTGTAATGTAATTATTCTTGACTCCTCACTAACACTCATTTCACAAATATAAACATTCAATGTCTTGATGATTCTCCTCTATACCATTTCTTACAACCATCCACTTTACTTTCTTTACATGGTCACTACCCCAAGTCATGCCCTCATAACTTTGGACCTGGATTATTGCAATAGACTTCCAATTGACCACCATGGCTTAAGCTTCTCTTCTTTCCAATCCCTTCTCCACACAATGCTAAAGCTGTATTCCTAAGGCACGAGTGTGTTAAATATCATTCCTGTACTCCACAAACTATGATGGTTCCTTATTATATCTAGGATCAAAAGCAAACTATTATGTTTGTCATTTAAATCCCTTAACAACCTGACTCCAATCTCTCTTTCCAGTTTTATTGTACATTATTTCCCTTGATGTATGCTTTTGTCCAGTCAATATAACCATCTTGCTAGTCCTCACACATGGCAGGTCTCCCCTGGCTCATCTCCTACTTAGCTAATGTTTTTTTCAGGCTCCTTTGCTGGAGAATCAGTTATATTCCACTTTCTATTCTTAGGCATAGTCCAGGGCTCTGTCCTAGGTCTTTCTCTTTCTCTCTTCTTTTGATGATATCATCAGTTCAATCGTCACTTCTATGAACATGACTCAAAAATAGCTAATATTTTGTAGTAGTTTAAGGTTTGTAAATTGCTTTACATATCTCATTTGAGCTTCATAACAACCTTGGCAGGTATGATTCACATTTTATAGATGAGAAAATGGAGCCTGAAAGTAGTTGTTATTTGCTGAGAGTCACATAGCCAGTAAGTATCTGAGGCAGGATTTGAACACAGTACTTCCTAACTTCAAACAATGCCACTTAGCTGTCTCCAAAATCTACATATCTGGCTCTCATTGCTCTCATAAGCTCCAGTCCTACAATATCAATTGCCTACTGGCCATATCTACCTTCATATCTCATAGGCATCTCAAATTCAACAGATCTAAAACAGAACTCATCTTTTCCCCAGACTCTTTCTTCCTAACTGCCCTATTCCTCTCAACAGTACCACTGTTTAGCAAAGAACTGGAAATTGAGGAGTTGTACATCAGTTGTGCAATGACTAAGCAAGTTGCATATAATTATGAAGAAAAGCTATGGTGCTATAAGAAATAATGAGCAGGATACTCTCAGAAAAATCTAGAAAGACTTACATGAACCAATACAAATGAAATGAGCACAACTAGGACAACATTACATACAGTAATAACATTATATGAGGGCCAATTGTGAAAGATTTAGCTATTCTCAGTAATACAATGATTCAAGATGATTCCAAAGGACTCATAATGGACAACAATATCCATCTATGAAAAAAGAATTGATGGAGTCTAAATGCAGATTGAAGCGTCCTTTTTCTTTACTTTATTTTTCTCATTGGGGGGGGGGTCAGTGTTTTCTTTCACAACATGGTTAACATGGAAATATGTTTTGCATGACTGCTCATGTATAACCAAATCAGATTGCTCGCCTTCTCAATGAGGGGAGAAAGGGAGAGAAGAGTGGGGGGGAGAAAATCTGGAACTAAGAAAACGAATGTTAAAAATGGCTTTTACATGTAATTGGGGGAAAATAAAACATCAAATCATTTCTAAAAAAAAAAACCAAACCAAAATAAATCCCCCAAACAGCACCAATATCCTTCCAATCACCCAAAATCTCAATCTTGGAGTCTTCCTCAACTTTTTACTCTCTAGCTCTGTAATTCCTTTATTTCACCTTTATAGCACCTCTGGACTCTATCCCTCTCTCTCCACTAACATGGTTCTGCTCTAGTTCCATTCCTTCTCATCTGTCTCAGACTATGGCTAGATTTTTCTAATCTCTTTCTCCATTTCTAGTCACTTTCACTTACAATCATGCCCTCCACAGCTGCCAAAGAGATATTGTTAAAGCTGTGACTGACCACATCACTTCTTCCTAAAGAAATTTCAGTGATCGGGGTTCCTTTTATTCCAGCTTCATTGTATCTTTTCAGACTTATGCATTGATCATCTATTTCCCCCTGCATTCTAGCCAAACTAGCTTTTGGTTGCCCCTGGACAGAAATCATGAACGAATTTTAGAAAAAAAGAGCATAACTTATGAAAGCAAGGCTAGGATGACACAATATAGTGCAATTGACCTAAAAGAATAGTGTTTTGGTGCACTAAAGCTCAGAATAAGTAGAAATTGGTATTGAATGCTAAGAAGAAGGAAAATGTCTTTCTTTTTAAAAAAAATATTTTATCTATATTAGAAGAAAGAAGAATATCAATGAAGTATAAAGCTGTAATTTAGGTGGATAGGATTATAGAAAATTATGGAGGAAAAGCAGAATTACTTAATTTTTAATTTATATATGCTTTTTCTACTAAATAGGAAGCAGCAAGGTGGTAAAGTCAGGAAGACCTGAATTCAAATCTGGTGTTTTTGTGACCCTGAGAAAATCATTTTAATATCTCTATGCCTCAGTTTCCTTACTTGTAAAATGAGGATGATTATAATAGCACCTATCTTTCAGGGTTGTTGTGAATATGAAATGAGATAATATTTGTAAAGCACTTTGCAAACCTTCGAGCACTATATAAAGAACAATCCTAGACTGAAAAAATCGCACAAAATAGTCTGAGATTTCACCAATTTGGGCATTCTTTTCTTAATGAGAGAACATTTGCAATTGTGTTGGGTGCTTTTAACTGGAGATACACACCTGAATTCCATCAAAGCTAATCGTGTCTAAAATAGTCTTCCTGTAATATTTCCCTGATCTCTGTCATTACTTGTTTCTTTTCTCTTCTTCTTCCTTTTTGTATTACTGAAGTAGCAGGAAACAAGCTTACTTAAAACTGCAAAGACATTGCTTTTATGGAAGTTATTATCTCCTGAAAATTATTATTTCCCCTGAAAGGGGAAAGTAATAGAATGACAAAGAATGAAAGGAGGAAAAGAGGAAAGAAGGAAGGGAGAGAGAATAAGGGAGAGAAAGGAAGGGAAGGGAAGAAGGGAGAGAAGAAAGGAGGGGAAGAAAGAGAAAGAGGGAGAGGGAGGAAGAAAGAAAAAAGGAGAAGGGAAATAGCATGGAGAACAATAGAGAGGGGGAAGAAGAAAAGAGGGGAGAGGGAGAGGGAGGAGAATAAATGGAGGAAGCAGAGAGAGAGAGAGAGAGAGAGAGAGAGAGAGAGAGAGAGAGAGAGAGAGAGAGAGAGAGAGAGAGAGCAGGATAAATTTAGAGTCAGAGACACTGGGTTAAAATTCTGGCATTGTGACATGCATGACCACAAACAAGAAACAAGTCCTTTGGACCTCAACCTATTAAATGATAGGGTTGAAGATTAGATTAAATTATCTCTAAGGATATTCTTCATTCCATGCCACTTGTCCTGGGAGATGGAATCATCACCACCAGGATCACCATCACCATCATCATCATTGTTGTCGTCGTCATCATCATCATCATCATCATCATCATCATCATCATCATCATCATCATTGCACAAGCTAGATGGCACAATGGAGTAAGGAAGTCAGGAAGCTCTGAGTCTCCAGAGTACAGACTCCTGTAATCAAACAGATCTGAGTTCAAATCTAGCCTCAGATACTTACTCTGCCACCCTAGCGAGTCACTTAACCTCAGGCTGTCTCAGTTTCCTCACCTGTAAAATGGGGATAATAATAACACTTCTCTCTCAAGCTTATTGTGAGAATTAAATGAGAGAATAATTGGAAAGCACTTAGAGGGCCTGGCACATAGCAAACCCTACATAAATGTTAATTGTTTCTGTTGTTACCGCCACCACTACCTGCTGTGGCTGCTATTAAATTTTAGTTATTTCTTTGGGCATAAGTAAGGTTCTTGTAGGAATTTGGTATAGCCAGTTAATGGTTATGGAAAGATAGGGTAAAAAAAAAGGAAGATAAAAGGAAGAGCATGAGATGTCAAGAGGGGAGCATCATGAGGCAGAAGAGAACAAGGGAGAAAGATATCAGAGAAAGAGGATGAGAAATGGCAAAGCAGTAAAGTGCAATATAATTTGTAAATGATCATGTTTCCATCACTCAAATCAATCAGCAAGCTTTTGTATGCTATGTGCCAGGTGCTATCCAAGGTGCTGGTGACACAAAGGCAAAAATGAAGCCCTAATTTGACTCTACCTCACTGTTGTGGCCAATAAGCTTTCCTAACTTTCCTAACCCTATACCTGCAGTCCATAGCACTTCCCCTCACTTTCTTTTAACTCACACCCTTAACATGCAACTATCTGAGCCTAAGACTGGCTGCCCCCATCTGAAATGCAATCATTTTTATTGAATGGCTATTTGATCCATAGCAAAACTCTCACTCATCCTCCATCTAATTAGGGGCCCATTGTATGAATCCTAAGGTCCACACCTCCCTAAGCTCTCCCCATGGAACTTCTCACTTTTGAAGGTTACCTGCTTTCCTGAATCACACTCCTGCAGTTTCATTTACATCTTTCTATTGACTTTCCTCTTGTTCCTACTTTAACTAAGGACAAGGGGGGGAAATGTACATTTAAAAAAGAAAAAAAGAAGAATTTTACTTCTTCCTCCTGCATTTTTCTGAAATACCTAGTAGTGACTATGACTGCATCAGTGAATTTGCTTTCAGGTGATGTGTGTGTGTTTTTGTTGTAGGGGGTGGGGGGTGGGAGGGCAGAAAAATGAGGGACAGAAGAGATTAAATGATCTCAGCCATTTAAGTTCTGATTTTCTCTATTTATGATTTAACTTCCTGAGATATTTTCATCTGAGGAGGTTATTACATATTTCTCCCCCTCAAACACTTCATGGCTCAACCAAACTTGTATTCTTATTGTTCAGAATATATTCTGTCTCTTCTCTCTGCCTTGTAAATATGCATACATATATGCATATATATGTATGTGTGTGAATGTTAGATAGATAGATAGATGGATGCATATCTACATATGCATATGGATAGTCATGGATAACCTTTATAGGCTGTCCATGTAATTGCATGATACACCATAATTTGGAACAATAGCAATTCATTTTCTACTTGGTTTACTTCAGGGAAAAACATCCATTCCCTATGCGCTGGAAAAGATGAAAGAATACTAAAGTACAATAAATTATAAAAGATTGTTCAAAGAATCAGAACTGAGACTGCAACACAGGGGTTTAGTATGTTCTGAGCCACAGAAAGTCTTCATCAAGTGCTTCTTCCATCACATGCTGTCAACCATCTGACCCTGTGAACCAGAGCCCCTCAAGACCACCTGCTCTCCTGTAGCCAACTCTGAAGTAGAAAGAAAAAGAAAGGCCATGTTACCCAGTGTAATTTGTTTTGCACTTGGCCTCAGAAAGTTCAAATCCTACCTCTGACGAAGTAAATCCTTTGACTTCTCTGACTCAGTTTTCTCCATCATAAAAGGGGAATGTCACATAGTTCTGAACTCAAAGGATTGCTAGGTATTTCAGATGAAGTGATGTATGTGAAATGCTTTGCAACTTTAAAGTGCTATATCATTGACAGTCCTTACTATTAGAAAACTGGTAATGAAATCAAGCAACAAGCAGGATGTCACTGTGCTGGGCACTCTGTGGGAAGGGTTCCAAGAGAAATAGAAAACTGTATTTTTGTAGAACATTTCATTTCCTAAATCTCAGAGTTGAAAAGTCATCTGCTCAAACCCAAGAAGCTCTCACCAAATCCCTTCTATAACATTTCCAACCAACAGTCATCCAGCCTCTGCTTACTAATCTCACAAAATGGGAAACCCACTCACCACCTTCTGAAGCAATCCTTCCTCCTTTTGGACAGTTCTAATTGTTAGGTAGTTCTTTCTTAAATTGAAAAGAAATTGACCTCCCTCTAGTTCCTACTCAGATGTTCTTCAGGAACTAGTACTAGTTAGTCCATAGGACGTTAGATTTAGAGTTGGAACAAATCTCATAGGTCACTGAATTCAATCCCTTCTTTTTAAAGATGAGAAAGCAGAGGCCTACAGGGAATAATTTTCCAACTTCTCACACATACAACCGTACCTCAGAGATATTGTAGGTTCAGTTCCAGACCACTGCAATAAAGTGCGTATTGAAATAAAGCAAGTCCCACCATTTTGTTTTGTTTCCCAGTGCATATAAAAATTATGTTTACATTATACTGTAGTCTACCAAGTGCGCAATAGTATAATGCCTAAAAATGTACATACCTTAGTTAAAAATACTTTATTGTTAAAAAATTCTAACCATCACCTGAGCCTTCAGTGAGTCATAAACTTTTTGCTGGTACAGGGTTTTGCCTTGAGGTTGATGGCTGTGACTGATCAGGGATATACCTACTGAAGGTTAGACTGGCTGCAGAAATTTTTAAAAATAAGACAATAATGAAGTTTGTCACAATGACTGATTCTTCCTTTCATCTGAATGCTTAGAGGCTATTGACAGGTTATTAACTGGCATAATTGTTGTGTATCAGGGAACAGGGAGGCCTAAGGAGAGGGAGAGAAATGAGGAATGGCTGGTCTGTGGAGCAATCAGAATACATATTTATAGATTAAGTTTACTATCTTATATAGGCATGGTTCATGGTGTCTCAAAACAAAGTTCACCATAATAATAATGAAAAAGTTTGAAATATCATGAAAATTAGTAAAATGAGACATAAGGACATGATATGAGCACAAGCTGTTGGAAAATGGTGCCAACAGACTTGCTTGACATAGGGTTGCTACAAGACTTCAATTTGTTAAAATAAAAAACAAAACACAGTATCTGTAAAGCACAATAAAGTGAAGTACAATAAAAAAAAATAAAAAGTGGAGTATTGTTCAGTCATGTCCAACTCTTCATGACCCCATGTGGGGTTTTCTTGGTAAAGATACAGGAGTGGTTTGCCATTTCCCCTTGAAGCAAACAGGGTTAGGTGACTTGCCCAGGACCATAGAGCTAGTAAGTGAATTGTGTAAGGCCAAATTTGAAATCTGGTCTTCCTGGCTCCAGTGGCACTCTAGCCACTGTACTACCTAACTGTCCTGAAGCAAGATATTACTATAGGATTAGAATTGATCAGAGGCAGCTAGGTAGAACAGTGGATAAATAAAGCACTGGGTCTGGAGTCAAGAAAACTCAAGTTCAAATCTAGCCTCCAACACTTACTAGCTCAATGTTATCCTTGGTAAATCACCTGTTAACCACTACCTCAGTTTTCCCATTTATAAAATGGGGACAGTTATAGCCCCTAGATTCCAAGGTTGTTGTGAGGATCAAATGGATATTTAAGTTCTTAGCCCGGCGACTGACACGTGGGAGATACTTAATAAATGCTAATTTTCTTCCTTCCATTCCTAGTGTGTGTCTAGGTCTTCTGACTTCAAATTGAGTGATCCTTTCACCTGATCATGCTACAGTAAAGACAGTGATCCTCTCCCCAACTGAGAAGATTAGATTCAAAGTGGTCTAATCCTTCTTCAGCTTATAGGAGATGGCCATCGTCCTAAAGGAACTTCTAATTTACATCAGGAGAAATAACAAGCACAGAGCTAAATGAAAACCCTTGGTTAAAAGCTCAAAGAGCATGATCTTTCACTTTTATCTGGAATGATCTTTTCAGTTACAGCTGTGAGTTGCTGGGATTTGCTACCTCTGTAGTATTTGCACTTTTATTAACTGTTCTCTGTCATCCATTCACTTGTTGAGAGCTATGTTTAGAGGGTCCCTATCAAGATACAGGGTTTTTTTTTTTTGATAGAGGTCCTAAAAAGCATCAAGGGAACCCAAAGACCTGAGGGATTTGTGAATGCTCATACAAAGCGACAAAACATTTGGATTTTGGGGTCTCAATCAAAATACCCTTGAGCATGGAAAAGTAATAACGATCAAATCTACCAGAGGACAAGCCCTGTAACTCAGGGTGGGTGATGCTCAAGAGTTTCCTGGCTGGCATTTTCACTCTTTTTAAAGCCCATGTTAATGACACTGACCTTTCTAGTAATTTGATTCTGACAATGGCACAGTGGCAGCTCAGCTCAAGAGCTGTCAACTTGACAAGGGCCAGCTGAGAAAATAATTACAGTTTCAGAATCAAAGTAGGGTTGTTTGTGCTGATAGAAAGAGCAAATCTTGTAATAAGGAGCAGCCTCAAGCTCTCTGTAGTCCCCTTTGCTCTTCTTTAACCTTATCCTGCCTGAGCCTGAACCTTTATGCTTTTTCCTCTGACTAGAAATTGTCCAGCTCTAAGGGCACATTGATAACAATCTCTTCTGTATCTTAATAAGTCAATTCATCAAGTACTTATAAAACATTTATCATGTATACTACCTACCATGTACACTAACTACCATGTAAACTAACCACTGCAAACACGACCATGTAAGTTACCATGTACACTGGCCACCATGTACACTACTATGCCCACTACCATGTATACTAACTACTGTGTACACTACCATGTATACCAACTACCATGCAAACTACCATGTACACTATCATGTACACTATCATCTATACTACCTACCATCTACACTATTATGTACACTACCAACCATCTACACTAATTATCACGTACAATATCATGTACAATATGTACAATACGTACATTAACATCCAAGACCAGTCATTCAAGTGATCAGTCACTACTCATACAAAGATGGCTGAAAATCATTTGTTCTTCAAAGGTACCAGGATTCTAGCCATTCTGGGATGGTAGAAAACAGATAATAATGTCAGATTCTCATTCCTTCATGGAATTAACCATAAAAATCACATCCCCACCAACAAGGATGGTTGTATAGTACCACCCACGGAATCAGGAAAGAGTTGTCAATCTGCCAAATTTTTTCCCCTGCCAGGAACTTTATTGTTCAGAGAATGAAACCCTCAATATTTTTCCCCAGGTTTTTTACTTCAAATAAAAGTGATAGCATTAAAATATATTCTACCTCTGCACACATAATTGTTCTGTGAAGGGATAAAAACCCATTAAAATATACAACTAAAATTTCTAGAATTATGTAAAGAAATGCATCTTTCTATAAAGATGCAAAGAGAATCTACAGGAGGGTAGAATTCAGTATAATATGGACTTGTCTTCTACATAATGGTGTCAAATTCAATCAGAAAATGAGATCTGTGGGTTCCATATTGATTTAGAAAATCACAAATTAGTCTTGTCTGTGTTATATTGCATTTTTATTTATTTCATGAAATAATTCGCCATTATATTTTAATCTGGTTTGGACTAAACATGGGAGTTTTACCAGCTCAGGGACCTCAAGTTTTACAATGTACTAGACTAGAAAGACAAATAAAAAGTTGGCTTGCTATCCTATGTTTAATACATGAAGAATAATTTACCCTGGATCCAGCCCAGGGTAAGAATTTTCTGGGAATGTGCCTTGACTGACTAGAGAGGAGACACAGATGCAGAGAATGCTAGAGTTAATTCAAGAATCCTGGGTTCTAGTCCTGTTTCTATCACTAATTTGATGCGTGCCTATGTTTGTGCAATTTGCTTGGGAATTCTCTGGAATTACATTTCCTCATCTTTTTGTAGTATCTGAGGCCATTTGTATGTGAAGTTACCAGAAAAAAGTTTTCTTTCCTAGGATCAGGTAATCTATGGACTCACATCCATTCAACATCATGAGCCCCCACCAATGTGCTTAGTTTTACTAGTCAGTCAGAAGAGGCAAGTCAAAACAATGTCATTTAAACAAACGGTATAATAAGAAAAATAACGATGAAACATTTCCCCTTGGATATCTTCCTCCCATACAAACACCCACCATTCCTAGAGCAGACACACATGGTGATCACATGTAGAAGAGTACACATATAGGTGACCCAGGGGCTTGGATATACAAGTGGAGGGGTCACCATGTAGGGAATATGTGAGCAGGGCATATCTGAGGAAAGTCAACTCATGTCTCTAACATTACAGCACAACTGTTGTTTTTTGGTGATGTTAAAACAAACAACTAAGCAAAAATCTGAACAAGCCTAAGATTCCAGCTTCTCATGCAAATAAAAGATGGAGGTGGGGGAGGAGTGAAGGTAAGGAATGAAAAGGTGAAATTGAATGAAGGCATTCCAACTTTTGTCATATTTCCTCATTTATTATGTATTTGGGTTAGATCATATTTCCAAGGCTTTGATCTGCACACCCAAATGAAAGTCCCTCCTACTTCTCACTATCTCTGTTATCATTTTTAAGGTAATACATCCATTTCAATTTATAAAAATGATTAAGAATGACAAATGACCATTCCCCTTTTACCATCAATTAAAAAATCTTAACCTTTATACCCTAAGAACCGATGAAAGAAAAAAATATTTATTGATAATAGCTTTCAGTTAAAATCATTTTTACATACATTATTTAATGCCATCATCATAAGAACTCAGGGAGACAAGAGACCCCAGAGTCAAACCCAAGCTAAAGAGGTCCTTCCTATGGATGATGAGTCTATTCAGATGTTCTTGTTTGTGAATAACATTGTACCAGTTGCATCAGTGCATGGAACACCAAAGAGCATTCAGAAAGAGAATTATAACCACTGAATAGTGTTCAATCTGATCATACATATAGGAGAGGCCAAGGGGATGACGGATATCTATTGCCAAGATAATAACTTACATTTGAATGGATGAACAGCAGAGATAGTCCATCAGTTTGTGGGCCTGGGACAAACAGTACAAGAAGTGAGGCCCAGACATAAAAAGAAGGAAGAATGTGGAATGGATTGTCTTCAGAAAGTGTCAAGGATCCTTTATTAGTTGCAAAAGTCTTCCAGAAACAAATATCCATCTTTTAATACTTTTAATTTCCCTGGAAATATTGTATATTAGGAGATGCAGTATAATTATCTCCATAAAACCAAAAAACGAACACCATGCAGAAGTCAATCAAGAGATTTGTGGTAAATTTGAGGCAACCATCACATATTACATATTTGGAGAATAACAGAGGAAAAGATTTCATTTGGGAGGAGGGAGGGAGAGAGGAGGAAAGGAGAGGGGAGGAGGGATGAAGGGAGAAAGGAGAGGGAGGGGGGAAAGGAGAAAGGGGGTAAGGAAAAAGGTAGGGGAGAGGAGAGGGATGGAAGGAAGGAAGGAGAGGCAGTATAGGAAGAAGAAGGGAGAGGGGAAGGAAGGGAGAGAGAGAAGGGAAGGGGAAAGAGGGGAGGGAAGAGAGAGGAGTCAACACGCACTTATTCAGCCCCTATTATGTACCTGGCACTGTGCTAAGGTTGGGGCTACAAAGAAAGGCAAAAAAAAAAAAATCAATTCCTTCTTTTCAGATTTCAATTTAATGGGAGACACAACATGCAAACAACTATGTACAAGCCAAACATATCCAGGATAAATTGGAGAGGGTTAACAGAGGGAATGCACTAGTATTAAAGGGATCAGGAAAGGCTTATTGTAGAAGGTTGGATTTTATCTCAGACTTGAAGGAAACCAGAGAGAATTTAGGCAGCTGAATAGAGATCATCACCATATATACTATAGGGAAATTCTTAGCTCAGTAATGAACATATCAATCCATCCAGAATTACTTCCATATAATAAAAATAGAATCCTTAATCATCCAAAGCATAACATAGAGGTATTAATAAAATAAAACCTTTCCCTGGTTCAGTGGGACCTATCTGAGCATGAAGCTCCCCAAACACTAGGAGGGAATGGAATGGAAGGACATAGAGAGGAAGGAGGGAGGGAGAGAAAAGATAAGAGAGATGAAGAGAGAGAAAAAAGAAAAAGACTTTATTTCCCCATTAATCAAAATAGCAGCCTTCTAATCAACTATGTCCAGAGAGAAGTTGGCTTGGGAGTTCTCAGGTTCCCTGTCAGAGGAGGAACTTAGGAGAAAAAGTAAGTTCAGTTGGATGATTCATCAGAAAGCACTAACCAGGAAGCAAATAACTTAGAACAAACACTACAGATGCCCTGATTAAAGTCATGCTTACTACTTCTGGTCGAAATGTGTTATACTCTCCCAGTCACAGAAGACCCTCAGTTCCACTTCCCCCTTTGAAGGGTTCAGAAATGCCTGTTGACTGTGACAGCTCCTGTAAACATCCTTTTTAAATCGTAAATGCTTATGGTTCATTACTATGTCTGGGTGACTGCAGGCAACACATTTGCATGCGATGATGATCCCTGGGTCCAGTATAAGATACCTGTTGAATTCTCAAAGATGTTGTAAGGTCTATATTGAAGACACGAGAATTTTTCATCCATAGTTTCTGGTGTATAATTCTAGTCACCATTTTGTGACTTTTTGCAAAGCACCATCATCATCATGAGCTAGCATTAGCATACCCTTTTATGGCTTGCAAAGCACTTTACAAATTCTCTCATTTCTCACAAAACTAACCTAGAGATAGGTCTGCATTATTATCTGCACTTTACAGATGAGGAAACTGAGGAAGACTGATTGAATGTCTTGCCTGGGGTCATACAGCTAGTAAGTGTCTGAGGCCAAATTTAAAATCAGGGCTTCCTGACTACAGATCTATTGCTCTATCCTCTGCATCACCTTTTTTTATTTTTTCAACCTGCATGGCTGTGTTGCACAGTTTCTCCTGTTTTCTTGCAGAATCTGCAACAATCAGTAAGTACTGTGTCTTTAATGCCTCCAAAACGTCTGCTGATTCTGAACTGATCTTGAGTTGCTGCTACAAATCCCTACATTCCCACTAATAAATGACTCAGTTATTTTCTTGAAGCTTCTTTGTCAACATTTTGTTGATTGAATTCATGAGGATGTTCTATTCTAGCACTTTATTCTTATTCCAACATGTATGGGAGAATCAGCTGTGATATTTAGAGCGGGGGGGAGGGAGGAAGGAAAGGGAAGGGAAGGGAGGAAGAAAAAACAGGAGAGAGAGAAAGAGAGAGAGAGAGAGAGAGAGAGAGAGAGATGGAACTTATTATGTTCCAGCCTAGGTATTACGCCCTGGAAATAAAACACATGCAAGAAAGACATCTTTACTCTTTAGAAACATATAGTTATAGAGGAAGACTGAACATGAAGAGAAGTGGAGAAGCAGAGGGAGGGAGGAAGGGCATCCTTTCAAGGGCAAGGCTGCTGGTGAGAAGATGTAGTTGGAAGAATGAGTTGTTGGGAGTGAAGTGAGCATGGCTAGGGATCTTTGATGAGTGCCTTGCTGAGATCACCACTTCACAATCAGGAAAAGAGAGTTCCATAATCTCTGACATTGCCAAGTGTGGAGAGAGCCTAGAATAGCCCCTAACAGTCCTCAGAGTTAAGACAGGATGAGGACAGGAAGTGCCCAGAGGATAGAAATGGAACTGAGCTCAATTAGATAGTTACTATATATAGTAAACAAGGAATCACATGGAGAAAGATACTACTAATAGTGTGTGTGTTCATCCTTCATGGCTGAAGAAGACCACGCCATCAGAGAAATGATGACATGACTTGCACTTGACTTCGTTTTTTGAGTGAAGGAGGGCTGTGCAGGTCACCAGTCTCACTTCTCCTCCAGAGCCATCTGAATCCAGTGACCAGATATTCATCAGGATGACTGGAGATGACCCAGGATGAGGCAACTGGGGTTAAGTGACTTGCCCAAGGTCACACAGCTAGTGAGTGTCAAGTCAAGTGTCTGAGGTGAGATTTGAACTCCTGACTCCTTCACTGGTGCTCTATCCACTGCACCACCTAGCTGCCCCTACTACTAAAAGTGAATGAAATGGAAAGACTAAGATAGAGAGGAGGTGATGGGAGATTTACCAATGAAAAGAAGAGATTGATTAGGCTAACTTGTGGATTGCGGTTTCTGAGAGACCCTCCAGGCTGGTCACACTTCATCCTTTCAATTCATGCTCTTGATTATTCTTGGAGGCAATTAAACTTGGCCTGGTTCATCTTCTAATCCCTTCTAATCAATCTCTCTAAACTACTGTGTAGGGACACCCTTGTTTTGGCAGCTTCTGGTGCCCCCTGCCACCCACCCCCTGCCATCAGCAGCAGCTCTATGGACAGGAAACCGGAGGTGACTTTGCCAGTGGCATTAATCACAGCAGGGAGCTGGCGTCTTCCTTCCTGCTATGAGGGTGACAAGACCAAAGGCAAAGGGACAGCAAACCTCAGAAGACCTGGAAAGGTAACACAACATTCTTTGTCCTCAAATAACAACAAACAACCAAACCAGGATTGGTCTTTAACTCATTCAAACCACCTGCTTCCCTGCAACCAGAGTCACCAATGGAATGGGGAGCAGGGTGAATGAGCAGGTTATTAGCTCTGACAACAGCAGGTAAATCAGAACCACATTTAAGGTTACTGTCAGCCTTGTGGGTAAGAAAGAATAAATTTCATTCCTAATTAAAAATCTTGGAGTATTGAAGTTCTACTAATCCTCTGGATTAAGGCATTGTTATCTCTTTATTAAAATGCAAACATCTCTAGAAAGAGTATTATTTATTATTAACACCTTGGTATTAATAGTTTTTAACACAATGTCTGGTACACAGTAGGTTCTTAATAAATGTTCGTTGATTGCTAATGATTAACTTTGAAGAAAATTTTTATAGATTCTTAGAAATAATATTAGTCAAGTTTTTCTTCTGCTACAGATGAGGACAGGGGGCTGAATGGCACTGGGAAAACGGGCAGATTGTATTGAGGGAACTTCATATTATTTCTCATGATCCCACACGGAAGCTGGCCGCAAAATCCTTTCCCTCCTTCCTTCCTTCCCATGATCCCAAGCTACTGCCAGGCACAAAAATCCATCTTTTTAACAAAGTGATAATAAAGCCATTTAATGGGAAAGTTGGAAGCGAACTCAGATTTCATCTACTCTGACTTCTCTACTTTTTCCCACCCCACTGCCCTGTAGTTTTTATAGGTGAAAACCCAAAGTCGAGAGTGATTTGCGTAAGGTCATTTGGCAGTTTAGTGACAGGTCAGAATCTGAATCCCTGACTTCTTACGCCAAATGTGACACTTTTTCCACCAAGTAATGCTAGTATCAACAATAGCTGTCATACTTTTTTCACTTTCCAAATGCTTTCAAATATCTTATTATGTGAGGTCATTCTCATATCATCTTCGGACTAAAATAAGGCAGACACTAATTCTCTGTGTTATTTTGGTTAAGTCTTCTCATGACCCTCACCTGCAAAACGGACGGAATATAATCAATAACGTGTCTTTCAACTTTCGTTGTCTATAATTCAATGATCTTCATTTAACAAATGAAATTGATATGATATTGCTTGCCTTCTTGATGGTTAGGGGAGTCCTGGGAAGGAGAGAATGTGGAAATAAAAAAAAAAGTTTGAAGAAATGTTAAAAATAAAAAAACAGATGAGTTAACTAAGGCTAAGGGAGGAGGAGGCTTTCCTAAGTCCAATTCAAGTGAGTTTAATTCAACAAACCCTTTTTAAGTAGTTAGCTTATGAAAGACCCAAGACTAACTAGGGTCCATTACTTATACATAGTCTTTTAAAGGGCAGCTGGGTGGTCCAGTGGATAGAACTAGGCCTGGAGTCAGGAAGATCTGAATTCAAATCCAGCTAGCTGTATGACCCTGAGCTAGTCACTGAAACCTATTTGCCTCAGTTCCTCATTTGTAAAATGAGCTGGAGAAGGAAATGCAAACTTCTTCAGCATCTCGGCCAAGAAAACCCTCAAATGCGGCCATGGAAAGTGACTTGGAACTACAACCACTTTTTCAACACCTCTGAGACATTAAACAGTAAACAACCCCCCATCCTGGTTCACCACCTCCTTAAGGGGAATACTAGGTTTCCATAAGGGGCCTTCAGCATAAATTCTACTTCAGGTCCTAGGTTATACCTGCTTCTCTATTTCTCTTACTAGCCAGCGTTCCTTCTTGTCCCTTGCTCAGAAGGCCCTGAAGGATAGACTATGTCTTTCCAGGTTTCCCATAGCCCGCATGGAAAACATTTCAAAATAAAAATCATCTCTAAGAGGGAAAATAAAAGAAAATATTTACACCTAGGTTACCACTACATCTTTAGGTCATTGAAGCCCAGAAGACCTTTAAATACTAATCTGGTTTTCATCCCTTAACTGGGGTTTTTCCTTCTAGCAGTGACATTAACTGGGTCAATTCAATGAGGGTACTTAATGAGTACCTTACTCCTAGGGCCTTTTGTAAGGGGCTTTCTTTACATTACAAAGAACAGTTTCCTTGACTCATAAAAAGGATGAAATAAAATTCTTATTCAATACTCTCTGGCAAAAATGTGGCATTTTCCCCCAAGTAACATTTGGAACTAAATATCTTTCATCTTTATTTATTCATCTTTATAGAAGAATATTAACATCCTTGTAATGTATTTCCCCCGCAGTGCCTAGCATATAACAGATGCTCAGGAAGCATTTATTTGGCTGATAAAATCCCTTTCCAATGCCATTCCTTTTAAGTAAATATTCTGATTTCTCTGCATGTGTATATGTGGTTTTTTTTAATATACACATCTCTTACCATCTCAGAAATTACATATCTAACAATGTTAGTTGAAAAGTGCTAATTAGCTGGAGTGTGGGCTTCCTTGGAATAATAATAGCCTACCCTTATATATAACTTTACAATTACCAAGTATTTTGCATATATTACCTCATTGATACAACAGCCTTCTGAAGCAAACCATGCAAGTATTTCTGTCTTCTCTTTACAGAAGAAGAAACTGAGATTTAATCAATAATCAATCAATAAGCATTAAAGTGCCTACTACGTGCCAGGCACTAATTCAGAGAGGTTGTCGTTCCTCAGCTGCCAAGAAATACTCCCCTTTCAACTTCTGGTCTAGCAATCTTTATCTTCAGTTCAATTTCCCTCATGAAGCTTTCCCTAATTCTCTTAGTTTTCTCTCCCTCCTCAAATGACCAAGACCTCAGATCTCCCTTTCTGTGTATACTTCCTATCCCCTTCAAGTAGAATGGAAGCTTCTTCATCACAGTGAAGTCTCTTCCTTTGTCCTTTTCTCCTTCCTTCCTCCCATTCCTCCTCCTCCTCCTTCCTCTCTGACAATCTCTGTTTCTGACTCTCTCTGTATCTATCTACTGTTCTCTGTCTTTCTGTCTTGTTTTCTCATTTTATATTCTTAGCACAGTGCCTTAGTGATTAGGTACACAGCACAGACACAAGAAACATTCATTGAATCAGAGTGACTTGCCCAAGGTCTCACATGCACTAGTAAATGTCAGAGCTGGGACCAGTCATCTTTTCATCACACCAGACTTTTTTCTCTCTTGTCCTCTTTCTCATTGCCTTCATCATTTATCTCATGGTCATGTGGAAAGACAATTGGATGGGAAAGCAGGGTATCTGAGTTTGGATTTTGCTCTATCTCTTAATATGTTCCTGATCTTGGGCAGGTCATGAAACCCTTCTGTGCCTCGGTTCCTTCATTTGTTAAATGAAGGGATGTCACTAGATGACGTCTAAGTTACTTTTCAGCTCCTTATCTGTGATCCTAATCTCCCAGGTCATAACTAGAAAGTAGGTGAGAAGTGTACATAGTGACCTAATGCCAAGAAATGTTTCTGTGAACACTTATCACAAGAGTTGAGTCTGGGTGCCTTTCTTGGGTGCCAGGGACAATAAAAAGACTGAGCCATGGACCTCAGGGAGAGTCCACCACAGAGCCTGGCAGGCAGGCTTTGGCTAAGGCAGACCAAATAAAAATCCAGAGATTCATTACATGCTTATAGTTGAGTCAATTCAAAGAGCATTTCTTAAGCTCACAATATGTGCCAAGCACTGTGCTAAATTCAGGGACTGATGGGGATAAAAAGAAGGGTAAAAACAGTTTCTGCTTTCAAGGAGCTCAGTTGAATTTTCACAAATAATGAGAGTAGCATGAAAAAAAAAAAGAGCTAACTCCAACACCTCAGCCCCTACTTTCTCATTTCTCTCAAAGCTAAAGGTTTTCAGGGCTGGACAAGCGCTGACCCTATCCCAACCCCTAACTCCACCAAGGGACTCCCTGAAGCAAACTAGCACATCACAACCTCCTGTAGCCAGGCTGATCCATCCAGAGCGTCAGTTAAGAATGAATGATAGGATAAAGATCTGAAAGAATTTAGAATTCATCTAGCTCTACCTTGAGGATTTACAGATGAGGAAACTGAATCTCATGGAAACAAAGTTACTTGCCCAAGGTCACACAAATAACAAGTTATCATCTAGTGCTTCCCCCTCCCCACCATTGTACCACTAGCCTAATGGGACAACTCTTGCTTACAGGCGACAATAGACTATTGGAACAGACTCCTAACCTGGCTTCCTATCTTCTCTGCTCTCCCTTCTCTGATTCATTCTTTGAGTTCCATAATAGATGACTGCTTTTTACGTGTGTAGAGGCAGATAGGGGTGCCAGAGTGCATAAAACCCTGAACCTGGAGTCAGGAAGACCTGAATTCAATTTCAGATTCAGACACTTACTAGCTGTGTGACCCTAAGCAAGACACCGCAACTGTCTGCCTCAGTTTCCCCATATGTAAAATAGAAATCATCATAGCACCTACCTTCCATGGTTGTTATGAGGATCAAGTGGGATAATATTTGTAAAGTGTTTAGCACAGTGCTTGACACATAGATGTTATATAAATTTAGATTATCATTAATATTAATTATTATTATTATTATTATTATTATTCAAATTATTAATATTTTAATTCAGATCTTCCTGACTCCAGCTCTGGCACACTATCCATTGCATTACCTATCTACTCTGATTCTATTTCTCCCTTATTGGACTGTCGTAACTTGCTTAAGCATAGATTTATCTTTATGCCTCTCAGTGTCCAAATACAGTGTTTTTCATACAGTAGGTGTTAAAGAAATGTTTATTCAATAAAGTAGAATTGATACCCCATAACCTTTTCCTTAGTCTGGAGCAGGTAGGTGGCTCAGTGGATAGAGTTTTGGGTTGGAGTTAAAATCCAGCCTCAGACACTTAGTAGCTGTGTGACCCTGGACAAGTCACTTAGCCTCTGTTTGCCTCAGTTTCCTTATCTGTAAAATGGGGATCATAATGGCACCTTTCTCCCAGGGTTGTTGTTAGGAAGAAATGAGGAAATAATTATAAAATGCTTAGCACAGTGCCTGGTACGTAGTAAGTGCTCTTTAAAGATTAGCTTTTCTTATTAATATTGGGATCTGAATTATCTGATTTTATTATTTTTTATTACTTATTTATTTATAATATTATTATTATTTGAAATATTCCTGGATATGTCCTAATCTTGTGCTGTCCCTTTTCAATTATTTATATAAATGTTATATGACTGCAAAAAATGAAATGGTAGCTTCAGAAAAATTGCAGCTGGGGGTCATTCACTGGGAAATAGAGAGGGACATGGTAAGATCAGGCAAGCTTCAACGCATTACAAAGAAAGGGTTTTGGAAGAAGAGTGGTGAAAGGGGTGTCACACAGAAACAAATGAGAAAAAAGAAGATAGGCTAATCCCCAGGTAAGGGTGGTAGATACTTGGCCCTTTGGTGTCCTTGTGATGTCAAGAGAACGTTTGAAAGTGCCCCTCTAGGTTAAATATATGGGAAATGGGCAAGAGTCATACATAAGTGGGCATTCACGGGTTGCAATATGCATCACCGGATTGTCTTTTGCCTCCCTTTGAATCCCCAGCACTTAGCACAGTGAGTGGCACATAGTAGGCACTTAAAAAAGGATTGTTGATTATTGCCTGACTGGAGAAAATACCCGTGTTGATATTATTATAGATCCATTTGAGTACTTCAGTAGTATCTTTTCTTTGCCTCCATACAGTCCAACCAGTAGATGTAATCTGTCTTAGATGAAGATGTGGGAAAAGATTGCTAGGCTACCTGGAGTTCTTAATAAAAATCCCAAGAAACCTGGAAGCTTCTGTGTAGCATTTGAGGGGAAAGAATCAATTTTATAGGACTTTGAGCCTGAAAAAGATCTAAGAGATCATCTACAGTAGTCACTTCCTTTTACAGATTGAGATAACAAAGCCCTGAATTTGGAGTGACTTGCCTAAGATCATTCATTTATTTATCTTTTGGGCGAATCCCAAGTAACAAGACTGAGTCTTTTTTTTGTTTGATTGTCTATATTCTTTGAATTCTCTAAGGGAGAAGGGAAGGGAAGAAACATTTATTAAGCTCCTAATATGTGTCAGGCTCCATGCCAAGAGCTTTAAAAAATATCTCATTTGACCCTCACAACAAGCCAGGGTACTATTATAACCCCCATTTTACAGTTGAAGAAGCCAAGGCAGACAAAGGTAAAGTAACTTGACTAGTTTACACAGCTAGTAAGTGTCTGAGGCTGGATTTGAACTCATCTTCCTAACTCCAGGCCCAGCATTCTATCCTGTGCCACACAGATCTTTCCGGAATTAAAGTTGATGGAGTGAAAGAGACCCAAAAGACAGTTTACCTCAATGCTTTCTTGTGTGCTAAAGTGCTAGTATGTACACACACCATCCATTCTCAGTCCTATTGGAAAGCGCTTGAACACAGCCTCCCAGGTCTTCTCTCAATCCCACTTCTGGAATTGGAGTGCTATAAGATCAATTGTTTGCCTTTGTTTTAACATAACCACATGGCTGAGGTTCAAAAGAGTCTAAAAGCCTGGGCTCTGACATTTGTGTGACTTCAGGCAAACCAGTCTGCCTGTTGGGACCTCTTTCCTTCTCTGTAAAATAAGAAGACTGGACTGCTGCACAGAAACTGCTCCAAAGGTTCTCTCCAGCTATGAAAATCCAATAAGCATAAGTCCTTGTACCTATACTTGATTAACTTCTGAGGATGACTGGGATTGTGTAGGCACAGTGCACTGTCATTAATGAAGATCTAGTTAGGTTATATGGACAACAGTCTTCCGCTCATTTCTCCAGATTCTCAAATTAGAAAACTGAATAACCTTCATGCAGTAAGCAAGCTTCCTGAAAAGCCAGTGACTTATTAAAAACAAGATCAGGTAGCTGCAAAATGAAGATATTTTCTAGTCTTGACTCTTAGCTCTGAGCCCCCAGTTTCACACGAAATTAATAACAATCTCTTGATATATCACAAAAATGCTAGTCATTTTCGATTATGGAATCCAGGAAGAAAATCTGTGGTGTTGATGAACATAGTAAATTATATTGATGACAATAATGCCAACTGGCATCCCAGAGACAAGGACTATGCTATCCTAATAACTAGCGCTTGAGATATGGGGAGCAAAGGAGAAAAATTGAGCCATAATGATGCCAGGTTGCCAAGAGAAGTGAATGGGACTCACCCACACTACCAGAAGGTGATACAGTCAGGATTCAATTCTTAGACTTCTGTAACTAAATACAATTTTTCTTTCCTTTCTGTCATTTTACCCTTTTCTTCATTATTTCATATTAGTTGTATTTCTAAGCTATATTGAGACTGAACTGACAGTATGATCATAGAACCCATAATAGTAAATCTAAATACCTTTCACAAATAAATACAGAAGGAAAAAATGCTAGCCTTAGGCTGGAATAATTTAGTATTATTATAACAGTTTGTTCTAGAGGAAGCAAAGTCGTTAACAGATTCATGACTAATGGTTTTATTTACATTTCTATTATCAAGGCTAATTTTTTGTTGTTTTTTAAGCTAATGGATATGTCTTAATTAGGACCATTAATAGTCATTAGCAAATGAAATGAAATGAGACATTTATTAAATTCTCACAGGCCTCATATTTCATAACAAAAATCCAAGCCCTGCCCATATTTTACTAAAATGTCTCTCTCCAAGGTACAATGCACAAGGAATAAGATCCTGAAGTTATATTATAAACAGAATACCCAAAACTGTTCACAGTGATTGTTCTTCTTCTTTTTGACATTAATCAGAAGCAGTTGAGGTAGTCCACATGGCACAGTGTTTTCAGAAAGGTTTGCATTTCTTATTTAATCCACTGAATTTTTTTAAAAAGAGAGGACCATCAACTCTGAGCATTGGAATAGCTAGGGAGTATGGGCTTGATAATATTACTGCTTTCTTTTCTCCTGTCCCTTTCCCTTCCTTTTCACCCACAATCTGTCTCTCTCTGTCTGTCTCTCTGTCTCTGTCTCTCTGTCTCTGTCTCTGTCTCTGTCTCTCTGTCTCTGTCTCTCTGTCTCTGTCTCTGTCTCTGTCTCTCTCTCTCTCTCTCTCTCTCTCTCTCTCTCTCTCTCTCTCTCTCTCGCTCTCTTTCAGAGAGCTACAGATGTTAGCTTACCACTCTTCCTCTAAATGGTTGGGAACTCTGAGCAAATCACTGTCTCCCCAGAGTCTCTTTTCTCAACAGAAACACCAGAGGCAATCTTCCTGACCTACTTCACAGGCAAGTATTGTAAAACATAACAAATGCACAGGCTGATAAAGCCCCATGCCACTTAGAGCATTCTGTAGACCACAATTGATGATGAGTAATGTTTCCAAGGTAGAATAAAGTAGGCCTGGAACACCAGCTACTTTTCATTGCCTTCTGTAAGCACACTGAAGGGGCCCTGCTGAGCTGGGGATGGTCTACTTTGGCAGATATACATGTTATCTTCCTGTCTTCCTCAGGGAAAAAAAATCTCCTATTTCTCTCCTTGAACTTGTGCTTTGAGCCTGTATCTGAGGGTCCTGTCAATTAGATCAGGAAAGGAGCACCCAAGGTCAGGGTCATGTTGCTGTGTGTATATGGGGGTGGGGGTCAGGGTGGGGTGGGAGTGGGTGAATGTCAACAGGGAAAAAGCCCAGTTCCCCACAGATTTTTCTATTTCTAGTACATATCAGTCATTGAAGGTCCCTGGAGGCTTATTAATCACCAGAGAGAAAACAAATGAAATCTCTAAAAATGAGAGTGAAATGCAAGCAAGCCACTTCCTCTTCTCCCCCCACCACCCTTTTCCTACTTGACAATTGTCAATGGCTGGAAAATACCAGTTCTGAGCATAAGCCTAAAACTGGGTATAGTTTTCTCAGCAACTTTTGGAGGAAAACAATAGAATCAGAGAGAGCGTGTCATCCCCCTCCACCACCCCAATAAGAAGAAAGATAGTAAAACTGCTTCTGCATGCAACCCCAAGCTAGGAGTTTTTATAGGCTTACCTGCTTTTATTTAAATGGATAATGCCATGGAAAGCATCTAGTCAATCGTGGTTATAATAAATTGAATCCTATTTTGCCATTGACTTCTGTTATGAGAAACAAGATGTTCTGTCCTCCTTTCTGACTGACCTTTTTGGGAGGGGCTCCAGACATATAAGTCAAATCAATATGCATTTATTAAGTACCCACTATGTGTCTGTCATTGTGGTAAGTATTGGGGATAGAAAGAAAGACAAAAACAGCTCCTGCCTTCAAGGAACTTACATTCCATGGAGGAAAGCATGTAAATAGCTAAGAACTGTTAGTTCCTTAAGAGTAGGGACTGCACTTAGCACCATATCTGATGCATAGTAGGCATGAATAAATATTCATTTGCTGAGTAAAGGAAAGGCACTAACATTGAGGTGAACTGTGAAAGGTCTCCTCCAATGGGATGGGAGCTGAGACTTGAAGGAAGTCAGGGATTTCCCTAGCATATTTTGAAGGGATCTTAAATCCATCAAAATATGAATAATCAAGTTTTTTAAATACCCAAGTCATTTAACCTCTACTAGCTTATCTGTCAAATGGAGACAATAACGCTAGAGCTAAGAGGCATTTGGGAATGGTGGCTGTCATTCATGTATCTTTTGGACTAAATTTTGCTTGTATAAAGCTATCAGGATGGAGAGTACAGGAAGTCAATCAGGTATTTGTTACGTACCAGGCACTTTGCAGTACAAATCATTTTATGCTCACAATAATCCCGAGAGAGAAGTGCTATTATTATTGCCATTTTCTTGTTGAGGAAATTGAGGCAGAGGTTGCATAATTTGCTCAAGGTCACTCAGCTATTAAGTATCCAAGGTTGGATTTGAACTCAGGTCTTCATGACTCCAGACCCAGTGTTCTATTAACTGTGTCATCTAACCACTGTAGTGGTATAATACAACAGAAGGCAATTTGTCTCTTTGGTCTGGTCCTAGTGATGAGATGAGTGTTCAGACAAAGGAAGACATTCTGAAACAAGTAAAAGATAGAAGGAATTTGCTGATGACCCAGTCAATATCAACCAGAGAAGGAAATGGCAAACTACTTTGGTATCTTTGCCAAGAAAACCCAAAATGGGGGTCACAAAAAGTCAGACACAACTGAACAACAAAAATCAATATTAAATAGGAAAGGAAGTCTGGCATATTGGATCAAGTCAGCTTTGGAGCTGAGAAAACCGCAGTTCAAGTCTTAATTGACATCTTAGTTTCATGACTATGGCAAGTTCCATACTTTCTCAGTGGCCCCTAAAATTCTCAAGAACTGCAATTTACAGAGGAGTTATTAATTCCCCATCTGCTTAGACAGAGGAAATTTCCATAAGGGAGGTCTTGCTTCAGTGGGATAATAAATCTTAATCAAATACTTAAAAGTACTTACTTTACAAGGTTATAGTAAAGAAAGCACTTTACAAACAATGAAGCATTACATAAATCTGACTTTCTTATTCCCACTACCTCCATCAACACCATCTGTATGATGAGTTAGAATAGTCTATGATTTTGCTGTTGTCCTGTCTAAATCTTTATGACTCCATTTGGGATTTTTTCTTGATAAAGATACTGGAGTGGTTTGCCATTTCCTTCTCTAGCTCACTTTGCAGATGGGGAAACTGAGGCAAACAGGACTTAGTGATTTGCCCAGTGTCTCACAGCTAGTAAGTGTCTGAGGCCAGATTTGAACTCATAAAGATGAGTCTTTTGATTCTCAGACTCAGCACTTTATCCATTGTACCACCTAGCTGCCCCTATTTTTTCTTTTGGTCGTGGTGGTGGTTATTTAGTCACGTCCCATTTGGAAGTTTAGTCATGGACCCCTTTTGGGAGGTTCTTTTCTTAGCAAAGAAAGTAAAGTGGTTCACCATTTCCTCATTTAACAGATGAGGAAACTGAGGGAAATAGAGTTAAGTAACTTGCTTAGGATTATACAGTTACTAAATATCTGAGGCTGGATTTGAATCCATGAAAATGATTCCAGGGCCAGGGCTCTATCCATTACATTGCCTCGCTGTCCAATAAGTCTGTGATTAGTTGTTTTTAAAGGCTAGCATTTTGGTAGTAAAATGCTTCTTGTGGTTAGGCTTAACTATGGGCATATATCTAGAGTATTCTGAGCACGTGCGTTACAAGGCTGGACTCTCACAACATTTTTTATTTAAAAAAAAGGAAGTTTTAATTCTCTACTTATACTTTGAACTGGGCTTATGGCTGCACAGGTAGATCTCTCCTTCTCTCGCTTTTCTTTTCTTTTAGACTTCAAATTCAGAGTCTTCTCTTTTCTTTTAGACTTCTGATTATTGCTCAGGCTAGAAACACAGCCAAAAGATTTCCTTTCAAGATATAATCGATTCTACCTTTCCAAGAAACCAGACCTCCTGAGTCCCCTATGGCCAGCAATGAATACAGTCTGCTATTGATACATCCATTCTACACCCCTCTGACTTTTTTCTTCAAGATAAAGTTGTAAGAGTAAAACCATGTTTCAAAGCCTTCCTGCTCGGATAGATCGGTTCAAGGAAAACAAACAGGCTCCTTCCCAGGTTCAATCTAGCCTTCACCAGCAAGCTGAGGGTAGAAAATCACAAAGCAAGAAGATGATGGAATTGTTGTGGTTGAGGGGTCCTGGGAACTCCAAAATTTAAGGGCAAAAGGCATGGGTCTGCCTCAAAAGAATTTAACTAAAACCTTCTTTCAGGCAAAAATGAGGTTTATTAAAACACCAGTTGGGGAAGGCAAGATTTTAAGAATTTTAAGTTGTGACGCTTGTATTGATAAGTAGGCCAGATTCTTAAGGAATCTATGTGACTTAATGGGGGTCAATATGGACCTTTTATACAGAAACACTGTGGGAAGACCTGGATGAGATATAGGAGTGGCTAATAGCCTGGGGTGATCTGGAGGTAACAGACAATGAAGGTTGGGCTGGGTCAGGGGTAGCAGAGAATGAAGGGTTGGGGCATTGGGCCACAATGAAAGGACAGTTGAAAGGCTTACTGGGATGGGTGATGCCTTAGGTGAATACCAGGGACTGGGCCATGGGGCTTTTCCTTTTTGGGGTCCAGATCACAAAGACATGGTGTTTTCCTTTTAGTGGTTCAGATCCTATCCCCATCAAAACTACCAAAGTCCATTCTTCTGGTGTGATGTGACCAAAGGGTCCAGACTAGATGATCCCTGAGGATCTTTCTTTTTTATACACATCCTTAAAATATATTTTTCTTTGACATTGAATGATGTATTGTTGACAGCTAAAGTAAGGCTGTCTCTCTGTTCTGTGTGACTTTCTTCATCATCATCATCATCATTTTACATGTTTTCCTTTCATTCTATCACTATTCATGCCTCATACAAACAGCACGTTCTAAATTAAGATCTTTCCCAAGTCTCAGTTTGCCTGAGTAATACCCATTCAATGACTAAGGATTGGGTAAGAGTTGAGACAAAAGATGGCCCAATTTACCATCACAAAACTATCAATCTGGAAGGTGAAAGCAATCAGAGTTCCTGGCCAGAACAGAAAATAATTACTATTTACACTCATTTTAAGCCATCTTAAATTAAGTAAGTGTAATGAAGTTTCTCAATTTGTATCTTTCAACCATGTTTATTTTCACTACTCCTTTGTCTGAAGTCATGATGATCACTTCTGCTTCTTAAAATTCATTTTAAGCATAATTAACTCTGCTTCAGCCCTTCACTTTCACTCTGTAAATCTTTTCAAGTATCTTTCTTGAAAAAGTTGTGTAATTGATTTCTAGTCTGTTTCACTCTCCTTTCCTGGTTTCATTCACATTCATAGTTTAATTATTAATTGTTTCTTTCCCTCCACTGGATGCTCTTTCACTTTTTCCTCTCTTTCCCCTTTGTTCACCTCTTTACAAAGAAGAAGATGGAGAAAGAATGTGATCTGTTCTAGTGACCCATAATTGAAGTAACCAGTTTCCCCCTTTATTGCTCCATCTCTTTTCACCTTTCCCAAACTCCAATCACTTGTTCTAATACTCAGTCATTGTTTCCATTTAATCCCCACTTTATCACCCATTTTACGAAGTTGTTTTGTTTTGTTTGCTACTATTTCCTCTCCTTTTTATCTTCCCTCTTAAACTAATCTGTCTCCTTTTCCTACTTCTTCTTTATTTCTCTGTTTAATATTCTTTTTTTAAATTTATTTATTTAACTATTAACATTCATTTTCACAAAATTTTGGGTTCCAAATTTTCTCCTCATTAGTCCCCTCCTCCCACCCCAAAACACCGAGCATTCTGATTGCCCCTATCACCAATCTGCCCTCTCTTCTATCATCCCTCCCTTCCCTTGTCCCCATCTTCTCTTTTGTCCTGTAGGGCCAGATAACTTTCTATACCTCATTGCCTGTATTTCTTATTTCCTAGTTGTATACAAGAACAGTACTCAACAGTTGTTCCTAAAACTTTGAGTTCCAACTTCTCTTCATCCCTCCCTCCCCACCCATTCCCTTTGGAAGGCAAGCAATTCAATATAGGCCATATCTGTGTAGTTTTGCAAATGACTTCCGTAATTAATAGTCATGTTGTGTAAGACTAACTATATTTCCTTCCCTCCTATCCTGCCCCCCATTGCTTCTATTCTCTCTTTTGATCCTGTCCCTCCCCAAGAGTGTTGACTTCAAATTGCTTCCTCCTCCCATTGCCCTCCCTTCCATCATCCCCCCTACTCTGCTTATCCCCTTCTCCCCCACTTTCCTGTATTGTAAGATAGGTTTTCATACCAAAATGAGTGTGCATTTTATTCCTTCCTTTAATCAAATGTGATGAGAGTAAACTTCATGTTTTTTTCTCACCTCTCCTCTTTTTCCCTCCACTAAAAAGTCTTTTGCTTGCCTCTTTTATGAGAGATAATTTGCCCCATTCCATTTCTCCCTTTTTCCTCCCAATATATTTCTCTCTCACCGCTTAATTTCATTTTTTTAAGATATGATCCCATCCTATTCAATTCATTCTGTGCTCTGTGTGTGTGTGTGTGTGTGTGTGTGTGTGTGTGTGTGTGTGTAACCCCACCCAGTACCCAGATACTGAAAAGTTTCAAGGGTTACAAATATCATCTTTCCATGTAGGAATGTAAACAGTTCAACTTTAGTAAGTCCCTTATGACTTCTCTTTGCTGTTCACCTTTTCATGCTTCTCTTCATTCTTGTGTTTGAAAGTCAAATTTTCTTTTCAGCTCTGGTCTTTTCATCAAGAATGCTTGAATTTCATTGAAAGACCATTTTTCCCCCTGAAGTATTATACTCAGTTTTGCTGGGTAGGTGATTCTTGGTTTTAGTCCTAGTTCCTTTGACTTCTGGAATATCACATTCCACGCCCTTCGATCCCTTAATGTAGAAGCTGCCAGATCTTGTGTTATCCTGATTGTATTTCCACAATACTTGAATTGTTTCTTTCTAGCTGCTTGCAATATTTTCTCCTTGACCAGGGAACTCTGGAATTTGGCCACAATGTTCCTAGGAGTTTTTCTTTTGGATCTCTTTCAGGAGGTGATCAGTGGATTTCTCGAATACTTATTTTGCCCTCTGATTCTAGAATCTCAGGGCAGTTTTCCTTGATAATTTTATGAAAGATGATGTCTAGGCTCTTTTTTTGATCATGGCTTTCAGGTAGTCCCATAATTTTTAAATTGTCTCTCCTGGATCTATTTTCTAGGTCAGTTGTTTTTCCAATGAGATATTTCACATTATCTTCCATTTTTTCATTCTTTTGGTTTTGTTTTGTGATTTCTTGGTTTCTTATAAAATCATTAGCCTCCATCTGTTCCATTCTAATTTTGAAAGAACTATTTTCTTCAGTGAGCTTTTGAATCTCCTTTTCCATTTGGCTAATTCTGATTTTTAAAGCATTCTTCTCCTCATTGGCTTTTTGAACCTCTTTTGCCAATTGAGTTACCCTATTTTTCAAAGTGTTATTTTCTTCAGCATTTTCTTGGGTCTCCTTTAGCAAAGTGTTGACTTGCTTTTCATGCTTTTCTTGCATCTCTCTCATTTCTCTTCTCAGTTTTTCCTCCACCTTTCTAACTTGATTTTCAAAATCCTTTTTGAGCTCTTCCATGGCCTGAGCCCATTGAATATTTATTTTGGATGTTTGGGATACAGAAGCTTTGATTTCTATGTCTTTCCCTCATGGTAAGCTTTGTTCTTCCTCATCAGAAAGGATGGGAGGAGATATCTGTTCACCAAGAAAGTAACCTTCTATGGTCTTATTTTTTCCCCCCTTTTCTGGGCATTTTCCCAGCCAGTGACTTGACTTCTGAGTGTCCTCTCCACACCCACCTCATCTCCAGATCTGCCCAGCCAGAGCTTGGGGTCTGAGATTCAAATGCTGCTTCCCAGCCTCAGGGCTTTTGGTGGGGTGGGGCTGCTATTCAGTGTGAGATTAAGTTCAGGTGCTGGGCTGGGGGCAGGGCCACCATTCAGGGGGTTTATGAGGAGACCTTCAACAATGGATCCAAGCTCCTGCCTGCTTTGGGAGCCCTTGTCTGCTGCTGCCTCCGCTGCTGCCTCCCGAGGGGGCCTGAGTTATGGAGACACCCTGCTCCCCTCTCGGTGAGCCAAAAAGACTTTCTCACTGACCTTTGACGCCTGTGGGTGAAGGCACCTGGGCAGCCACTGGAGATTCTGTCCCTGAAGCCTGCTCGGATCTGCTCCCCTTGGTGCTGCGTGGCCAAGGCAGGGCTGGGCTCTGCTTGGGTCCGGTGCATGACAGACCTTTCGGGTTGGTTTTTCAGGTCTCTCTGGAACAGAAATCTCCTCTGTTCCATTATTCTGTGGCTTCTGCTGCTCCAGAATTTGTTGGGAGTTCTTCTTTACAGGTATTTTATGGGCTGTGGGTTTGGAGCTAGCATATGTGTATCTTTCTACTCTGCCATCTTGGCTCCTCCCCTCTCTGTTTACTACTCTTACAATAACAAACTCTTCTCATGTGTGAGAGGATAATAGGTTTAAATCTTGAAGGTACATGAAAAACTTTCAAGTCCAATGACTTCATTTAACACATGAGAAAACTTTGTTATTAAAAAAAATAATGTTCAGGGTCACACAGGCAGGATTTGAATTAGGATCTCCTGACTCCAACTACTTAAGACCATCAGGAAAAACAAATGACCTCCAGTTTTTTTATTTAATTCATTTTGTGACTCTTGAAGATATTAGCGTTCTGTAGGATACTTCTCTTTTCTTCTGCTACTTCTTCATCAGTTATACCCTTCTAGTTGCTCAAATGTATTTACCTTTCTAGGTTGCTCTTGTCTTCTGTGTTGGTCATTCAAAGCATCTAATCAGCTCTGTCCTTTTCATCAGCAGCCCTAGTCAAAGCTTTGTTGTACTTGCTTATTTGCTGATCCAAGCACTGGGCACTCTGTCTCCCATCTGTGTGCCCTTGTACAAACTGTTCCTCAAGCTTGGAATGGATCCCTTCTTCACCTTTGCCTCTCACTGTCTGAGGTAGTGTCTGAGGCAGGATTTGAACTCAGTTTCTTTTAAGTCCAAAGTCAAGCACCCTATCCACTTTGTCACCTAGCTACCTGCAACAGAGGAAGGAGAGGCAATGGAGATAGACTGAGAGAGATTGTCTTTATTTGGTTACATTGCTACATTTCTGGAGAAACAATAAATTTACTCTGGGCTGGTAGTATGATGTAATAAGAGGCCTTTGGAAGAGCTACCACCACCCTACATATCTACAACCGGCTCTATTTTACCTTTTCATTCCCAATAGTTTCCACCTATAAAATGGAGGGTTATCCTTTTTTCAAATTAGGAATCATCCTCACAAGTCTATATGGAGGATGAACATTTATAGTCTGAAGCTAAGAAGCATGGCAGAATTCTGGGATGCATGCAGAAAAGTTAGTCTTATAGTCAAGTATGTCCAAGTCTTACCTGCCAGACACACCAGGCTTATTGCCATAGAGATGAACTCCAACATCCCTTCCAGCTCTGTGCCTGACACCTACTAGGTGCTAAATAAATGTGTGTTGACTGCTGGATTGTTGACATTCTTTGATGGATCACAGGAGCATTTTGAGAACATGAGAGATGAAGTAATTGGGGCAGAGTTATGAACAAGTCAAAGGCAAGCAGCACACATCAGTGCTCCCAAGATCCCATTTGTGTTCAACTTCTCTGGCCTTTGAAGAGAGCTGAGTATTTCAATATGCTGTTTTCTCTGCTCTTATTCCATCCTTGTGTCAATTTTCAGTACAAGAACTCTAAGAGCAGGCATGGCTTGGAAATAGAAGGAAAACATCACACAACGTCTTCATGTTCCCCACACACGTTCATGTTCCCCACGCAAGGAGGGAAGGCGTCCCTCCTTATATCATGGACCATCCCAGCAAAACCAGTTCCATCAGTAACATTTAAGTATTTTACCTGTACAAGGCATAATCCCCTATAATTACCAGTAGACATTCGAGAACAGCCTGTTCATAGACTTCCTTTTTTCTCTGAGCTCTGCATGTGGATGCTGCTTTGGCAACACACATGTTCTCCCCTTTGGGTAATGGGCTCAGCCATTTTACTGCTGGGGTTTGCATGTGTTTGCCTGTGAGGAAGAATGGATTTTCATTAAGACTGACACATTTCAGGAGGAGACAACAGCCAACTCTCAAACATCAACAAAAAAAGCTATTGCCCAAACAGTGGCTGTGACCTATTTTTCAATATTGTTTAGTGACTGAAGTACTTATACGTAGCACCACATTATTGAAAAGGTAATAAATTATAGCTCAGGTAAAGGTGGACTAAATGACCTTGCAGACGCTCATTAGTTCAGAATTGTACAGCACTTTAAAGTTTGCAAAACACTTTAAATATATCCTTTGATCATCACTACTCTGGGAAGCAGATGCTATTATTATCTGCCTTCTACAGAGGAGCAGGTAGGTGGTACAGTAGATAGAGAGCCAGGCCAGGAATCAGGAAGATCTGAGTTCAAATTTGACCTCAGATATTTACCAACTGTGTGACCACGAGCAAGTCACTTAACCCTGTTCACCTCAGTTTCCTTATCTAGAAAATGAGCTAGAGAAGGAAATGGCAAACCACTCCAGCATCTTTGCCAAGAAAACCCCAAATGGGAAGAAGAGTTGGAAATGACTGAACAACAACAAAAATAGGAACAATGAGAGATGGAAAGGACTTGATTAACCATCAGACTCTACTGATCCCTAAAAGGAATTCTTAGCCTCTGCTTGAGAGGTAACCCCTTATTGTCCAAGAAAGCCCATTTTCTTTTGGATCACTCTAAATGTGGCATTTTTTTCTGATATCCAACCTGAATTTGCCTCTTTGCAACTTTCATCCATTAGACCTGATTCTATTGTCTAGGGTTTATGAGAACAAGACTAATCCTGGGTCTAGCAATAGTCCTTCAAATACTGGAACAGTTATCACTACCCCATTAAATTTTCTACTCCCCAAGCTAAATATCCTTAGTCCTTTTATTCTCTCCTTATATAACATGAATGTAAAGCCCTTCACTAGCCTGGTTTTCTCCTTCAGTTATCTCTAACCTAATCAATGTCCTCCTTAACCTACAGCACCAGAAATGAACACAGTGCTCCAAATGTGGTTTTGTGAAAGAAGAAAACAAAGGATCAACCACCTCCTTCTTGGAAGCTATACCTCTCTTAATGTGCTCCAAGACTGTTAGTTTTCTTGTCTGCCACGGAATGTGACTGACTCATATTGAGCTTGCAGTATACTAGGACTCACAGGTGTACTTCAGATAAGCTATTGGCTAATCTCTCCCCATCCTATACGTGCATCCTGCTCTTACACCATGCTGTATAACTCCTCCAAGTACTAAAGGGGGTCAAAGAAAAGAAGGAATCTTAAAATCATGAAGTCTCAGAAAGGTCATAGAAGCGATCTTTAAAGTCACTCTCTCAGTGATTTATATAAAGGATCTATGAACTATAAGACTGCCCAAGGGCTTCCTTCCCCCCAAATTTCTCCCTTCTCAGGCTTTATATAATGCCTGAAATTCATGTGGAGTTATTCCTTTAGGTTAATAAAATGATATCTCCTAAAAATCCTCTTAAAAGGATATAACATATCCTTTTAAAAGTAACAACACTGATTTCGTTCTATAAACATTTATCAAATGCTTACAATGTGCATTCTTTTCATAATTCTATGTGATTGTAGATCATGGCAGTCACAGTCTGCCCTGGGGACAGTAATTCTCACACCAGGGAAAATCATCCAAGTAGCCAAGTATGAGTAGAATACTTTTTGAACTTATTGAACATTTAAACAGCATTCATCTCAAACACCTCAGAAGAATTAAAATTGCAGGTGCTTCAATGGGCAATGAAAATGCATGTGGTGGGTGAACTTAGGCTATGGCATGTTACCAGTGAAGATTTGCAAGGCATGAGTGGTATAGAAGACCTCATTAGGGACATCTTCACAATCACTGTAAAAGAAGGGGAGCTGAAGGGAGAATGAGGAACAGCAGAAGGACAGCTTAATCTCTGCACTGGGATCCATGAAGCTGTAATGAAAGCCCCTTCTAGCTTCTATATTTGTTGCTGATCCAACTCATATCCTATGAAATCCCCAGCATAGGAAACTCCTCATCTAGGACTAAACTATTCAGTGTGAATTGTTGATTCATTTTCCAATACAGTTTTTAGTTTAGAACTCTGAAAAGAGAAATTGAAAGCTGAAAAGAATAGTCTATCACAAGACTACAAAGAGACTTTAGAATTGTAAAAGCAAAGAAAGCCTCTCTCCTCTCTGTTTCACTTTTTCCATTTTCTTCTAACTACATCATATTAAAATATAGAATATTTCCTCCCAAAACAAGATCCTCCTTCCATACTTCAGATCCACCTGGTCCTAATTCCACCTTTTCTGATTTAGAGGAAATCAAAATATTAAATGAAGGCCCTAAAAATATCAGGGATAACGACCAAACAGGAATTCTAGAGGTTTCTTTTACTAAATTTCCTTTGGCAAAAGTTTCACAATCAGCTATAGATCAGAGGAAAACCTTTCCAAAGCCCCCTCTCAGTATCATGTAAAGGCTTATTTCATGATCCCGATGATTTTTATTCACCAATTTATCTAATTACTGAAATATTTTGATAAACAGTTATGCCAGATCTCTTTCCTTTCATTTGGTAAACTTCAGGTATCTTCTCTCTGAGACAATCATTGAGGTAAAAAAAAAAAGTCTAACAAGAAAATCATGATTCATTATTCAAGCATACTAATAATTGACAATGCTACCAAAGTTACTTAAATGGACAACTAGATCTCTTGCAAGCATTGAACCAATGAATTCTTTTACGTTGTAATTTCTGTATGTTATATAACATATCCTATGTTTCCTATAATTTTGGGTAGGGAGCTACTTGTATTAGAATAAAAATATGGCAGCATATGTGTTTCTTCATATATGTTTCTGATAGGATGCCTCATTGTTGTTTTTTTTCATTATGTCCTTCCTAAACATAAAAGGGACCCATCCTGTTCACACATCATAAATAGGATAGACATTCATAGTTTCTTCCTTGTAGAAATGTAAAAGTGTCTCTTCAAAAGTCCCAAAGCATAGATTTCAGAATGGGGATAACAAGCACCTTACCTCTCCACCAACTAAAATGTTAAAAAGTCTTAAGCAACACTGAGTCTATTATGAATCTAAATGATTAGAAATAGCATAGGCCATGGGAGTAGCTGATTTTTCTCCTGTATATGTGTCTCACAAGTGTTGATCTTTGGGCTGCTACTTACTTTCTGGATCATATTCCCAACTGTTGGCACTAACACTGGTGGGATCAGCAGTAGGTCCATCGCCAGAGACTGGCCCTCCCCTGACCCTCATAGGCCAGGCAGAATATGTTCCTGATTGGAAGTAATCAGAGACCTAGTTCAGTAAACATGTTCTTCAAAGTCATCCAACTGCAGTCCCAAATTTCATTCTAATAAATCTTACTTCAGATTCTTACCTTACGCTCTATCTCTTTGGTGTGGCTGCCCAGTCACTCTTCCTACCTCCAGGACACTCACAAATTCTTGTGCAAAAATCTTAAGAGAACCAGAAAGGTCTCTATTTAAGTTCATTTTCTGAAAGACACCAATAAGAGTCACACAAGATTAAAAAGAATGGATGAGTCACAATCTGCCCTGGGGATAGTAATTCTCATACCAGGGAAAATCATGCAAGGAGTCAAGTGTGTGTAAAATACTGTACTGATCTGTTAGACCCTGATGTAAATGCAAAGGTAACAAGTAAAATACTAATCATTTTTCTGAAGGTGATGATCATTTAATAATCTTTCTGCCATTTAGTTTTCCCATTTAAAAGTGGGGGTGATTACCACTATTACTACTACTACCACCACTAATAATAATAACTTTAATGTATATACTACTTTTAGGTTTGCAAAATAATTTATGTACAGTAAGTGTACTTTCACAACAATCTTGCGATACATTTTAAGTATTCTATCCCATTTACAAATGCTTATTGATAAACGAAAAAACAGAAAGAGTACTTATCTAGAATCACACAGTATTAGAGATAGAATTTGAATACAGAATTTCCTGAATGAGCGTTTAAACCATTGGGTTACTTAATCCTGCTTCATAAACATATATTTACATTGCGTTTTAGAGTTACAAAGCACTTTCTTGTACGCTATTTTCTTTATTTTCACAACACCCATGGGAAGTAAGTGGGGTACATATTTGTGACCTATCCCAGGACACAGTGTTTTAGTGGGACAGGAGGACCAAACTGAAGTCTGTCATCTCAGAGTTCAGGCTTCTTACCCCTCCATCAAGGTTAGATCAGGCTGATTTTCATAATCTAACATGATTTTTTTAAACATCTGTATAGTTATCTCTTTTATTTTCTGCATTTCATCAACTAGACCCATTTTTCTTTCTCTTTCCATTTATCAAATTATTTCATAATTTCTTCCTCTTTTGTTTTCTGGATTTCATAATCCTGAAATTAGTTTTACATGACTTTTACAGGTCTGAAATGTAGTAAATATGAATTTTTAAATTAAATATTAGAGCCCTTCTGTGCATATAATGTTGCATTGATCATTTCTTTATGAATCTAAGAACAATTTTTGTAGTTGTATAGCCTGGCCTAAAAAATTAAAGATACTATAAATATGTCCAAATATGGGCTACCAAGAGTTCTCAAATCCACCATGTAGTTTAAACAAAACATGTTGGATAAAGTGTTGGTCATGCTCCAAGGAAAGCTGAGTCATCTGCATCAGCATCTTCTTTTTTACTTGTTTGTTTAAATAATATTTTATTTTTCCTCAATTACATGTAAAAACAATTTTTACCATTCATTGTTTTTCCTTTAAGTTTTGAGGTCCAAACTCTATCCTTTCTTCCTTTACTTTCCCCCTCCCTGAGACAGTAAGTAATCTGTTCTCATGGCTTTGAAGTCATCTCTCTAGTCACCATGCCATGCTATGGCTGTCTCTGCCTGTAACTACAGACAGCATAGGTAACTACAGGGAAATGAGTGGAGGGTTTTTTTTGGTTGTTTGTTTTTGGCTGTGGGAAAAACACATGCCCCCAACAGCTAACACAATTCCTTTCTGTTTAGACAAAGGCAGGAATGGTTTAACAAAAAGACATCTCACCATGCCAACGCAAGCAGAGGAGGGATAAAGATCAAGTAAGAAACTGATATAGTAAAAGGAACAATGTATTGGGCATCAGAAGATCTGAGTTCAAATTCTGGCTATGCTCCTTACTACCTATGGGACCCTGGGTAAACCAATTGGCTTTTATGCACTTTGATTTTTTCTTTTGCAAAATAGCATTTGGACTATAACCTCTTAGGTTCCTTCCAGCTCTAAATTGACCTATAGACATAGAGGCATTTATTAAGCACCTATCATGTGCCAGATGGGGCAACTAGGTAGCACAATGGATTGAGTATCAACCTAGGGTCAGCAAGACTCATCTTCCTGAGTTCAAATCTAGGCTCAGACATCTACTAGCTATGTGACCATAGTCAAGTCACTTAACCCTTTTTGCCTCATTTTCCCCATCAGTAAAATGAGATGGAGAAAAAATGCCAAACTACTCCAGCATCTTTGCCAAGAAAAATACAAATGGCGTCATGAAGAGCTGGACAAGACTGGAAACAACTGAACACATATACCAAGCACTATGTCTAGTACTGGGGATACAAACACAAACATGAGTCTGTTTTTGTCTTTAAATTCCGTTGAGGGAGTGGAGGGAGATTTGCCCCAGGTAAGTACATAGATTATATAGAAAATGAAATGATAGTAACAACTAGAGGCATCAAGTAAGGTCTATTGAAGGAGGTGGAGCTTGAGATAATCCTTGGGGGATCTATGGCCTCCAAGAGAAAGATATGAGGAGGGAGAGCATTCCAGATATGGGAGATATCTCATGCAGGGGTCTAGAGGTGGTAAACATAGTGTCATATAGAGGGAATAGTTTAATTCCAAAACCTAGGAACCTATGACCCATCATCTCTAAAGTCTTTTCTAGGACCCTATGAGACATGGAAATCTACCAGGAATAATGCCTAAGGAAGCCAAGGAAAAACCAAGCATTCCTACCTTCCTCTCTCTGTTTCTCACATACCCAATCTCAAAGAGCTAAGTCCTCTCTATGAAACTTCACAGGAATACTATCCATGGGGTTTAGGAGATAAGATCTTCAGGAGAAAAGGAAAAAAATAATTTCACCATAAAAACGATTTCTGATCATTCTTTTAGAAAGGGATCCCTCTGTTTGTTGTAAGCATGACTCTCTTTTCCACTCTTAACAGAAAGTCTGCTAATACTGCGAGATACTTAAAAATAAAGGGGAGGAGTAGGTGAGAAAATGCCCTCAATTTTTCTCATGTGTTCTGCATAATATGCCTGGTATCTCAGTGTCTTTGAACAATGGAAAATTGCTTCAATATTTAAACATGCATTTGTTCTGAGGGAAACAAAATGTTCAGCATGGTCTATTGGTTGCCACAGCAACCACCTGGGCTAAAAATACAGAACCCCACTATATGAAGGAAAAGTATGTGCCAAGCAGGGAAGCAGGAGAAAATGAATCTCCTTTCCTCATGGAAAACAAGATCAGGGTGGGATTCTACAAAGGTGAGGGAGGTGTTTACTTTGTTTGATCAGAGGGTGGATCCAGAGTCAAAACTGCATCATTCTCCCATCATCCAAGCCCTGGCCAAATAAATGTACAAACACACCATGTTAGAAAAAATGCATGCAAAGTATCTTGCAACCTTTAGAACACCGTATAAACGAGAGCTATTTTTACCATTATTTTAAGTACTGAGGGGATAACAATGGGGGTAGTTGCCATAGGAACAGTTGACTGCTTTCCCCACTGCTATCTTCTCTAGCCCAGTGTATAATCACACTCTCCCTCCCTCCCCAGGAGAAATAGAAGAGATATTCATGCCAATTTTGCTCCAGTCAAGCTGGACCTTTCACTTCCTTCTTCCCCTTTCTCCATCAAAGGCATGCTTACTTCTGTTCCATCTCCACAAGGGGACAGAGACTTTAGGCAGAGACCAAGCATTATCATTGTCTGGTTGGATTGCACTGCCTTTCTTCACTATTTCCTTCCAAAATGTCCCCCTATCCCCCCTAACCTCTCTAAATCCTGCTGTCCATCCTCTGTTGATTGGTACAATATCCATCAATAACAAGCATTTAAAGTAAGGTTTTTGTGCACTGGTTTCAAGCTTTAGTTCAAATGCCCTCCTCCATGAAGTCTTCCTCCACAAACACTAACCTTTGCTACGCTATGCTAATCCTCCCTCCCTTCTGAATTCCAGTTAAACTTATTCACATAAAGCAGACCACATGGAACAAATTTAGGGAATTTCACTCACTGGAGAATAATTGTTTTCTTTTCTTGCAGTGCCACATAATCCAACAGCTAATTGTTTTTTAATAGTTTCGTGTCTTAATGTCATTGGATTTTTCTTCCCACAAACCTACACGTCCTTGAGCTTAGCACAGTGGAAAGAAGCCTAAAACAGAAGTCAGAAAACTTGGGTGGGTTTCTTTGATCTGCGACTTATTTTCTTGACCTTGAGAAACCTCTCTGAATTTCGGTTTCCTCATCTGTAAAATAAGGAGTTTGAACTAGATGACCTAATGACCTTTCAGATTTAGCATTCCACAACCAACAGTATATTCTCTACCCAGACAGATTTCAATTTTCCTAGACCATTTTCCTACATAGGCCTATGAGGCATAAAGGAATGAGGAGTGCTCAATGCCCCCATTCTGAGTACCACATTTTAGAAGCACATTGACAAGCTAGAGAAGATCCTGAGAAGGGTAACAAAAATAGGGAAAGACCCCTGGATTATTATACATGAATCAGTGGAAGCTAATAGGTTTGTCCAGCACAGAGAAAAGATTCGAGGGAGGAAGAGATAAAGCATAATAGCTACGTTCAAGTATCCAAAAGGATGTCATAAGGATAAAGGTATCAGATATGTTCTATTTGGCCCTATGTGGCAGAATCGGCATCAGCATGTAGTGGTTTCAAAGAGTCATTCTGGGGCTTCACGTAAAGAAAATGTTTCTAATAATTGGAGACACCCAGGGATGCCTCTGAAAATAGAGGTTTCCCCTTCATTGAAGGTCTTCAAACAAATACTGATAACCCCTCATAGGGTATATTGTACAGGGAATTTCTTTTCAGGTCTTGCCAATTAGGAGCCTTCTCAGTCTAATATTCTTTGTGACTCTAAGAATCACAAAATCATATTGTTTCAGATTTGGAAGGGGCCCCATAGACTCCTCCTTTAGCCAACAAAGTCATCTAGTCTTTGCTTGAAGATTTTCAGTGAAGAGGAACCTATGGTTTCCTGAGCTACCCATTCCATTCGAGGATAGCTCAGATTTGGGGCCAATATTTTGTTTAAATCAAGACTAAATTTTCTTCATTTTCAGGAACCCAAGGGTCACAGTGCTTACTCAATACTGTGTTCATGTTTAAGAAATGTAGATGAACAAGAAAAGGCAGTAGAGTAATATCTCTGGCATCTGTCCATCCAATTCTCACTCCCATCAATTGATTTTTTTTTCTGGTTTTTATCTCCATATACCTTAACTACTGCAACAATTTGAAATTCCTTCTTCCTCTCTCTCTTTCCCTTTTTCAGTTGATCCTAACCACCACTGATGGATTTATCTCCAAAATATCATTATACAATTTCTTCCTTCAATTATCTTTTACTTCCTTTTCTGCAAATATGTTGTAAGCCTTGAGTAAAATACAAGCTACCTAAAGGTAGGAACTGTATCTTTTTTGTAAAGCTTTATCTGTGAACTCCTTGGCAGCAACTCAAGAAGCTCCTCATTAAGTAATGTGATCTGTCAGAGCTCCCACAGCTCAGGGTTTTTTGTTCATCTATCAGGGTGCCTTTCACATGATAGGCACTTAATCACTATGCCCTCCATGTTCCCCCACTTGCTCTGGGAACCAAATGAAAACATTTCTACCATTGTCCTTGGAAAGTATGTGCTAATAGACTCCCCAAGGCCATACTCAAGATTCCTGTGACTTCCCAGATGGAAACACCTGTCCTTGAACACTCCTCCCTATGTGTGTTGACTTTCCGTACTAGACTATCAGGTTCTTGAGAACAGGTATTGTCTTGCTTTCATATTTGTATGCCTAGCATTTAGCATTGGCACTTAGAACATAACAAGCCCTAAATTACTGCTTTTCATGCATTCATTGAAAACCAGAGAAACGATGGAAGCTGAATGTTGAGAAAAGAGAAGTGTTCTGAGAGGCATTTGCCACAGAAATAGAAGAGAACCCCATAGACAATTAATCCAATCCATATCTGGAAAAGAGGCATATAGCATTCAATGGTAGGGTGAAAGTGCATTCTAGAAATTCACAATGGGGTATACAAATGCACGGAAGCAGGAGATGGAATTGAGAATTTGGGAAACAGATTGTAGCAGAATTTGGCTGTAATACACCATGCATTGGGATGTCACATGAAGTTGAGTTAGAAAGTAGGCTGTACCCAGACTGTGGAGAACTTAAAAGGTCAAGCTTAAGACAAAGTAAGGATTGTGGTCTAGATGCAACAGGAAACCACTACAGGATTCTGACAAGGCAAATGACATGATCAGACCTGTGACTTTTAGAAAATTATACTTGTAGGTACTCAGAGGTTATATTAGAGAGAAGAGAGAAAACATGTCAGATTCTCAATAACACCAGTCAAAGCCATCTGCATTTTCCAGCCTGGCTCCAGCAGTTATCATCCACTTGAGAAGAAAGGACCCATTGCCCCTGTTACTGCCATCACCAAATGCCACGGATAGGCAGGTAAGTCCAAGAGGCCTGGGAACAGCAGCACCTCCCCCCATACCACTGACCCTGCTTCCAGCCTACTTCTGCAGCAAGTGACTTGCCCAGAGTCATAGACCCAGGTATTAGAAGCAGAAAATGAACTACGTATTCCTGGCTTGAAAGCTGGCACCCTGTCCACTAGCCTTACTGCCTCTGCCTCTTTATTACCTTGAGCCAAGTCACTTCATTGCTTGGGCAATTGTTTCCATATCTGGCAGCTAGGTGGCACAGTAAATAGAATACTAGCCCTGGAGTCAGGAAGACCTGAGTTCAAATCTGGCTTTAGGTACTAGCCATGTGACCTTGGGCAAGTCACTTTATCCTGTTTGCTTCATTTTTTCATCTATAAAGTGAGCTAGAGAAGGAAATGGCAAACCCTTCCAGTATTTTTGCCAAGAAAACTCCAAATGAGATCACAGAGTCAGGCATGACTGAAATGACTAAACAACAATAAAAAGAGGTGATAACTCTTGCCCAATTTTCTGTGGTTATCATGAAGATTCAACAATATATGCTTTTGAAAGGGCTTTTCAAATGCTACAGGAATGTCCAGCATCATTGGAAAGACCATGGCCTTGGGGGTAGCAGTCATGAGCTCAAGCTTCAGTTCAAACACTTGCCTCTATGCGACCTTTGAGAAGCCCTTTGTATGTGTGTGTGTGTGTGTGTGTGTGTGTGTGTGTGTGTGTGTGTGTGCGCGTATGTGTGTGTGTGTGTGTCCTTCATTCCTGAAGAGGACCATGATATCAAGATGATGACATGACTTGCAGTTGACTTTGATTTGAGTGAGGGAGGGCTGTGCAGGATCACTAGACTCACCTTCTTCTCCTGAGCCATCTGGGTCCATTGGCCTGATATTCATCAGGATGACTGGAGATGGTCCAGGAGGCAATGGGAGTCCTTGGCCTTTCCAGGCTAAGGCCTTATTACATTTTCACTTTGAGTGAGATACACCCATTCAACAAATAGGCTTCTTTTAAGGAGGTGCTCAAGGGATGACCCTTTCAACCAAAAAAAAAACAACAACAAAAAAAAACAGATTGGGAGGGAAAGACCCTCAGGGTTCCTGCATAAAAGGGAAACAATTATTATTGCTTTAGTAATAATAATAGTAGCAAATTACTATTTATTTAATAAATTACTGTTTACTTGGGCAAGTATCAACTTCTCAGATCCCCCAGGCTATTCAATATAATTGCAAAGTTGTTCCTCCTAGAGCCTTTTACTATAAGATGTCCCCAATAATAATGGATTTACAGGTCAAATCCAAATTTACATTTGTATTATGAATAATTGTCACAATCCTTCATTTATAAAAGTGTAATTATCTCTTATAATTTCTGATACAGGTTCAGTCCAGTCCTCACTCATACTTTGCTGGGTCTCTCAGTGTCCTTCACAAACCAACTTCTACTATATGCCTATGAGCTGCATTTTTTTCATTATAAAAGATATATAATGTAATATACTGTCAGTCTCTTAGGGTTGGTATGAGAGGTGACCTGGCCCAGTGGAAAGGGTTAGCTTTGGAGTCAGAGATCGTGTGTTCAAATCTTACCTGAATGACCTTGGGCAAATTACTTAGCCTTTCTAGGACTATTTTTCTCATTTTTTAAAAAATGGAGGGATTGGATTAAATAGCCTCGAAGAGTTCCTTCCAGCTGTAACCAATCCTGGGTTCCATGTAAATGATATATGGATTGTGTCCTATAACAGTGAGTTGTTTTACTCCTATTTGCAAATAAGCTCAAATTTTCACCTAAACACAAATTTAATAAATGTACACTAAAGTCAACAGAAAGAAGAGGTGGAGCTGATTCCACTTCCCTGGCCCCATCTACATGGCTGCATTAGATGCTTACCTCATTCTCCAAGAAATACATGGGAGATTACCTCCTCCTCTTAAGCAGGGCAGAAGAAAGTAGCGTTTCCTCTTATTTTCCTATTTTGGGAAATCTGTTCCCAATCCCAAATACCGCTGCCTCTTGTCTGGAAGTTTCTGATTGGCAGAACCTAGGGAACCTGGGATGGGTCAGAAATGGGCTGAAAATGGATGTAAAAATCTCCTGAACCAAGAACATTTTGGGAGGAGATATCAGACATTAACCCTGGTAATCAATCCCAATTTTAGTGCATTTGCTTGGTCAAGGCAACCCTGAAAGGGCTGTCTATTAGATGAGATACCCTGTGTGTATGTGTGTGTGGGTATGTGTATATACGTATACACACGTATATACATATAATACACTTACATGTATATATGTATGTAACTTTAGTCAAGCTGTTATTTCCATGACCAAGAATAGAGAGTATTTTTCATTCCATTTATGAAACAGATGTGAGCATATGCATGCCATGTACATAGTTTTCCAGTGATATATGAAAGTCAGTGGATGCTAATAAAGTTCCTCAAGTAGATAACACAGTGTATGTACATTACTTCACATACTTTATCCTCAGTACTCAAGACTGACAGACCTGTTACAACTGTGATAGATACACTTCCCTAGCAATTAAGTTATTCCTTCCTTGCCAATTAGGCAGTTTTGAGAACAAATATTTATTCTCTTTTACTGTGGTGTCCTTATTACCGTACCTGTTTAGGGTCCTTTCAAAGTCAACCTCGCAGGGAAGGGAGGCTTATGTTTATCTTATGTCCACAATGCCATATTCAGTACATTTCTGATGTTTTCTAGCTGGGTGATAAGGATTGTCATTTCCGCATTTGGGTCTCAGGAACCTCTCTAAGACTATTAGTTTGTGAGCACCCATAATGTGGAAATCACAGTTCCTTGATGTAAGGACAAATGGATATGCATTATTTTGCATTGATAGACATACACACACATGCATATATATATTTGACATGATTTCTTCATTAAAGTAAACCTCCATTGTACCTTGTCCTGGCATGGGAGGCCATGTGACCCTGCTTTCTCAAAGATTATGTCATAGAGAAGAACCTCTGGTAGTCCCATAAAGCTGGAAAGGACCTTGGGATAGGGCTTATGACTTTATATATGACATCTGATAATCAGTTTTTTAGAAAATTCATTTCCCATGAACATTCCTATTCCCAACCATACCATTTGAACCAAGTGAGTCTTTTAATGGTATATCTTTATGCCTCTGGTCTAGTTGGAAGCAAAACTATGAGGAATTCTGTGAAGTCCTGATGGTTCCTCCTTGTCATCTGAGGAGGAATAAGGATAAATGTAGTTTTTCTAAAGAAAAAAATGTGAAAGAGAATGACCTTGTAGCTCTCAATTAACTAAGTCACTCAATCTTTAACTGACAGTAATCTAGCTGATTGATACATTCTCAACAGAACTTGACCTCAGTTATCCAAATGTTGAAGAGAAAGGCATTCTTTGATTCATTCAGGTCAGAGTGGATACCTCTGGCCAGAAGTATGTGGACAGTTGGTACTTATAGAAGTAATAAAAGGGGATGAAGGAACAAAAAAATACATAGTCTCTGAAAATCATATTTGGAATTCCTTGATGATATATCCAAACCTCTGAAGTATTTACACAAGGAATCCTTGGCCAAATTATCTCTTGGTTTATAGTTACAACATGCCTGGGGTGTAGGGGGAGAAATGACCTAATGTGTTTGCCTTTCTCACAGAGGCTTCTTTTTTTAAAGATCCTTTTCTAAATGTTGTACTGACATCAGTAATAATAATACAGGGTTCCGGTTTTCAAGCTTCCTAACCTTCACCCCTGATGCAGAACTGACAGGGAATACTACAGTTAGAGATAATAAGATCCAAAATAATGGGTTCAAATCCAAATTAGGCATTGCTACACTTATTGGGTGTCCTGTTTAATTACTCAACCAATTCTCAATTAGTCTGTGTAATAGAATCTTAGGGCAGCTAGGTGACACAGTGAATAGAGCACTGGTGCTGGAGTCAGGAGGACCTGAGCTCAAATTTGGCCTCAGACACTCCTTAGTTATGTAATCCTGGGCGAGTTACTTAACTCTCTTTGCCTCAGTTTCCTCATCTGCAAAATGAGCTGAAGGAAAGGGCAAACCATTCTAGTCTCTTTGCCAAGAAAACCCCAAATGGGGTCAGAGAGAGTAGGACATGACTAAAATGACTGAATGATGACAACTAGAATCCTGGAATTTTAGAGCTAAACAGACTATTGAGGTCACAGGTAGTAAAAAGAGCACTGGAATCAGGAGAGGAAGGTTCAAATCCTGGGTCTGCTACTTCTCAGTTATGCGATCTTAGGAAAATCACAGAATCTTAGCATTAGAAGGGTCTCCAAAATAGAAATCATAGCTAACATTATATAACACTTTAAAGTTTACAAAATGCTTTACATACATTATCACACTGGAGTCTTAAAAACAACTCTGTGAGGCAGGTAAAATTACTCTGCCTGTTTTACAGATGAGGACACAGAATCCTAGAGGTTAAATTATTCATCCAAGATTAAGCAGCCCTCTCCTTGCATCTTCTCAAACCCATACTAACCATCCTCCAATCCGTTCTCATATGGCATGGTCTCCAGTCATCTCACTATACTTGTGACCTTTCTCTGAATGTTCTCCAAGTGGTTAATGTCCTTCCTAAAATCTTCTTCCAAAAGCTGATGACAAAACTCTAGAAGGTTTGTGGATTGTCACTTCACTTGTTCTGTATACAAACACATGAAAGAGTACCTAGCTCAAGAGTACATTCACTCTTTTGGCTACCATATCACGCTGTATTTATACCAGATTTGGAATCCACTAAATCTCCCAAATCTTTTTTTTTCCCCTCATGAACTGTAGTGTGGGATACTTCCCTCTTCCTGTTTTTATATTGTTGATTCTTTGAACATAAATGTGAGATTTTAACATTTACCTATTTAATTCTATCTTATTAGATCCAACCAATCATTTCTAACCTGCTTAGATCTCTTTAGAAATTAATTCTGTCATTCAGTGTCACCTGTTCTCAATTTTGTGTCAATTGAAAATTATATATGTATTTCATCTATGCCTTCATCTAAATAATTTTTTAAAAATGTTGACTAGCATAGGACAGTTCCTAGGATAGACCAATAGAGCCCTTCTTTTAAGGTAAGCCACTAATCACTACATTTTAGATCCAATCATCCAGCCAGTACCAAACTGATCTGACTTTATGATAATTTTTCCCACCTCTTCTCCTTGTTTACAAGGCTAGCATATGAGTTATTTAACCATTTGAGGCCCAATTCCTCATTGTTTAGAGGGAAAGCTCAGAGTATAGACAATCACATTTTTTAGCTCATAAAAATTTAATTATCTGAGGCTATGAGATGCCTTAGAGTCCAGAGGTGTCAGACTCACTTTAGGCAACAATCTGCAGGCAAAATTCCTGAAGGAGAGCATAATCTAATTAAAATGCAATTGTGAAAAGTTGTACAAGATAAACAAAAATGCAACGACATAGATACTATTATTTTGTGGTTTTCTAAGTCAATGTCATTTGAGTTTGACACCACTGCCTTAGACTACATCACTTCATTTACAGATTGGGAAACTAAGACACAGAAATATGAAGTCACTTATTCAGGGTCACAGAAACAGTTAAGAGCAAAGCAAAACTAGAATCCAGGCTTCCTCTCTCATGGACTAATACAGTTTATGTCATTCCATGGTATCTCTTTATTGGATATCTGAAAGTGATAACAGGCTTCAAAAACAGGGGCATTTGGACAAGTGATATACAAAAGTCCCAGATTTAGGGAGTGAATATTAAGACTAACAGTCATTTTTTAAAAATAATTAAGTATATGAATAAGTAAAACACCATCTAAAACACCAAGTGACTCTGGAGAAGGATGACCTGACCTCTCTCACCAGCTCCAAGCTCAGTGAAAACCAAAACAATATGTAAATTTATTACGATGAATTTTTTTCCATTGAGCTTAGGGGATGGCGAACTGATTCAGAGTAAGAACTGACCTCAGCTGACCCCAGTTTTTTGCCCAAGTCATAAAACAATGCCTGAATCAAGTTCTTTCCAAGTTCAGATAAAGGTCAGCAGGGAAAAATAGGGGGAGGGCTTGGGGGTGGGGGGGAACCAAAAGAACCCAACAACAGTATTTAGGGTTTTTGTTTGGTTTTTGCTCTTCCTGATCTGGAGCATTCATGCCAAACAGTCACCAAAAGAGGATATTTCAGGGGCCTTCCCAATCCAGCTAAGAGCAGGAAGTACTCCAGTAGTCTGAGATTTCTGGCCCAGTTTACAAGAAAAAAAAAAAGATCAAGGAAGTATATTAATTCTCAAACTTTAAATAAAGTAATTTCTTTGACTCTGGAGAACTGCAGACCTTAGAGACTTTATTATTCATGTTGATGTCACACAGAAAACCTTGACCTCCCAGTTAACCAACTTCATTTTCAATGATCTCTAGCTTTACTATTCCTTGATCTCCCATGGGGGTTGTCGCACCTTAAATCTCACCATCACCCCAAACTATTCTGCCACTGTGGCCTTGAACTTCAAAATTCTCTCTAATCACAGTCCCCTATTCTTCCATGTCTCCCCTTGCCTCACTTCACCCAAGCCTGGTCCTCCAGCTCCTCTACCTTTTCATGTTGTTTCTATCTCTTGCTTCATTAACGGAGCCCTCATAACTGTCTAGTAGAATTGTCCTTCTACTCATCTCTGATTGATTGTCCATCACATTCCTCACGATATTTGTTCTAACTTGTCTCCTCTCTCTTTATACCCTAGTGCTTCTACCCTTTCATCAGATGACCTCACATTCCACTTTACTTGTGAAAAGAGCAAAGCCATCTGTAGTAAGCCTTCTTATTCCCTCAATTCCATATCTCAAGACCTCTCTATATCTTCTTTCATCTGTTCCTATTTTGCAACCATCTCAGAGGACAAAGCAAATTAAGCAAAGCTAATCACTCCAGTCCTGTCCTAGAGCCTGTTTCCATACATACGTCTTCCTAGGAAGCTTTACCCACTGGTCTGGTCATTCATTTCCTCTCTGTCTCTCTGTCTCTGTCTCTCTCTGTCTCTGTCTCTCTCTCTCTCATCTCTCCTCTCTCCTCTCTTTCTCTCCTCTCTCTCTCTCTCTCTCTTTCTCTCTCTCTCATTTTTATTATCTGCTTATCTAATCTGATATTGGCCTATCTAACTTTCCCAATATCTACAAACAAGGGCAGATCTCCTTAACCTTAAAAACTTTTACTTTAGATTATCATTCCTCCCAGGCCCAGGCTATCATTCCATCTCTCCTCAAGGAATAATCAACTACATTTGCTGACCATGCTTCCTTATCCACTCCTCAACTCTAAAATCTGACTTTAGACCCCACCACTTGACAAACATGTTTTCTTGAAAGTTGCCATTGATCTCTAGTTGTGAAATCTGATAACTTTTCTTAGTTATCCTCCTTTACCTTTTCCTAACTTTCAATGGGATTGACCACTCCTTCCTCCTAGGTACTCTCCTTGGCTTCAATGACACTGATTTCTTTTTGCCCATTTTCTGGCTGTTGGGTTGTTGCTTTTCATTCATTTTTTTGACTCAGCATCTATCTCTCAACTCCCTAAGCTAAAAATTATAAAAGAAAACATTTGTTTATTTATATCAGCCTTTGGAATGTGCTAGTAAGATATAGCCAAGGACTCGGAGTATAAACAGATATCAAGAATACTTCGAGAAATCATGAGTGATAAGTCAATAAGCGGACACCAGAGAGGATCAAAGAATGTCTACCTCTTTTGAAGGTATATGATGGAGGGCAACTATTATGATCTAAGAACCATTTCTTTGGTAATTGCAATGATGGGTAGCAGTAAAACTAGACAAAAACATACTCTACTCTAAGTCACTGTAGCCTATAAGTTACAGGAACTCAAAAGAAGCATGAGACCTAACCTGGAACTACCATATTATCAAACATGTGTAACATCCTCCCTTCCCCACATTCATTGACAATATAACATAGTGGCTAAGGGACCAGACTTGGAATTAGGGAGACCTATCCCTTCTAGCTCTAAATCTGTGATCATATGATTCTTTGAGAATTCAAGTAAGAAGGGAAGATTTTTAAGGACAGAGTCTTGGGGGAAAAGACACATTTAAAGGGCATGATATGAATGATGAGTTGCCAAAGGAGACTAAGAAGGAACAGTCAGACAGGTAGGAGAATGAGGAAAAATAGTACCATGAAAATCCATAGAGGAGACAGTACTTAGCAGTATCAAATTAAGCAGAGAGTTTGTTGAGAATGAGGACTGAGGGAAAAATAAAAACATACTTGTCAATTAAGAGAGAGTTGGATAACTTTGTGGAGAACAATTTCAATTGAGTTACAAGGAGAGAAGCCAGATTGCAAAAAGCTGAGAAGTTAATGAGAAAAAGGAAGGAAAAGAAATGAAATTAGAGTTATTTCTAGGACTTTGGTCATGAAAGAGGAGAGAAATATAGAAATACAGGCTAGATTTAGGGAACTTGTGATTTTTTTCAGTATGGTGGTGGAGATGTAGATTTTTGAAGACCCTAGGAAAGTAAACCATAGATAAGGGGAGATTAAAGATTTGAGGAAAGGATGACTAAAATTGTAATTTCCTGAAGAAGACAGAAGGGGATTGGATCAAGGGCTCAGGAAAGGAAGTAAGCCTTGGTTAGGAGAAAGGCAACCTCATTGTCACAGAATAGTGGAAAAGGAGAAGAGAGATGGAGATGATGTCGGAGGGATGAGAAAGCGAGAAGTTTATGGTAAATGGCCTGAATATTTTCAGTTAGCTGAGGAGGTTGGGGTTGGGAAGAAAGGGAGAGTTGAAAGCTTGAGGAGTACTAGCTTTAGAGTCAGAAGACCTGAGTTGAAATCCTGACTCTTTCACTTTACAACCTGTGTGAACTTGAGCAAATCACTAAGCCTCTTTAAAGCCTCAGTCTCCTCATCTGTAAAATGAGGAAGTTGGGCCGGCTAATCTCTAAAGTCCTTCTCAGATATGATAGAAGAGAAAGTTTGGAATAGCTTCTGTGAGGAATTAAATAGCAACTGATTCTGTAAGGAATCAATTTGGAAGGGACAAAAAAAAAAAGCCACTGCTTTCCTGCAAGGAGGGTCCAGTTGAAGTCATATAAAATGAATTTGAAATGAACCCAGTAAGCCTCGTTATATGACTTCCTCCAATTGCATTCAGAGGCTTATGAGTAGGAGCAGAGGAGGTAGACTGGAAAATAATCAGGGATTATGTTTGGCAAGAGTTGATTAGGTGCCAAAGCAACAAAACAACCTGAGGGATACAAGGGATGGCATGTGCTTGAACAGTCAAATCATTGTTACCACATCTACCACCATCTCCCCTCATAGCCCAATTGAAAGAGTTTAGAACTCTCTTCCTGTATCCAAGAACTTTGGGAATAGTAGTCTCTCTCTATGGCTGCCCTAAATCATTCCAGAAGGCTTGGGAAGATGAGGAGAATCATTAATAGCTTTTTGTAGGAGGGATCTTTAAAGGACAACTAGGAATTTAACTGATGAGAAGGAAAGCATTCTAGGTAAAAAGGACAACATAGGCAGGAAGGTAGAGATCACATGGGTACACGTGGAGTACAGAGGATAGAACAGTTTGACTAAAGTATGGGATGCATAGAGGGTAATATATGATCTGGCTGGAAAAAATGTGAGATCAGTCTGAGGAAAGTTTTGTGATCAAAATGTATAAAGAGAAAATATAGACAGATCACTGTTGGGGGTGTAAGCCCAGTTCCATGTGGACAGTCTCGGGCAGGTAAAAGGTGAGGACTTCTAAACCTTAGAGTTCTCATGAGGCCCCCCAGGGAACAGCAGGGAATTGAGGTGTGAGACCGAGCTATCTCGTGCATTTCTGCCTCTTCCCGTGGGAAACGGGAAACATGATGGGAGAGAGCATCCCCGCCCTCGAGATTGGCCCAGATCTGAGCACACCTATTGTTATCTAACAGGCACGGTATTCAGGTGCAAACTATGCGGCCAGAGAGCTTAAGTAGGGTCAGGAAAGCCTGAAGGCGCTCTTAGCGCTGAGGGGCCCTTAGAGGACAGAAGGCCCCTCTTCCTTCTCTCCTCTCTTTGCTCTTCCCTCTCCCCTCTCTCCCCACTTCCACTTCTGCTTTCATTCTCTTACTGTAAGATCTTTGCCTCCTGGGGAGATTCCTCGCTCCCCAGGAAGAGTTCCCCCTGCACATGTAACCAAGACCCTGAATAAAGCCTAACCCTTGTTCGACTCCGGAAAGTCTCTTCTCTCATACGTTTATCCGGTTTGGCCAGCCGAAGACCTGCGATAGGTAAGGTAAGACTCGGGTAGCCCTCAGGCCTCTAGGCCTGGCAGATCACCATGCAGAATAAGTTATTCTTCATGAAACAGAATCCTGATGAGCTACTCAAGGAGTGTTTTGAAATGGTTCCATAGTAGTAATTCAACAACTCCAACTCCTGTTAACAAACTCCTGTTGTTAAGAATGAATGACAAGTAACATTCCAAATCTGTTTGGCCATTCTCAGTAAATTCAATTCAATTCAATGAACAATTATTTAGAACCAATTTTATGACAATCTTTAGAGATACCATTGCACAATACAGAAAGAACTGGTCTTGGAGCCAACAAAACCTAGGTTCAAATTCTACCTTTGACACATCATAACTGTGTGACCCTGGGCAAATCACTTAAACTTTCAGTACGCTAAACAATTAAAACTCTAAGTTACAGAGAAGAAGCCAAAATGCATTGATAGAAGGACTTTCCTGATTGAAGAATGTCCTATAACAATGAATTCACAGGTCAACTTCCTTTCTCTATATGAAAAGTACTATGTTAGGCACTGGAGATATAAAGAGTGAAGGTGTGGGGGAACACACATATATATATATGTATATTATATAAACACACACAAATATATACCTGTAGGTAAAATGTAGTTTTAACAAAGATTGAATGTGTGTGTATGTGTGTGTGTGTATGTGTGTACACACATACATTATCAAGGTGCTTACAATTCAATATGATGAGAAAAAAGACTAGCATGCAAATAGCCATCATACAAATTGGAATATAATAATTGAACTGAAGTGTAAGGAATAATTCAAGGAAGGAGAGATCACTTCAAGCCAGTCATTAAGAAATGCTTCATGGAAAAAGAGATGGAACCTAAAGAATTTCATCAGACTTAGACTGGATACTTGAGGAGTCCATTCTAGGCATGGGGGACGTCATGGACAAAGGTACGTATGCAGGAAATTCAGGGTTTGGTCAGGACACAGAGAATAATTCAGTTGGGTTGGAATTCAGAATCTTATCAAATGTAGAATCTCTCCCAATGATCTGCTTCAGGGTAATCTTTAACAATCTGTACCACCCATTGTGTCTAACCATTTGTTTGGCGGTGATGGGGTGATAGGGTGACAGGTTAAGTAAGATTCCTGTCCACGGATTCCTTAAATTCACCTGAGATAAACGTATATAGACCAATTGTCAGAAAGTGCAGTGTGTCCCAATCTGTGAGCTGCAAATAGTTTGTAATGATTACAGCAGAGGTTTGTGAGAGGGAGGGACACTTCAAGATATTTTGAGGAGTAGTTTACCACAATCAAGTTTTCTCCTTGGAGAAGTCCTCAGAAATAATAATAACAGTTAACATTTCCATAACACTCTCAAAGCATTTAACATATCTCATCTGATTGTGTCTTCAAAAAGAAGATACCTCAATTTACTTTGTACATATTTATCTCATTATGTATAAGAATGTCAACATTCTCCTAATAGCTTGAATTCTCCAGCCAGCTTTTCTATCAGCTGTTTTTAGTCTGTCTGTGCCTCTGTTAAATAAATCATTTGATTGAATCATAATGAAATGGTAAGCCAGAGAGATTTTCTAACATCTCATCTTCTATTAGGGGTGGAATAACCTAACAGATACTCTGGTAGATAGGAACATGGGATCAAGTCAGAGAAGTTAAAAACAGCCTACAGTATGGCAGCTTAAGAGTGTCCCTATTTGACACTGCTTTTCTAGATATGCAGGAGTGAATCCCATGTACTGGAAATGTGGTATAGTGGAAAGATCACTACACTCAGAACCAGAAGATTTGGGTTCAAAATTGGTCTGTGTTATATACCACCTGTGTGACCTTAGGAAATCCACAGCGTAATGGATGTCATTGTCTGTCCTCCATTTTTCTAAGGGGACCAATGACATCACAGGATGATATCTTGACTGGTGCATGAATTGTATTTAAGTGAGACAGTTGTACAAAGTCATCAGTTGCACTCTCTTCCAGAGTCACTGAAGCCCAGTTGTAGGACGAAAGTCAAAACAACTGAAATAGGCCAGGATTCGGTGGATGACTTTGATGTCTTTGATGTCTGACCAAGTTGTAAGTCCTCCACATCACCTCCTTTAGCCACCTTCATGGCCACTGGAACAAATTGTCCTCATGTACCCATTCCACCAGGGGAAGTCTTCACATGCTTGGGGTAGACATCCCCCTAACTGAGGGGGACAGAGTTGAGGCCATCACTTAGTTGATAATAATAATACCTAGCATTTATGTGGCACTTTACAAATATTATATCATTTTACCCTCAGAACAACTGTAGGAGGTAGTTACTATTTTTTCATTTTGCAGTTGAGGAAGCTAAGACAAACAAAGATTGACTTGCCCAGGGTCACGCAGTTAGTAAGCTGAGGCTGGATTTGAACTCAGGTCTGTTTTACTTTATCCACTAAATCATTTTGTTAACTGAATAGAGCTTTCAGCTTACAAGGAGCAAGATCCAGGCACAAATACCGTTATCAGTCACTTAATAGCAGTCACCGAAGGTATGTTTCAATTTCACCATCTATAAAAGGGGGTTAGAGGTGATGGCCTCTAATGTCTCTTACAACTCCAAATTTATGATCCTACAAAATAACTCTACCTCTATTGGCCTCTGTTTCCTCATTTGTAAAATAAAGACATTGGACTAGAGACCACAAGATAGGTTAACAGGTTTCAAGCAGGAATGTTTACAGAGCTTTTATTTCAATCTCTTCATTTTATAGATGAGGAAACTGAATCCTAGACAGGTTGTATGATCTGTCCAAGGTTAACCAGGTAGTAAAAAGGAAAAACCAGGATTTAAATTCAATTACTCTGACTCCAAATCTTGTCCTCTTTTCATTTCACTATAAACCCCAAGGTTCTGCTTTCTCTGAATTCCGTGATTAAAGTGCTATTAAATATTTGCTGACATGCAAGGTAGACCTTAGAAGAAACCCTTAGAGGTCACCTGGACTATTTTATAGATAAGAAAACTGAGGCCAAAAAATAGTTAAATGACTTGCCCATGATAAGAAAGGGAGTTTCAGTGTTAGAATTTGAACACCAATACTCCTGGGTGTTAGGTTATCCCTAGAAAAGAAGTTGCCAAATGGGCTTATGAGCAGTATTGTAAAGGCATCATTCCAGAGACAGCTGTGGATCTTAATCAGTCCTTGCAAGGGCCTCTTCATCAGTCTGGGCATGGTTCCAATCTGTAGGTGATATTGTTCTATAGGTCTAAGCAATTGGCATGTCTTTGGCATCTCATGGTGTCCTCAATGCCAAGAATAAGAACAAAAATCATGACCAACTGCTGGGGTTGGAAGCTCAATTCCATGTGGACAGTCTCGGGCGGGTAAAGGTGGGAACTTCTAAATCTTAGAGTTCTTACGAGGCCCCCCATAATGTCACCAGGAATCGAGGAGGAGACCGAGCTAGCTCGTGTATTTCCGCCTCTTCCCGTGAGATACGTGATGGGTGGAGCATCCCCGCTCTGGAGGCTGTCCCGGATTGGGGCACACCTGTTGTTACCTAACAGGCTCGGTATTGACGTGTAAACTACACGACGGGAGGGCTTAAGTAGGGTCAGGAAAGCCTGAAAGCTCTCTTGGGCGGAGGGGCCATGTGTGAGGACACAAGGCTCCGATTTTCCTCTCTCCTCTCTCCCCTCCCCCTCTCTCCCCACTTACACTTCTATTTCCAATCTCTTATTGTAAGATCTTTGCCTCCTTGGGAGATCTTTCTCTCTCCCTCCTAAGGAAGAATTCCCCCTGCACTTGTAACCAGAACCCTGAAATAAAGCTCAACCCTTGTTCGACTCTGGAACGTCCTTTCTCTCATACGAGCATCCGGCTTGGCCAGCCGAAGACCTCAGGAGGTGAGGTAAGGTAAGACTCGGGTAGCCCTCGGGCCTCTAGGCCTGGCAACCAACAATAGTTTATATCCACTATGATGAACTAACACAAACAGAGAAATAATAACTATTGGGCATCATGGAGAGTATCTTCATGCTGGCCAGGTCAACTTTATTTTCTAAATAGGCAAAGAGCAATGTCCAGGATGGCCTGCTAGCACAGGTTCTTAGATCTTTTTTTTAAAGGAAAGCAACTTTTGAGGGGTCAACAATCTTCTTTAATCACATATACCAACAGAAAAAAATGCAAGCAGAGAAATAAAGACCAACAGACAGGGCTTCTCACTTTCTGACCATAAGCAATACATACATCATGCATCAACAGACAGATCCAACTGTCTGACCATTACATACATACATAGTTACCACAGTCTCATCTGGCTAATGAAACTTTTTCCAAAGAGTAAGCCCTCAAAGCAAACTCACCTCAGAGTACATATATACTTTCATAGCTGGAGGGCACTATGATCCTCATGACCCAGTGCCTCATTAGCAATTAACAAAAGGGGTGGACCTCTCTACAAAATAAGGCTCCCCTAATCAAGCTTCCCTTAATGGGCTCCACCTGAGGCCCATTAATGGGCAGGGGAGGTCTTTTAACTCCCATTAACATTACAGTGGTTCAACAAGTGTCACCTATTGGGTCTGAAAAGTAATATGGGAATGCACATGACCAGAAAAGCTCAAAAGAAGATATCACTAAACTATATTTATTTTAAAAATAAATTAGAATTCATTTTTATTCCTGTCTAGTATCCAAAAATTTCTAGAAGAAACAAAAATTTATAACTGGATGTTTAACTCAGAATGTCCCTTGAGAAGTAATGATTATTGAAACTATTGAGAAGCTTGGACAAGGTCAAGTCTGATAAAGACTTTTCTCCTGAGGAATAGCAAGGAAATGACTGATTGGGGTAGGGAGATGGGGGGGGTGGGAAGGGGGCAACTTGCTATATCTGGAAATGACTGAAAAAATTATATCAATAATATATATGTATGTGTACATGTGTATGTATATATACACATATGTATGTATGTATATATGTATGTGTGTATATACACACATACATATATACATACGCACATACATACATATTGTGTGGATATAGATATAGAAAGGAAGGAAGGAAGGAAGGAAGGAAGGAAGGAAGGAAGGAAGGAAGGAAGGAAGGAAGGAAGGGATGGAGGGAGGAAGAAAAAAGGAAGAAAGAAAGAAAGAAAAAAAGAAAGAAAGAAAGAAAGGAAGAAAGAAAGAAAGAAAGAAAGAAAGAAAGAAAGAAAGAAAGAAAGAAAGAAAGAAAGAAAGAAAGAAAGAAGGAAAGAAAGAAGGAAAGAAAGAAGGAAAGAAAGAAAGAAAGAAAGAAAGAAAGAAAGAAAGAAAGAAAGAAAGAAAGAAAGAAAGAAAGAAAGAAAGAAAGAAAGAAAGAAATTGATCCTTCCTAGCTGGGGTCTTCCTAGCTAAGGACTTTCTCTTGGGTCATTATAAATGTCAAATTTGAAAGACTAGAGACTGGTACAAATGTTGCCATTTTCAAAACAGGGGATAAAGAATTTTAGAAAGTGCAATAACTAGGTGGCATAGTGGATAGAGTGTCAGGCCTGGAATTAGAAAGATCTGAGTTCAAATCCAGCCTCAGACACTTACTAGCTATGTGACCCTCAGCAAGTCACTTCACCCCACATGTCTCAGTTTCCTCATCTGTAAAATGAGCTGGAGAAGGAAATGGCAAAGCACTCTAGTATTTCTGCCAAGAAAACCCCAAGTGGAGTCACATAACTGAAATGACTGAACAACAGCAGAAAGTACAGAAAATTCACTGTGGTGGCTGCTGAAGTGTCTTATTCATATTGCACTTAATTCTCTAGTCTCCACTTGAATATCCATACATCTGGCATAATATATCATCGACTCTTCCTTCTATTCAACTCACATAGTCAGTAGACTAGGTCAGACTCATCCTTCTAATCAAGAACATTGCCAGAGCTGCTAATTGGCCTCCCTAAATTGAGCCTCTCTCCTCTCCAGTCCATCCTCTAATTAGCATCCAAAATGCTATTCCTAAAGAAAAGGACTCAGCAATTAACTCTCCTGGTCAGGAAGCTCCAATGATTCCCTGTTACCTCCAAGATATAATAAAAACTTCTCTGGCTTTTAAACCCCTTCACCATTTGACTTGACTATTTTTCCAGCCTTATTTCACATTTCTCTCTTTCTTGATGCTAAATTTGGCCTTCTTGAGGCTAATAATACTAATATTATCAATAATAAAGAATATTATCTAGTATTTATATAACACTTTAAGGTTTACAAAGCACTTTACAAATATTCTCTCATTTAATCCACACATTAATCCTGGGAGGGAGGTGCTATCATTATCTCAGTTTTGCAGATGAGAAAACTAAATCAGACAGCACTTGGGCAACTTGTTCAGTCACATAACTGAAGCCACATTTGAACTTGTAAAAATAATTTAAAATGGAAAGATCTTTCTCATTAATTAATAGGCCTATATGATCTGGAAGCCTGGGTCACATGTAGTGGGAGGAGCTTGCTGAAGAGGCGGAACAGCAAGGGTGGAGTAGAACCAGGAGGAAGTGAGTGAGTGGGGTCAGGTCAGAGAGGAAAGAACTCAGGCCAACTGGCACATTGTGACAGTTGATGGTGAGAAGGCCCTGGCTGAGGGAGAGGAGGTTTGAGACTGACACATTGTAACAGTTGATGGTGGAAAGGCCCTGGCTGAGGGAGGGGAGGTTTGAGACTGACACATTGTAACAGTTGAGAGTTGAGAAGGCCTGACTGGGGGAGGGGAGGTTTGAGACTGACACATTGTAACAGTTGATGGTGGGAAGGCCCTGGCTGAGGGAGGGGAGGTTTGAGAATGACTTTGCCCTCTGCTGTGATCAAGTTTATTAACATCTTTGTCACAATGATGGATTTTGCTTTCTGGCTCTGGGATTTGGCTTTTTGGTGCTTAAATAAATGAGGTTTTTTTGCCTTCTGTATGGCAAAAATTTTTATATTTTGCAATTGAGAACTATGCTGGCATATTCATAGTCACCACCAGCGCTGTGAATATTGCCTTGGAGATACAGAACTCAGGTCTTCCTGAGTCCAGGTCCAGAGTTCTATGCATTATGGTTCCACCTAGTTCCCCATATTACTCTACCACCTTTCTCCATGCCTTTGCAGAGGCAGTCCTCCAAGCCTGGAATGACCTCCTGACTCACCTTCCATCTGACAGAATATCTAGCTTTCATTAAAACTCAGCTCCATCAACACCTCTTAGAAGAAGCTTCTCTGCAACTCCCCAGTTGAAGTATATTTTATCTCTCCAGAAATTATGTTTTATCTATTTCACATACATTTAGTATTTCATTATATGTGAACATTTCCCCCCCAATAGATTGTGAAGTCCTTGAAGACAGAGCCTGTTTCATTTTTGTCTTTATACACTCAACATCTAATAGGCCAGGGGTGGGGAACCTGTAGCCTTGAGGCCACATGTGGTGCTCTAGGTCCTCAAGTGAAGCCATTTGACTGAATCTAAACTTCACAGAACAAATCCCCAAGGATCCCCACCCCTGTAATAGGCACTTAATAAATGCTCTTAGGAAGTGAATGAGGAAGGGAGGAAAGAAGGATGGATGGAAGGAAGGAAGGAAGGAAGGAAGGAAGGAAGGAAGGAAGGAAGGAAGGAAGGAAGGGCATACAAAAACTGTCTAAAGGAAGTCTTGTTGGATTACATGCTCAACCTCATTTTGTTTTTAACTTCTTAGGGCAAAAGGTATTTTGATTGGTGTTGAATGAATGGTTGTAATGACTGGAACCAGATTTCTGAATTTGTAAAAACTCTCAGAGCCTCAGAGAACACCTTAGGAAATCTACTGATGTCTTTGATGCATAGATCTGATCATATGCCTTTTCTGTTAAAAAAATCTTTGTTACCTGAACCTAAATGCTAATGATTTCTTGTTGCCTCAGAATTGTTTACTGAGTAATCGTCAGATTCTTTGGCCTGAAATGCTGAATGTTTTAACTGGATTTGTTGAACTTGTAATCTGAAGATTCTAGTGTATGGACACCTTGGGCCCTGAGTCTTAGTCAGATGAACAAGTTCCTTCCCACTTTTGTCCAGATGTTTTGTGATGATACCTGGAAACTTGTCTCAGAAAGGATCATGTTTCCCATTCCCAACAGTTTCCAGCCCTAGCACTGTGTAGTCACTGCAACTTTGAAGGGTATCATGATGGCTTCAACTTTTGTCATGGATCTTTTGATAAAATAGTATGGAAATTAAACAAACTCATTATTGAAAGAATCAATTATCTAACTTGTATCTGTGGCCATTGAGGAGTGGCAGAATGGAGTAGTGGAGAGAATACCGGACCTCAAATCAGGAGCCATAGGTCCTAAACCCAGATCTTATATACATTAGTATTTATTTGAGCCTCAATATGCTCATCTATAAAAAAGGGAGACTAATCCTTGCACTCCCATAGTGCTTTTTAGAGGAAAGCATTCTTTAAATCTCAGTGTACTATATAAACATGTAATTAGAAATGATACTGGATATTTATTTTCCCAACAGCATTTTAAAGAGTCTTCTGAATAGTACTCCTGGACTTTATATCAATTTAAAGGATCAAAGCAGTGGAGCCAGGCGACCTGGACTCTGATCTCAAGTCTGCCACATCCTGTTCATCAAAGCTTAGGCAAATCAACTTCTTTGTGCCATAAATTCCTCATTTATACAATGAGAGATTGAACTGGATGATCTCTAATGTCCCTGTCAGCTCTAAATCTTTGAACCTGAGAGCCTAACATCAGATGATGGAAATGGTTATGCTGTTTCCTGAATTCCATTCTGATGAAATACTCTCTCAGAATAGCCCACTTGAAGGACATGCAATATGAATCCTGAAATCTGTGAATAGATCTCCTAATCCTTAGGAGCTTGAGTTGGAGCTGGTTTCTCTGCAATGATTTACTAAATGCTATGAAAGGAATATTTCCTGTGCTCTGTTGACAGGAGTTTTGTGCTTAAATATTATAGATATTGAAAGCTATTCCTTTCATTTTTGTCATACATATTGACAAAAGAGGGTGTAGGGGAGAAGAGCCCAAACATATCAAAATATTTATAGCAACACTTTTGTGTTATCCAAATAAACATGCGCTTGTAAATGCACACTCACACACACACACACACACACACACACAACAGGGAAAAGTGAGTGTCCACTGATTGGGGAATGGCTAAACAAACTGTGTTATGTGAATATAATGGAGTATTATTGCTCCATAAGAAGCAACCAACATAAGGAATCGAGAGAAACATAGGAAGATTTTTATGAACTGATGCAGAAGGATGTAAGCAGAACCAGCAAATGATATGTATTATTACTACAGTCAGAGGTATCATGAAACAAATTAAATAGTGAATGCAGATCATTTTGTAAACCTTAAAGCACCATATAACTGCTGCTGCTTGTGCTGCTGCTGCTACCGCCAGCATTATTGGCCTTCAGTAACCAGGCTTCCTATCTGGTAAGGAGTTCATTTCCTGAGCCTTCTATTATAACACGTCTGCTGAAGTCATGTCTATAAAACAATGACCATAAAACAAAACAGAAGAATGTGGCTAAATGTTTAACAAAGAGACCCTCTAGGAGGGGGAAAAAACTTCTTGAGCAACACAGAGTTTTAAGTTTAATTTGCATTCTTAACATGTTCTTGTGACAAGTCAGCTCTGGAGTAGGACAGAACAAGCTCTGGCACACCCCAGATTACAATAACAAAAAGAGCACAAAAGCAAAGCTAAATGGGCAGAAGTGGGATTTTGCACACACTGTCAAATGAAACCATTGTATGAACTAGTTTTAGTTAATTGCTTTTCCTTGGAAAGAAGCAGGACTGATTTGAGAAGGGTTATTCCAGCTAGAAAAGACTATGAGTTCAAAAAAAAGATGTCAATGAAATATATATACATATATATATATATTTTTAAATGGCCTGATCTCTTCCTGACTAGAGCATTTTTCTTGGGTTGTTATAAATGTCTTTGAAAGACTAGGGACAAAAGTAAATGTCATTTTCAAAACAGGAGAAAAAGGTGAATTCTAGGCATTGTTAGTTTTTTGTGAGCGTGATTTACATCCCTGCCAAAGGTCTATGAGAGATTAATAATTTGTGAGTACATACTTTACTGCTGTGCTCAGATTCCTAATAAGGGCATGGAGGTGACCTTGGACCCTCAGAGATTATAATTATATAACACAAAGACCTGACAAATCCTGCCAAGTTGGAAGGAATTTGAGTAGGTCCTTTTTGATGGACTCTGTATCAGCCGAGGACCAGCCTAGCTAAATTCATCAAGGTTCATCATCAGGAAGCCAGGTGGCAAAGCGAATTGAGTGCTGGACTTGGAGTTGGAAAGATCAAAGTTAGAATCCTGCCTAGACAGCCATTAATGGGGTGACACTGGGCAAGTATTCAACCTTCTGGAGCCTCAGTTTCCTCATCTGTAAAGTTAGGATAAAAACAGCAATTGCCTCACAGGGTTGTTATGATCAAATAACTGTACATATGAAACATACTTTGCAAACCTCAAAGTAGGATGGAAATTCTAGTTATTATTAGTATTACTAAAAGGTGACTTTTTGCCACAGAAACTCTTGAAAACTGTACACTAAGACATGATTGGGTTGCGATATGCCCTGGTAAAAGGAGTGACACATACAGGACCTTGGGGATGTTTTGAATACAAAGAAAGGAGAATGATCAGCATTGAGTATGAGTTTAATATGAAGAAGTTATTCACTCTATTTTTTTCATAGGATAACTAAACTGACAGATCAAGAGATAGCAAATGCAAAGAATGTTGTGTTTTAGCAAGAAATTTAACAAAAAATCATTCACTAAATCCTAACAAAAAAGGTGGGAAAGTGTAGAGATTGATTGGATAGATGATGAAAAGGAAATTAATTATGGATGCCAACCTTGAAGGAGACCTTTGTTGATATTCCACAGAGCCTTGTCCTGTTCAACTTGTTCCTTAATCAGTGCATCTTGTTGCTGAGAAGGCTTAGTTCTGAACCCCAATTTTCTTGCCTGCAAAATGGGTTAATGAGTCATGTGCCTCACAGGGTTGTGGTGAAAATCAAAAGAGATATGCTACGAAATAAAAGCTATTTAATTTTCAAATGTTGAATTTTTATTTGTAGGAAAGTACCACGAAGAGGGGAGGACAGTTTGTTGGGAAGTAATTAATATGTTAAAAACAAACTACACAGATAGTTTAATAAATAACAAAAGCATATACTATTATTAAATGTGCAAGTGAAGTAGGCTGACACAGATAGATAATACATCAGACAACAAGACTGCAGATCCAAAAATATATTAGCAGGTTAGAAGAACACGCCAAGATGGAATTTAATAGGGACAAATATTAAGTCCTGTACTTAGATTAAAAACATCAATTACATGATTAATATAGGTGGGACCTACATTAATGGTGTTACATATTTTAAATAAAGATATGGGAATTGATATCAAATTCACCATGAATCTATTCTATGTTTATTGCGATTTTTGCTTGCCTTAAGAAGAATATTCTGAAGTGTGTACTGATCAAAGCATAAGTGGAGTATTTTGTTTGAGAAGGTCATGGACAGAAAATGTGACTACAGAGGAGGAGGGTGAGGAATTATGTGTCATATGAGGAAAAATTAAAAGAAACATTAATGATTAGCCTCAGAGAAGAGAACATGGGAGAGAAATGATGCAGCTTCAAATATGTAAAGCTTTTTCATATTGAAGTAAATTCATGCCATGTAGCTCCAGAGGGCAGAACTATCCCCAAGGTGCACAAGGCACAGGAATTGTAGTATAAACGTTGAAAGGAACTATATGGGTAAACTCGTGTAACTCCACCTGAAGCATAACTGCCCTCTATAAAATCTCCCAGAAATAGTCATCTCCACTCTTCCTGAACAACTCAAGTAATGGGGAATTCACTATCTCAAAAGGCAGTCTGGTCTACTGTTAGATGGCTCTAATTTTGATGCAGATCTTCTTGATAAAGAGCTAAAATCTTATTTCCTATGATTTCTATGCCATGCTCCTAGTCCTGTTCTATGCACTCACTGAATAGAGAAAATTTTCTATAAATGATGGTGTGCAGTCACTGGATAGCAATATCAGATTTTACTCAGAAGATGTTTTTGGTGGCAGAGAGTCTTGGATGACGTCTTAAGATATAGATTCTTTATTGATGCCGAGTAAAGTGAGCAGAACCAGGAGAACATTGTACACAGTAACAGTGACGTTGTGTGATGATCAACTTTGACAGACCTCGTTCTTCTCAGCAATGCAAGGATCTAAGACAATTCTGAAAGACTCATGATGGAAAATGCTATCCACATCCACAGAAAGAACTGTGGAGTCTAAATGCAGATTGAAGCAGACTATTTTTTCTTTTTCTTTCTTCCTTCCTTCCTTCCTTCCTTCCTTCCTTCCTTCCTTCCTTCCTTCCTTCCTTCCTTCCTTCCTTCCTTTCCTTCCTTCCTTCCTTCCTTCCTTCCTTCCTTCCTTCCTTCCTTCCTTCCTTCCTTCCTTCCTTCCTTCCTTCCTTCCTTCCTTCCTTCCTTTCTTTCTCTCACTCTCTCTTTCTCTCTTTCTTCTTTCTCATGGTTTTTCCCTTTGGTTCCAATTCTTCTTTAGAACATAACTAAAGTAGAAATACATTTAAATATCATTGTACATGTATGCCCTACATCAGATTGCATCGCGACTTGGGGAGGGAGGAAGAGAGGGAGAAAATTTAAAACTCAAAATCTTATAAAAGTGAATTTTGAAAACTAAAAGTAAATAAATATTTGTTTAAAAAGATACAAATTCTTTGTTGATTTCAGAATGGAATATGCAGTCTAGTCAGCAACCATTTATTAAGCACCTATTACATACCAGTCATTATATGAAAGGGTGGGAATACAAAGAAGGGTAGAAAAACAGTCCCTGCTCTCAAGGGGCTCACAGTCTAATGAGGTGAATAAACAAGAGTCCCAGGGTTTGATGTCAGAATCCTTCTGGGTAATAAACTCTCAATTACTTACAGAAGTTAATTAGTAATTAAAAGTTTTATAAAAGACATTATTTATTAGTAACAAAAAGTAACAAACTAGAAATCCAATGTCTTGTTTGTCTAGTTTCCTGATCTGTAAAATGGGATCACTTTTAACTCTAAGATTCTATATTTTGTTGAAGAGGTTAAATGTCATAGCTACCCAGGAAGCAATATGATGTATTGGAAAACACAGTGGCTCAGAAATTAGGTTTGAGTACTAGTTCTGCTACTTACCATGGTGATGTGACCATGTGATCACCTAATCTCTCTAAATCCATTTTCTCTTCTCTAAAATAAGGGTAATGATGCCTATACTACAAGTTTCACAGAATTGCTTTGAAAGAAGCACTTTGTGGATCTTGAAGAGCTACATAAATGTGAGTTTTACCTATCTATGATTCTGTGCAGCAGTTTTTTCTAAATAGTTTCCTTTAATAAATTTCACATAGTGGATAAAATCTTATAAAAAGAAATTAGGAAAAGGACTTTTGACCTAGAGTTATAGGCACAGAGGGGAAGAACACAATACGTGTAAGTCTTGATCATCCGTAATGTGTCACTTTTATGCAGCTGTAGATTGTCCAATAGGCAAGTCCCTATTATGTGGCATATACCATATATCAAATATAAAAGATGAAAGCAAAAACAGTTCCTGTCCTTGAGGAGTTTTACATTCTATTGGGAAAAAAACTAAATATATGCATATAAATATGCAAAGTAATATTCTGGGGAATATCACTGACTACCCAAAGAGAATTAGAAAAAACTTCACATGGCATGTAACCCATGCTAAATCTTGAAAAAGGAGACAGAGCTGCCAAAAGATGAAGAGAGAACATTGCAGACATTGTGAGCAACTTCTGCAAAGGCATGGAACTGAAACAAAAAAAAAATATCCTGTATAGAGAATATAGAAATTAGGTTAGTTTGGCTAGAATGTAGTACACCTGAGTAAGATTAATATGAAATAAGTATAAAAAATTAGGTTGGAGCCATATCATAAAGGCCTTTAAAAGTAGAGGTCTTTATCTTTTGCCCTAAGGACAACAGGACATTCAGAAGAAATTATAAGAAAATTCTGAATCAGGGAAATAAAATGATCAGACTTGGGCTTTTTGGAGAGAGGAGAGCCTGGAGACAGGGAGACCATCATCCAGTTGAGAGAGGATGAGGACCTGAAGAAGGGGCTATAGGAGTGGAGAGAAGTTGGAGGGTGATGTTGCAGAGATGAAATCAATAAGAATTGGTCACTTATGAAATATGGAAGTGGGACGAGGGAAAGGAAAATTATGATATTTAACTCCATATGTTTTGGTTGACTAAGTATGTTGGATCTTTTTGATGACTGGCCTCAGCAGAGAATGGTGATGGGGATCAATTAGGTCTTTTGATGTTCAGGATAGTGTTTCTCAAGTCCAGATGGTAGCCCTCTGATACGTCAACAAGTGCACAGAAGTATAAGAAACATTGGGCATCATGGAAAGAACATAGCTCTGAGGATGAAGTCTTAAGTCCTAGATGAAAATTACGAGCTAAGTGGCGCTGGGGGAAATGACTTCTCTGGGCTTCTTTTCCTTCATCTATAAAACTCAGGATACTTCTACTCAATATGTGAATTATTGAAATATTATCTGTTTTTATTGTTGTTGTTGGCATTTCTTTGCTAAGTTACTCTCCCCCCAGGACCTTTGCCTTGAATCTTAACACATTCTTCTGGAAAATGTTATAAGATAAAGAGAAAAACAACTTGATTTAGTTAGCACTTTTAGCTAATGTGAATGCAACAGTCTGTTTCCTGGATAAAGTGACTGTAGTGACATTACATCACCCTTGTGTTCTGTCTCCTGGCTTGTCTGTTTTCTGGAATCTGTGGTTTCCCGGTCAGGTTGGTCTTGGTGGGTTTCTTGGCTGTTGTTGAGTTGTTTCAGTTGTGCCCAACTCTCTGTGACCCCATTTGGGATCTTCTTGGCAAAGATACTGGAGTGATTTACTATTTCCTTCTCCAGCCCATTTTACAGATGGGGAAACTGAGGCAAACAGGATTAAGTGACTTGCCTTGGGTCACATAGCTAGTAAGTATCGGGGGCCAGATTTGAACTTAGGTCCAGGGCTAATGTTCTATCCCACCTACTCACTCTAGGGGTTTGGGAGGACCCTTCAGACAACAGTCCATTGCCCTTCCAACCAGATGACATATCCTTGCCCTTGCTCAGACTCACTCAGCAGCACTCCTTATAGCTAATACAGCTAAAAAGAGCATGTAACAGGCAGATGATCTCACCTCCCTGTACGAGGGCCGCTCCAGTCCCAGTCCATTTTCATGAAACACCTATCCTATCACTTAATATGTCTATCATTAGTGTCTCTAATGACCTTTGATTTATCCCATTCCCTAAGAGGCCCCTAAGAGAGGTTGTGAATAGACAGCTGGCCTTAAATGCAGGAAGACCTGAGTTCCAGTGCTGAGTCAAGTCAGAGTTATCCTGGCCATGTGACCCCAAACAAATCTCTTGGTACACTAGGAAACTGTAAGATTGTAAACAGCAGAGAAGGTGGAGGGAGTTTCCTCACCTGAAAGTTCCTCAAACCAGTGAAACCACAGGTCCAGTCTCTATCCCTATCCCCTTCCAGCCCTAGTCATGGAGCAGGTCCAGGTCCAAGAAGTGTCTGCTTCAAAGGACTGGAGTTGAGCTTCTTCAGCGATGAAGACCAGACCTTCTGACTTCTAGAATGTGTCTTTGGTTCCTGGAAAGTAGTATTTCCATACAAAGAAACAAAAGACAGAAGTGGAAAGCTATTTCAGGTGTCCAAGTGACCGGTAATGTATTTCTTTGAAATCTTTCATTAAGTTCACTCTTTCAAGATTATATGTTTAAATGCTAAGTTTTCTGAATCAGGACTGAGCCACAGGAATTTAAGGAGTAGAGTTTGAGATTTTCCTTGGATTTCATAATTCATCTGTCCCTGTGGGGCTGTGGATGGTAGTGGTAGAGGTGGGGGTTTTAATACTTATTCTTTAAAGAAACCATTTCAAAACTAATTATGTCCCAAGCTACAGAATATTACTAATGGTAGTCTATGCATAAGATGTAGCTTAAAGGAGATTGCTGAGGGAATGTATGATCAGAAAAGGAGGTGGGCTGGTCATGAAGCAACAATGAGGACATCATGATGCATTAGGAAGAGGGACTGGACTTATAATTTTGTTGGTCTAGAGATTTCCCAGGCATGGAAACTCTCTCTATTGAGGCAGATGAGCACCTCTTTGGGGTCACATGGCCAGGACGTGTTGCATTGATGTCCACACAATATCAAAAGACCTATAGAAATTGGACATATTGGGCAGATCCTTCTTAGAAAACCTATGGAGTATCACAGGATGAAAGGGTGGGAGAGGATTATGATCCATGTCAAGGATTGTAGAAACACAGACTAAGTGGGAAGAACGCTTGAGTCCAACTCCTTCATGTTACAGACTCAAATTCATACCACAGTAAATTATTATTATTTTTGTTTTTGTCTTTTATCCCCAGTATTATATCCATGAAAACCAATGTGGCATCCTGGAAAGAGTACTAGATTTTGAATCCGAGGACCTGAGTTCAAATCCGGACTCTGACACTTAAAACCTATATTACCTTGGACAAGTCCCAACCACTTTGGGCCTCATTCCTCATCTATAAAGTGAAGAGAATGGATAAGATGATCCCATAGTAGGCACTAAACAAATGTTTGTTCAGTTAAACTGATTTAAATTTGTTGGTTCTTGGACAGTTTCTGGAAACTCTTGTGTATTTTATAGAGACAATTATATTTCAAGAACCCATGCTTTTCTTTCTCATTACCATGAGATAACTATTGCTTATATTTCATTTACTTGTTCTAAGAGCTAAAATAGGGCGTGGGGGGAGGAGAGGAGAGAAGAAAAGGATTTTTCTTGAATTTGCCATCAAGTCTGCATTAAAAATTGTCTCTCTTGAAGAAATGGATAATGTGCCATATATTATATGCAGTTGTCCCTCATTTATAGCTACATTATTTCCAGGACTAACATTGTCAAGCTTGGCAGAGGGGCTATCTCTTGCTGGGAACTTCATGCCTGATAAGTTAGAACATTCCATGAGAAAAGAGCTTTTAGGTCTCCAGACACTAGAGCATCAAAGCACTTGGAAAAAAATTTTTTTTCTTTCTTAGCAGCAAAGTAATACAGCTTTTTCTCACTCTGACATCTCAAAAATAGTTGAACAGATTTTTCTTCAGAACTTTCCAAAAATAAAGATTGACTAGAGGGTTCTAATCAAGTCTTAGAAACTTTCATCCTTAAAAAAAATGGAGGTGGAGTTTAAGTAGTGTTAAGTATCTTAAAATAGTCCTGATGGGCCTGAGCTTATGGTACAAACTTTTGAAAACTACTTGTTTAGAGTAGTGATAATGTGGCTCTGCTGAAGGTCTCAGTAGGGGTCACTTGCTGGCAGGTTCCCCAATAGCTTCAAAGAGTCAGTAATGCTCTGAATAATATCAAGTTCCATCTCGATATCATTATACATGATTCCAAGATGGGCTTTAGGCCTAATAGTGCACCAGACTAATCTGCCTAAAATACCAGTAGGCCCATGTCATCTTTCATCTGATAAAGTCTCAAGACTCCCCATGAACTAGAGGATAAAGTCTCCTAAATTGTCATTTATGGCCTTCTTCACAAAAGAACATCCAGTACTGGAAAAACTTCAGACATCATCATATCCCAAACCTACTATTTTTACAGATGAGGAAAATGAGCCCCAGGGAGAACAAATGATTTGCCCAGGATCATAGAAGATTCAAACACAGGCCTCTGTCTATGTCCTTTCCACTACATGAATGTCTGTCCCCAGGCAAGTCATTTAATCACCAGACACATGCTCCCCTCTTCTCATCTGTAAAACAAGAGGGCTAGATTATATGGTCTCTATGCCATCAGTCTAAAAATTCTCTAATTTTAGTACTATTAGTGCTACTACTTCTACTACTTCTACTACTACTACTACTATTACTACTACTACTACTACTACTACTACTACTACTGCTCTAATTAATTATAGCTTGTCATCCTTATCTTAAATTATTCCCTACAGTATCCATCCATATCAGTCAATTTGGTCTATCCTGCCATTCATTTAATGATTTTGAATCAGAAAATATATTTGATTCCTAATTCTTCTGCCTATAGTCAAAGAAACCTTGGAAAAGCCTCCTACTCCCTCCAGACCAGGCCAGAGTTTTTTATATGTAAAATGAAAGAGATTACTAAATGATCTCTAGCTCTCAGTCTTATGATCTTATGAGCTTTTGGGTCCATGCACTTTCCAAGTGCCTTCAAAGAGTACAGCCCAGTCATTGATCACCATATCAGTGATTAACATCATTGTTTCCCTTCTTGAAGACTGAGAAAAGGAAAGTGCAGGAAAATGAAGGGACTATCCTGAGGGGACATACCAAGAAAGGGAAATGAGTTTACCTGATTCCATGAGATATAAGACAATGCTTTTTAGAGAAAGAAAATATATAAAATAGGGGGAAAAAAGAGCTGATATTTCTATAAGGGTTTTTTTTCATCACCAGTGACAAGGGAACCATCACATATGGATGATACACATACCTCAGTCTCCAAATTAGTATACTACTGTAGCACATGCTTTGAGGTGCCTCTCAACTCCTAAGGACCCTAAAGAGGTTCTATGGCTGAGCTACCACAGACCCTAAGGGCTCTTGAGATAGTTCTAGGGATTTTGATACTGTCTTTTTAATGCTCTATAGCCCATTAACTCCCCACCAGTATGCTTTCTATCATAAAGATCAATTTAAAATCAATTAAATTGGCTAGCCTTGAATAACTTTTAGAAAGGGTTCTCTACTAATATTGTATTATTGGTGTAAAAATCAGAGACTACTCTTTCTATAAGTACATATGGAGTCCAGCGGATAGGAGGCTCAAATTTAAAGAATACACATGTGAAAAGTATAATCCACAGTTCCTGGATGCTACTTTTCTCTACTTTGAGGGATACTCAAAAATTTGAGTCCCATCTGTCCTTGGCTCCTGAAGCCAACTGCTACTCTCCAAGGAGATGATACTATGATGCAAATTAGAAGACGAAAAGTCCATAATCCCCAGTACCCTTCAAAACTCACAAGGTCCTCTTGGAGACAAGGGGAGATGGTAGATAAACTCAAAGATAAAGTGTTCTCCTTCTTTTCAAGTGATCCTTTCTCAAGGGGTTTAATTTTAACACAGTCATGTTCATGACTAATTGGAATATGTGCTAGTGCTAGATACTCAAATAATGTGGATTCTGAACAAATCTTCTATTTTAGAGACAATCCATAAGGGTATGGTTAAGTTTTCTCTGCCAATCAGAGCATTCTTCTGGTTAATATTATTTCACTTCATGCAACATTTCACTTTCAATCCAAAGTGTTTGAATAACTGGTTGACTGAGATTTATTATCACCCTATTAAGATATGAGGAATTTTTTTTTTGTTTTATGGAGTGACTTATTTGGTTTAATCAATCAACCTCACCTTTACACAAAGAAGTAAAAAAAAATTATTTGACCAAAATGAAATTTTAAAGATTCTCCTCTAAGAAGGAGTCACTAATGTATATATTAAACTCATGTAACATTACTTAATGAATGCAAACACAGAAAAAAGTTTGTTCAGTTTATTCAGTAAAATAGTAACATCAAGGAAGGCAAAGAAACGCATTCTTACTAAAGTTGGTGTCATGGAGATTGTCTTATGCAAGGTCCAAATGGAAAGGGGAGTCCCTGACCATGGTGAGGTCTTTTGGGTATTCCTGGCTAAGGATGAAATAGTGTGAAATGAATTAAGTCCCAGGACTTTGTAAAGAGGAGAATAATAAACAAACATCCACCTCATGGGGCTTTATCAAATAAGACAAACAGACAGACAGACAGATAGATAGAATACTTTGGAAGCAAAAGTGCTATGAAAATGTTAGGTATTATCACAAGGGATTTTATTGGGCTAGTCAGTCAATAAGCATTTATTAAGCAGAAATTAGGTACTTAGGTGCTGTGGAAGCACTGGGGATAAAAATAAAGGCAAACAACAGTCCCTGCTCTGAAGGAACACACAATGCAGAGAACTATGTATAAACAAGACGTATACAGGATAAACTGGAGACGATCAACAGATGGGAGACACTGAAATTAAGGGAGATTGAAAAAGTTTTCCTCTAGAAGACAGGATTTTAGATAGGACTTGAAGGAAATCAGGGAAGCTAGAAGGTGGCAATGAAGAGGGAGAGAGTTCCAGACCTGGGGGACAAGCAGTGAAAATGCTGAGAGTCCAGAGAAGACATTTCTTGTCACAGGAACAGCAATGAGGCCAATGCCACTGGATCATAAGGTATGTGGAGGAGATATTGGGTCTAAGAAGATTGGAATGGTAGGAAGGGACCAGATTTGGAAGAGCTTTGAACACCAAAGAGAGGATTTTATATTTGATCCTGAAGGTATTGAGGATGTACAATCCAGGAATAATAGATTGACAGCCCAAATGCTTGATATGTAAAAAGATCTCCAGTACATCGGATGGATCCTCTGTGAAGGACTTGGGGAACAACATGGGCAAGAATTGTACAAGATTAGAAGGCCTGACCAAGCTATAATCTGCACCATAGCTACATATTGATGAGATTGCAGATGGCCAGAAATATTGATGTAGACATGCTCAGAGGATACACAACTTCACAAAACTACAAAAAGAGTAAAGGGTATAAGTGGGACTTGAACCTCAGCGTTTGCACTTCATATGTCACCAGATCACCTGACAACTACTGCACAAATCCTACACTTGTTCATTAAATTGGAAAGATTTGGCTGGAGGGCTCGTGAATCGCTGTGTTGGCAGTCAATTGTATGACCTTCTGTTGAATAAACTAAGGTCTTTCTACTTTTAACATCGCAAAGGAAAGAGGTGACTTTGGTGAGGCCCCAGGAAAGAATGTGACAAAACTACAGAGAATGGTATTTCCTCAACTGAGATCAGGTCCTGGAAGGCTGTAAGACACTGAAGAGCTGATTTGCAGAATTGCTGCAGATTACTGCAGGGATTCAGGGAATAACTGGCTGTAGGATTATGGTGCATTAATGAGGTGGGAAAGTGGAATCATTAAAGCAAATTTGTTCCCCAAGAGTCCAGAATGGAGGAAAAACTTGCCCTGTGTCTCCCATAATACCCCAGTGCTTCTTCTTTGTTATGATTATTCAACATGGAAATGAAGAGGTAGAGATATCCCGCCCCCCCCCCCCCCCATCACTCCCCTGCCTCCAGTCCTGATTCTGCCCAGTTCCAGACTGTTACAATCTTTTTTAACAAGTCCGACAAGAATCTTCAAGGGTCAAATGTAAAGGACCTTAGGGTTGAGAGATCAAACATTTTGGTTCTATTCACCTAGCAATCTGTGGTCAACCTTGGATGTATCATCAGGGTAGTTAAATGGAAACTATTATAGGTAAAATTTAAAGATGTACTACCTGTTCAGTAAGGAGATTCTTGAGTTAGGATAGGAGTGTATTTGAGAAAATGAGATTTTTCTTCATAGTACATAAGAGTGTTGGTTAATATTAGTAAAGGAAGTTTAGAGAATATAGTCATCTGCTACCTCAGCTACAAGGTCACACTTCCCTTATAAGAGAAGGCAGTCATTCATTGGAAAGGTGTTGGTTGAATATCTACAATGAGTAAACATCTTACTTCTCTCTCCAGGGTCATCTGACCTTGTAGTTGAGGCAACCAGAGAGCTGGAAAGAGTAAGCCAATGAACAGATAGCCAGAACATGGACACAAATTTCACAGGAAAACAAGGCACATATGTTACAATCTTCAGTGGTGAAAAGAATTCCCACACCAAGGAGATCTTGGTTACATTAAAGTAATAAAATATGGAAAACATTAGAAGTCCCATGGGTGTCTGCCTTGCATTTTAATAACTATGCTCTATATTAGCACAGAGCATACAAATGATTGAATAAATCATTTATTGAGTGCTTACTATGTATAAGGCAGCTAGGTGGTATAGTGGATAGGCCTCTGGGCTTGGAATCTAGAAGACTCTTCTTCATGAATTCAAATCTGGTCTTAGAACTTAGTGGGCAAGTCACTTAATCCTGCTTGCCCCATCTGTAAAACAAGCTGGAGAAGGAAATGGTAAACCATTCTAGCATCTTTGCCAAGAAACCTCCCCCCGCAAAATAATGGGATCATGAAGAATTGGCCACAACTGAATAACAACAGTACAAAGCACTGGGGATACAAAGAAAAAAGTAAGAAAGCCCTTCTTCTCATGGAACTTATGTTCTGATTGGGGAGAGGATCTATTTGAAGTATGAAAGATTATCTCTTCAAAGACACTGAGATGGGAGAAAAAAATGTTGCATATCAAACACAGCAAACAACCCAGTTTGGAAGCAATGTAGGGTGTGAGAAAAAAAGTCTGGAAATGTAGAGTGAGTTTGTAAAGGACTTTAAATAGCAGAGAGAAGAGCTTAAATTTCATAGTATGAGAAGCTACTGGAGTGTCTTGAGCTAAGAAATGACATAGATCTATGCACGCCAATTTCAAAGCTTGAAGATAAAGGCTGGATAACGGGACACAGACTAAGGAGATATTAATAGTGCATGTGCAAGGTTGTGAGGGCCTTAACTAAGATGGTGACCACATGGACAGCAAGAAGAGGACAGAGGTGAAATATACAGGGAAGAGAGAATTGACATTACTTGGCAACTAATTAGATATGAAGAGTAAGAAAAAGGGAGAAGATTTTATGTCACTGATGGTATTTGAGTTCTTCCTTTAAACTTGGGTCAAGAAAGCTGAGTCATGTCTTAACCCAGCTCCACTTCATTGTGTCAGACTAACAATAAATGTGCCAAATAAAATAAAATTGCAGAAACAACAATGAACACAGGAAAGGAAGAGAAAAGAGATCCTTATTTGGTGAAATTTTGAAGAAAAGCCACTAGAAAAACTAAAAAATAAGTGAGTAAAACAGAGGACTCAAAAGAATGAATAAATATTATGGAATAAAAGGGGAAAAAAGGAGAAATATAGAGAAGGAAACAACAATATAACATAGGTATCTAGAAACCCAAAATAGAGAATGGAAGAACCACAAGAACATCCAAAGTGCTTTAGAAACTCCATATAATTAATAGGAATCTTAAGAAACAGAAAGCATATCTCTTAAATAGATGAACAAAGAGAAAACAAAAGAAATAAAGGTTTGTAAAAACTGGAAAAACTACATAAGAACAACGCAATTGAAAATGACTGAATACTAAAGCCAAGGAAGAGAAAAGAAATATTTTTTTTTAAAAATCAGATGATAGCTAAAATGAAGAAAAAGGAGTCTGCACATCAAAGCAATTGACCTTGGAGAGAAAGGTCAGTGAGGTAATCAAGTAGTTACAGAAAGAAAAAAATTCCTAAATACTTTATTCAAAGAAATCATACACCAAAATTGCACAGGAACATAGGAAACAGAGGGCAATATGCAAATGAACAGAATTCATACAATATTGTCAGAAAAGAATCCTGAGTCTAATCCACACAAACATGTAGTCATCATGCATCCAGATGGCTCCAGAGGAGAGAGTGAGGCTGGTGACTTTGCAGTCCTTCCTCACTTAAATCCAATTCACTTGCAAGTCATCACATCTCCTTCCTGATGTCACTGTCCTCTGAGAATGAAGGACAAATAACAACCTATGAGTAGTAGTAGCTGCACCACTGCAGACCCAACTGACCAGTTCCAGTTGAGCAATGCACTTCCTTCCTTCCTTCCTTCTTTTCTTCCTTCCTTTCCTTCCTTTCTTCCTTTTTTCTTCCTCTTCCTTTTTCTTTCTTTCTTTCCTTCTTTATTTCTCTTCTTCCTTCTTTTTCTCTTTCCTTTCTTTCTTTCCATTTTCTCTTCATTTCTCCTTCTCTTTCTCATTCACTTTCCCTTCCTCTCTTCTTTCCTTCCTTCCTTTTTTCCTTCCTTTCTTCCCTCTCTCCTTCCTCTTCCTTCTCTCCCTCTGTCCACATAGGGAATCATACCCTAATTTACAATAAATTTTGATCACTAAAATCTAGCAAGATATCATGGGGTTTACAGGCTAGATTTCTTTTTTATGAACCACTCCTTGAACCCAAATCACTCTGACTCTCATTGACAGGTCCCAGTCTAAGCCTCACTTGGTCTTTGTTTGGGCTATGATGGCTCAGAATGGGTGTAAATAGCAATTGTTTTTGTTTTGGTCAGAAACTCTGAAGGTCTTCCCCTCCCAGATGGATTTTATTTTTCTGACTAGGTAAAAGAGGGCATTTTGGCCTCATTTTTATCTAGCCTTAATCACTGAATGAGCATTGCTTCAGAGAAACTTAGACATGGGGAAGACTTTAGCTTAAAAAGGCCAAGGCCTCCCACAGCATCTAGGGCCATCTCTAGTTGTCCTGATCTATACCTTGTCACTGGACCCAGATGGCTACAAAGGAAAGAGGGATGCTAGTGACTCTGAACAGCCCTCCCTCACTTAAATCCAATTCACCTGCAAATTATGACATCTCCTTCCTGATATCTTAGTCCTCTTCAAGAATAAAGGAAAAACAAAAACAATAGCAAAATTACATAGGAATATGGAAAGCAGAGAGTAACATGCAATTCAACAGAATTCATAGTACTTTGTCAGCAAAGAATTCTGAGTCTAATTCACCTATGCAGACAGTCATCATGTAATAGAAATTCAACAGAAAAGAATCTTATGAGCTTCTAGGAGGGGGAAAAATTCACATGTCAAAAACCAGTGAAAGACAAGATTTAAGCATCATACAATGAAAAAAAAAGAAAATTGACTTATCCTCAAATATCATATTCTACAAAGATGACTATGTCTGTTCATGCACAAAGATGGCCTTAACTGCTCATGAGCAACGATGAATTTTCAATAAGCCCTCTTTGAGGGAGTGAATTAAAAAAAATTAGGTAGGGCTTTTGACATGCAAAATTACACGGAAACAAAAAACACCAAAAAAGGATAAGACAGTACCTTTTTCAAATATGGATCATATAAATTACCCATAAATAAATGCAAAATGGCATAAATATTAAGCATATGTTTTACAAACCATAACTCAATAGATATTTAGTGACTAATTTACTGTGTTATCCATATTGTATGTGATTGGATGAGACTTTGACAATGTTGTCTTTTCTTATTCTACTCTAAATATATTCTATATTCTCCAAACTAGAATATAGTGACTCAGGTTTCTACATTTCATCATTTTCAGGAAAATCAGTTCACTGTACCACATACAAACTGCTGCTAAGTGGCTAGTTGTTTACCCAATCAATAAAGAACTCAGTACATTTTCTGCGGTGAAAAGTTTACAGGAAAAGCTTTAATGGCCACTTTATTAGGCCAACAAGCACACTACTTGGACTGGAGAAGGCCCAACAGTGCCTTGGTGGCCCATAGGATTTCTACCTAGTGTGCTGGAATTATGAGAATATGCCAACCAAACCTTACTGCCATGCACCTCTTCCCCTTCACATGAATCCCCATAGGATATTTAAGAAAAAGAAAATAAGCAGATTGAAAAGTTAGAGTTTATCTTGGCTCTGGTCCTTCTTTGTAAGAAAGGAAAGATAAAACTAGACCAGCTAGTGAGGAATAAATCAAAGGGTGAATTAAGCTTTGACAGAAAACTTAAAAAGTACATGTGACCAACCAATCAAGACCATATCCTTGTTTTCCTGGGAGTTGTGTTTTTCAAGTGGTTGTATCCTGTTTGGACCAGGCTCCTCCCTATTAAAGTGTATTCATTTACAGAGAAGTAGTTAAGGCCAGAGTTGCACAGCAAGGAGCTGTAAGATGAGAACAGGCTGTTGAAACAGAGGGTCACAGCCCTTTACTACTCCATGTTTCATTGTTAAGGTTCTCCCTCTTTGTTTCCCATTCCCACGATCGCTTCCTGCTCCCCTCCTTTAATTTTTTTTTTTAAATTGTCTAGCACAAAATAGTTTGGGAGATTTTTTTTGTAAAGGGGTTGATCTGAGCCTGTGGCAATTTAATTCAAGCCCAATCTTGAGTTGAGTTCTCTGACTCATCTCTGCTGGGAGGCTCTGATTGAGAGCTCTGAGGAGATGTGAATGGGGAAATAAGGGATATGAAGAAAGGAAGGGAGGGTAGCCATGGGAAGGAGAAAAGGAATTACTGGGTTCAAGTGAAGATGGAATAACAAAAAGAACAAAAGAAGGAAAAAGAGAAAGAAAACGAGTGGACTAGGATCACAGAAGATTTAGAACTGCATCTGTGCTGCCTCTATTAAGAATTAATGTCAGGGCCATTGCCAGTCATCTAGATCTATATCTTGCCACTGGACCCAGATGGCTCCAAGGGAGAGAGTAAGGCTGGTGACATTGCACAGCCCTTCCTCACTTAAATCCAATTCACTTGCAAGTCATGATATCACCTTCCTGATGTCATGGTCCTCTTTGAGAACAAAGGACAAAAAAAACTATTAAGAATTAATATTCCTGGGAACAGAGTCAGAGAATCCTAGAAGGGGTAAAAGGGAGTAGTTCTTGCAAAGAGGACTGCTAAATGAATATTACCGAACAAGAAGAATGTGTAACAGAAGATAAAGTTCCATATTATTGTCTGAGCTGAGGAAGGGAAGGTTAAAACCAGTAAAGGAGGGAAAGAGTAACAGTAAAAACCAATTCAAGCAACCTGGGAATGGGCATGGTAATGAGAGAGAGAAAGAAGGAAAGGAAAAATCTATATTCATATTAATAAAAGCTAAACAACGTACAAAAATAAATGACTTTAAAAGAAGAGTTCAATGTGTGTTTACATATATGCTTTTATCTATATCATAGGAGAGCAAAAATCATGAGCCAGCATCTCTTCAGGGAAAGAGTCAATGACCATGCTCCCCTAGGATGTGCTGCCACATCTAACCCTCTGTGTATGTGTATATGTGTATATATACATATACATAGATTTTATTTTTCCCCAATTATATGTTAAAATAATTTTCTAATATTTGTTATTGTTTTCTAGTTTTGAGTTCATAGCTCACACTCTATTAACTGAACTACTGTGATCTATATTGATAGAGAAAAAAGTGATGGAAATTGATTGCTATATGACTGTATGGTCTGTATTGATAGAAATGGACATATGCATATATGTACATGTGTGTATGTGTGCATTTTAACCTGTCATTTCCCTAGCTGAGATGAGAGTACAGTTACCTAATCTTGTCTCTCATGCCCTACCCCCAGACATCTCATTCATTTTCTATTTCAGTGGTATTAATTTTTAATGCCCCTTTATCAGAAATGCTGTTTTCATTCTACTATTGTCCATTTCTTACTCTTTACCCTGTCTCAGATTCTCTGGAAAAAATATTCTCCCTCCTCAGCTCTGCCTCTTGGCTTCCCCTAAAAAAATTAAAAATAAAGTAAAATTCACTTGATATCATTTGGGTATGCACCCAATGGAGGAGTCATTATTTAGAGGTAAATGGCCTTATCTTTGGTTGTATAGCTCATGTGCTACCTTGAGCAGAAGGTATTTCCTGGTGCTCTCTTGCTGCTAGTATCTTCCCCTCTAAGTCAAAGACTAAGACAAGCTTTCCCATCAAGGAGCTAACATCCATGAGGGATGAGATGACAAGCACATACATACATGTACACAGAATAAGTGCAAAGAGAATAAATGTAAAATAATTAAATACAAGGCAGTTTGGGAGAAAGGGCATTAGCATCGGTGGGCACTTCAGCTGGCTGCATACCTAAATGATGTATGCTGCTCATGCCTATGCCAGGAAATTTCCTCCAGCATTAAGGAACAAGGTACATTCAGGTGGTGGTTAAGACCTTGCAAAAAATCACATTTGTTGTCTCCCTTGATCTTGACAGTTCTGTGAGGTTGGCAGAGCAGGTTCAACCATTACCTAGGAAAGTCATGAAAAGCCAAAGGATTTGCTCAAGATTACCTAGTTAGTCAGCAGTCATGGTGGAACGGGAAAGCAGGTATTGTTTCTACTACAGACTACCCTGGCTCAGTCTCAGGCTTCTTAATTCAAGTCAATGCCATAGATATTTACTGAGTCAACTAAGTAATGTACCCTGTGGAATCATGCTGTCTCCTCCTGGAACTACCTTCAGTATCAGGAGCTTTTCCAACCTGGATCATCTAACTATCTCAATGGCCTATTCAGCCTGGAAACCCTCTCTGTAAAGCCCCCTTCTCCCATTAATGAGTTCCTTCTGTAACTTCCATTGTGTAGAGGAAAACAGTATGATACTACTTGCCCCCTTCATACATGTTTACACTTTGATCCCCTTCATTAATCTTTTGGAGATTTCCAACTTCATCTTCCATGCCTGGAATGCACTCATTCCTCACCTCTGCTTCATAGATGCCTTCTTTCCTTCAAGATTCCACTCAAAAACTCCCTTCTACCTGAAGCCTTTTATGAATTCACCCATTTGCTAGTGCCCATCCTCCCAAGCTACTTTGTATTCAACTATTTTGCATTTGTTGTCTTTAGATCTATTCTTCATATACTTTTCTATATATTTGTTATCTCCTCCATTAGGATGTTAGTTCTTTGAGAAAAGGAATTTTTTTTTTTTTGGTTGGCTTAGAGGGGAAGGCACTAGTAGTGAAACAACACTAGAAAATGCCTCCTGCTGAAAGTGACATGTGGGCTGTGAAACCAAAGGTAAGTCCATTTACCTTTCTATATCATGGTTCCTTCATCTGTATGATGATCTGATGGTGATGATGATGGTCATGCTACTGCTTGGTGAGCATTAAAGTACTATGGAAATGGAGGTTATTTTTATAAAGGAGATTAAGGCCTGATCTTTGTATCTTAGTTGGTCCCCTTGAGCCCCATCTCCCACTCTCATCAAGGCTAATAGGTAATCACCTCTCCGAGAAGCTCTCTAGTATTTGATTTTTAGCTTATTATCCTTTTTTCTCTCCCTTGGCCTTGTGAATCCCATCTGTCATTCCATCCCCAGAATACATACAAGTATCTTTTAGATTGTTGGTACCCCAAGGCAAAAATTCAATGGGGAAGGTTGGGTGGGAATTCTTATTTATTTCATTTTTGTGTCCCCCACAGCACCTAGCACATAATACGTGCTTAATTAATAGATACTTGTTGAATTGAATTTAATTGGTTCTTGTGGGATGATTTTTCTCCTACAGCACCAGTGCCACTGAGTGCCTCCTACATACTATTTTATAGGGATGACTCAATGCTCCTGTATTGACTGAAGAAAAGGACTCTTTGTGGCCTAGATGGTCTTGACTGTGTAGAAATCTGTTTGCCAGCAACCACTGAAACATGGCCAACCCTGAGATAGATCAGACAATGACTTTCTAATTCTAAAGCAATCTATTGCTTTACCACTTTAGATGATGGAATTATGCAGGGTGGAGAGGGGACTAACTGGGGATCAAGGAAGGGGTTGGGATGGCAAGAGATATTCTGGGCCTGCCAGAGCTTATTTTATGGCAATGATCTTTCAACAACAATATCTAATAAAGATTGACTTCACAAGCCACACACATTTACGTAAATCCACTAGCTTAGAAATGGTTTTAAAATTGGGTGGATCCTAACAGGAATCAGGATCTAAGCAAATAAAAATTCTAAGAAGTACAATCCATAAGAATGACATTACACTTATTTAGACTGTTTTAGTCATATCCATCAGATGCATTATCCTTATGATTTGGAGGGATATGAGATGGGGACTAGACCTGTGATTTCCATTAGTTTAGGGAGTTTCTAATGAAGGATATACTCTACCAATACAATCGCTAATTTCTCTTCAATTTATTGTCTTCAGAGAACTACCTGGATTACTAAAAAGTTAAATAACTTTCTCAGGGTCACACAGCCAGTGTTTATGAGACTTGGGACTATACCCCCATCTCTCCTTCATCCTGGCTCTAAGGTCAGTTTTCTATCCACTGGTGCTCCAGACCTCTCAGAAGAATATATAAAGAGAAGAATATTGCACATAAGGATTTTATTGGTGTCAAAGTTTTTGTTCTAGATACTGCTTTTTAAATTTATCAACAGTTAGTGTTAGAATTATAGCTGATTGTTGACATCTCAAAATATATGTATTCAAAAAACTACTCTTGACCAGTGCAAGGAGCAGGGTCTTGGAAACATTGTGACTAGGGATGAAAGTTACACTCCAGAACAAGAGAAAGCCTGAAACTCTGTTGCTCTGATTCTACAGTAGGATCTTAGATTCAGCCTACAGACCTAGTCTAGAACTAGCAATTGACTGACCAGGGTAGAGTGCTCAAACTAAGGATAAGCCTTCTGTTCTGTTGCTCTGAATCTGCAGTCCTCCAGCTGGTTGGTTGTGGTCCTTCATTTTCGAAGAGGACCAAAATGGTATCATTGTGATAAAGTGAAGTTTCAGTGTATCTGACTGTGGCTGATCACACCAATATGAGCTCAGAATACTCTATGACAGCTTAGGCACAGATAGTCCGTATGAATTTTTGGGGTGGATACTCCAAATTTGCACATCCTGTGTTTACTTTGTGCTGTCTCAATTCTGCTTTGTTCATAGAAGCACAGCAGACTTCATGATGTGGGTATGCCATGCTGAGTGGTCCTGTGTCAGCGTCCCCCATGTTGCACTGTCAAATTTAAAGTTCTTGAGAGAGACCTTGAAAGTGTCCTTGTATCGCTTCTTCTGACCACCATGTGATCACTTACCCCATCCAAGTTATCCATAAAATAGTCTTTTTGGCAAACGTGTATTTTGCATTCAAACAATGTGGCCCATTAGAGTTGAGCTCTCTGAAGCACAGTTTCAATGCTTGGCAGTTCAGCTCAAGCAAGGACTTCAGTGTCTGGTACCTTATCTTGCTAGGTGATCCTCAGAATCTTCCTAAGACAGTTCAAATGGAAGCAATTCTGTTTCCTGGCATGGCGCTGGTAGGCTGTCCATGTTTCAGAGGCATACAACAATGAGGTCAACACAACAGCTCTGTAGACCTTCAGTTTGGTAGTCAGTCTAATACCTCATCTCTCCCAAACTTTTCTTCAGAGCCTCCAGCTAGCTGACAAGTAAATGGACTAACATCTGTCTACTGGAGCTCCAATCAGGGGAAAGCCTTTAGTTGTGTCACCCAGAGTCAAACTAGGTGCAAAGTCTGACTCAGAGTATAAAGGGAGCAATCAAACTTTGCTCTGGATCATTCTGCCTAACACATTTTGAAAACTGAAAGCTCCCTGACCTAAGCTGCCTTTGAGATCATTGAAGACCACAGAACTCAATACCTGGAGAAATTTATAGCAAGACTCCAGAAAAAAAAAATAAAGTAGGACTAAAGAAGTCATTGGCATTCCTTTCTAAAGTATGCAGAGTGTGTCCCTAATACATAGTCACAGTTCAAAAGGTAAGGATTGAAAAAAATGTGTAAACAAAAAAGACACCTATGATTATATGCTACTATGGAGCCCAAAACCTAAGGGACAGATCCGGAAGAAGCGAATAACTCTAAAACATCTTCAAGTGAAGCTTCAGAAAGGGACTACTTAGCTACAACATCATACAGAATTCTGGGAAGAAAGGAAAGAAAGGAAACAAGAGTTTTAAAATATTATAAATGAAATGTGAGTTCTAAATGAAAGAACTGGAGAAGAAATGTGAAGTAATGGAAGAAATACTTGGATAGAGAATTAATAACAATATAAGAAGTACAAGGCACTATACTTAGTCTTAGGGATCCAGAGAGGTATGCTTTTTCTAGGTAGATTTTTATTTATTGTATCTCCCAGATTTCTATCTGACCTCCCACCATCACCACCTGCACTCTTCTGTTTCTCCCAGAAAGCCCTCCTGTAAAATGTGTTTTCAAAAGAAAAACAAAAAAAGCAGAGGAAAAATTCAGTAAAGCCAATCAGTACATCTAAAAAGTACCTGATACTGTAGTCAAAGTTCTGCATCCACAGGCTGGGACCTCTACAAAGGAGCAGAATAGGTATCTTCTCAAATCTCTTTTTCAGAATCCAACTAATTCTTTATAAATTCTCAAAACTCAGTTTGAATAGCTTTGTGGTTGTCTCTTCTGTTTACAATGTTTCTAGACATTGGATTAAAAAAAAACAAACTGCTTCTTCTTTCCCCAAAGCATTTTCTTACACTGTCCCCCATAACTAGAATGTACCTCCCTCTGCCTTACCCATCCATTGAAATTATACATGTCCTTTCAGGATTAGATCAAGGGTCATTATGTTCAGTCTTCCCCAGTAACTTGAACCCTAAGTGACTTCTCCCTCCTCAAACCTCTCATAGGCCTTTTTCAGTACATCTCTGGTCACTTGTATTTTTCTTTGTATGAGCTCTTGAGCCCCTGTCTTGTCCCCTCTACTAGACTATAAGCTCCTTGACCACACCTACGCTAATGTGTTCAGTGGTGAGTATAACATCTCAGGAAGGACACTGATGAACTAAAGAGGTTTTGGAAGAGGGCAACAAGTATGGCAGAGAGCTTTGATATTTTGCCATATAAGTATTATTTTGTCAGCTTCATGGCATAGAGTGCTGGACCTGGAGTCAGGAAAACTTGAATTCAAATCTGGCCTCAGACATTTACCAGCTGCATGACCCTGCAGAAATAATTTAGCCTCCATTTGCCTCAGTTTTTTTAACCATAAAATGACAATAATAATTAATAATGGCACCTCCCTTGCAGGGTTGTGAGGATCAAATGAGATAAAGCTTGTCAAAGGTGCCTAGTACAGAGCCTGGAACACAGAAGCCACTACACAAATGTTTAGTTCTTTCTTTTCCCTCCCTTTCTTAAAGAGACTAAGTATATTTAGATGGCAAATTGGAGACTGTCCATGGTGGATGGGAAGGAGAGCATGAAAACTGTCCTCGGATACTTGAAGAACATCTACACAGAAACAGAAGCAGACTTGTTCTATTTGGCTCTAAAGGGTAGAAGTAGGAGAAACAGGTGGAAGTTGCCAAGAGGCAGATTTAAACATGTTGTAAAGAAAAGTGTGCCTACAATTAAAGTCATAAAAACACAATAGGCAGCCATGGCAGGGAGTGAGTTCTACCTCAACAGAAGGTTGTCTTCAGACAAGGCTGGTTGACTTATCATCCACAATGTTGTAGAGGGGGTTCTTACTCAAGGATGGGTTAGACAAGTTAGGGGTCTCTGTGATCTATGACTGTCTTAGACTTCATTGCATTCCTAGCACCTAGCAGGGTACCTTGAATGATGTTGTGCAGTAGTGTCCAACTCTTCATGATCGCATTTGGTGTTTTCTTGTCAAAAATACTGGCATGGTTTGCCATTTCCTTCTTCAGCTTACTTTACAAATGGGGAAAATGGGGGGCGGAGCCAAGATGGCGGAGTGAAAGCAACGACTCACCTAAGCTCCTGGAAAAACTCCTCTGGATATCTCTGGGGGGAGAGTCTGACCAGACTTTGGAGGTGTAGAATCCAGTGGGTGATGGACTTTGACGGATTCGGAGCCCAGGCTGGACCGGAGGGTCCACGGGAGGGATCTGTTCCGCGGGGGTAAGACCCCGGCGCACAGCGCAGCGCGGTCAGCGCGGCAGGGCGGAGGGGACCAGAGGAGCCAGAGAGTGGCGGGTGAGACCAGCGGAGCAGGAGATAAGCCAGGCCGAGCCGGTGAGAGCCGCTGAGTGCCAGACATCAGCGCAGCAGCCCTTGAAATCTTCAGCCTGAAGACAGACTTCGGTGGGTCACTACTTGAACTTCCAGGAACTGGGATGGCAGAGTGATCAGTAAGTGCTCTCTCCTCCCCCCTGATGACCGTGAGGGAACCATAAAATTCTTCCCCAGATTAATCCTGGATCAGCGGGAACAGCAGAAGGGGGCGGGTGGTCTCATAACACCAGAGGCTGGAAAGGTGGCAAAGGGGGATTCTTCCTACAGTGGCGGAGACGGCTGGAGGGACAGACGACCCAGGGCAGAGAAAATTCGCACTGAGACCCAGGCAAGCCTCAGAGCCGGGAGACGAGCCCCAGGAGGGGCGGGAACACGCGTTAGCTTCTAGGCGTGCCCCAGCCCTCCAGGGGAAAAGGGAAGACAATAGGGAAGCTGGGATCACCATCCCCTGACCTTGCCTTTGCCTCAAGTCAGCTGAGGAGATATCCTGAGACCAGACCACCCCTCCCACACACCTAACAAGCTAACCCCAGGGTTGATCGGGGAAACAAAAAACAAAAGCCTGCTTTTACAAATGGGGAAAATGAGGCAAACAGGATTAAGTGATTTGTCCAGGGTCACATAGCTAGGAAGTATCTGAGGCCAGATTCGAACTCCGGAAGATGAATCTTCTTGACTCCAAGGCCATTACTCTATGCACTATGACACCTAGGTGCTCTATATAAATGTTAGCTATTATTATTACTAAGAGGCCTTAGGCTTCATGTTAGGAATCCCAAGTTGAAAACTAAAACCATTCTGGGCCTCAAGGAGTTATCATTAAACTGAATATATATAATACATACACAAATTAACAGAATACAAAATAATTTGAGGAAATGCTAACAGCTTGGGGCTTCAGGGGCTTCAGATCTAGAGATTCACTGGTATTACAAAGAACTCACATCCATGCATCTTGGGCTCCCTCCACTTTATACCTTTGGCTCCACAATGACAGGCAAAGGGTCTGCTTATAGACTATAAGCCCAGAGGTCTGGGCTCTCCCTGCTTTGATCCTTTGTTGAAAGTTGGAGAGATATATGGTGCATTTTTAGTTACAAAGTCTATTTATTTTTTGATATCTCTTTATAAGGATGGACACTAGAGAGGAGAGGAAAGGTATTTACTCTCAGAACAAGATATCCTTGAAAGGCATAACAATAACTGTTACCTATTAAACACTTTGAAGTGTACAAAGCAGATGATATGCATTATTTTATTTGAATCTCAAAATAGCCCTATGGGTTAGATGTTACAGGGCTGGGACAAGCATTTATCAAACACCTCCTATACACCAGACACTTTACTAAGCACTTTGAAAATATCTCATTTTATCTATAAAAATGCTATCCTATTGGCATTATCATCCCCATTATACATATATAATGTGATGCTCAGAATGATTCAGCAGCATGCCTGTGTCATCTAGCTAGTAAGTGTCAAAAGCAAGATTTGATCCCCAGTCTTTTGACTCCAGGACCAGCACTCTATGAACTATAATGCACTGTCCCACCACTGTTCAGTATCCTTAAGTGAGTCATTTACTTCCTTTACAAAAGTAATATTGTGCTCTGTTCTTCTCTCTCTGTGGTGGGTAATCAACCAACTGAGAATAGGAAGTATGATATAATGGCAATGGAGCTGGACCAATAGGCAGCCTTAGAAAGAAGGACTGTCCCATCATCACTGTGGTTAGCTCTCTTGTTATTGCCTCTGGAATCTGTGAAAAAGTGCTTAGATTATAGGAGTATGAAAGGCAGAACCATTGCAGCTCCTGGGTAAGTCTGAATATCCTGTATTTGCTGGCATGGCAGTTAAGAAGCAGCTTCACCTGGCTCCCTTCCAGGGAAAGAATCAGTGGAAACTTCAGTCACTGAGCACTCCTGCTTTTTTACACTGTTTTATCCTTAAGGATGCACACAGTTGAAGACAAACTCACTCAAACCAGGATGCTTCGTATAATTGTCCTCAAGCCCAAGTTACCAAAGCTACAATGGTAGAAGTAAACAGGCTTTTGATTACAGACCCTTAGAGAGGAGAAGGACCTTAAATATCACCTGTTCCAGTCTTCCTATACCTTACTCCCAACTTCTCAAATAAGACACTCATCTCTCAGCTCCAGGCATTTTCTCTGGCTGTCCCTGTGCCTGGAATACTCTCTCTTCACATCTTTACTTACTGGCTTCCCTGGCTTCCTTTAAGTCTCACCTAAGATCCCATCTTTTATAGGAAGACTTTTCAATCCTAACAGTTCTCCCTGTCTTATTTACTTCCTATTTATCCTGTATGTAACTTGTTTGTACCTATGGGTTTGCTTGTTCTCTCTCCCATAGGATTGTAAGCTCATTGAGGGCAGGGGTTATCTTTTGCCTCTTTTTATATCTCCAACACTTAGCACAATGTCTGGCACATAGTAGGTACTTACTAAATGTTGACTGACATGACTGATATATACAGCCTATGTAACCCCAAGAAATTGACTAAATTGCTCAGGGCTCTAAAAGAGAGGTGACAGACTGTCATCAAGCAAAACTTCTTAGTGGCCCAACTAGACCAAAATGGAACTGAGAAATGTCTAACAAAGTAAAATAAAACTATTACACAATATAGATGATGTTAATGTATGGATTTCTAAGTCAACATGTGTGCCACAGGGAATGTGTTTCTATCTGAGTTTGACACCACTGTTCCGGGCAGTTCTCTAAGTCTATAAAGAACAAAGTGCTAACCTGAATGGGTAGGAGTTTCCTCTCATAGGAGTTCCCTTTACCAATGAAATCACCAGTCCAGCACCTATCCTTATCCCTTGTATCTATACACATTTGGAAAATAGTAATAGATGAATGTATAAAGAATCATGTTCCTGCAGAAGAAAAAAATGCTAATTTACTTATGGATTACATAGAGGTTCACAAAAATGCCATCTTTCAATGGGACCTGGTCCTGAAAAGTTAACATTCCTTTTTCCTGCCCCATGCATGCATATTTAGATGAGGAAGTCTTAACTTCAAGAAAACAGACTTGCTAAATAGCAAATTAGCAAAGCAATCAGCTCCAGTGAATGGAGGAAAGAGGAAGGGAGTGGCAGAATTAATTGTGAGCAAAGCAATCTTTTTAATTTTTAAAATGAAACCATAATTTAATATTAACAAACAATTAATAAAAATGTTCAGTTATAATCCCTGACCCTTCCCTCCACATTCCCTCCTTACTTTCTATGACCATATTCATGCTTTCACTCAAGTGTGGGCTGCATGAAAGTGTTGTAGGCAGGTCCTAGGTCTACTATCCCTGAGTAACCTTCTCATGTCTTCACTGTGAATATCATTTTTCTATATGTGGGATTTAATTTCAGACTCTTTCTAAACCTGGTCCCAAAGGAGGTCACCAACAAAATGCCATTTAGGATTTTGTTTTGTTTTCATTTGAGGTTACTCTGCCTCCTGAACTTGTAGGTGAACAAATCTCCTCATAGACTACTATGATGAAAACACTACCCTCCATGAACAGGTTACACTGCTCTCTAGGGAAAACAGACCCAAGAAACAAGTACCTCAGTGATATCTTTGACATTTCCCTCTCTTTCTCCTTTAATATCCAATCAATGTCAATCTAGTTCTATGTCTACTGTTGTTGTTCAGTTCTATCTAACTCTATATGATCCCATAGACTTTGTCCATGGGGTTTTCCTGGTAAAGATACTGGAATGGTTTGTCACTTCCTTCTCTAGTGTGTCCCAATTTTATAGATGAGTAATGGAAGCAAATAGTGACTCGCCTAGGGTAACATAGCTAGTAAGTATCTGAGACTAGATTTAAACTCAGATCTTACCAGCTCCAGAATTGGTATTCTATCCACTGTACCACTTAGCTTTGATCCTTTTTTCTCTATTCTCATCGACATTAACCACCCTAGTCCACTTACTACCACTTAGTTGGACTGCTCCAACATCCTCTGAAAAAGTTATTGGCACCTCCAGTCTCTACTCCCTCCAATTCATCCTTTAAACTAATTTCAGAGTCATCATCCTTATCTATTGATCTGACCATGCCAAGATCTGCTCAAAACTTATCCCAATTGCTTACAAAATAAAGATGTAGTTTCTGAGACTAGAATTTAAGATCCCTCTCTGGCATGAGAGTATCTCCTGTGGTTGGTATACCCTCCATTTCCAATCCCACCCCCCCATCACCTGATGAATTTCTAGCCATTCTTTAAGACACAACTCAAGTGCCAATTCTGCTGAGAATATTACTTTAATAGCAACCTCACCATCACCAGTCATAATGACTTTTCACTCCCTTCAGACTTCACATAGTACTTTCAGTGTACACTTTTGTATTAATTTATATTACAGTTTATGAGACATATCCCTTTATCTGATTTAAGCTTCATGAGGGCAGGAGCCATAGTTTATTTCCACCAGAATAGTTTTGTTTTGTTTTGTTTTTCTATTTGGGAGGAGAGATGGGAGAGGTAAGAAAGGAGATTTTTGCTGAATAAAAAAGAACAATCTTTTCAAAGAAGCTTGCATTAGATGATGAAACTCAATTAGTGACAGAACCTCAGCAAATAGAAGCAAACTTTCAGGTCTTGCCCTTCCTGGTACTACAGAGTTCAGCATCTTAGGGGAAAACTTGCATCAAGGAGAAGCTTGAATAAAGTCCTTTTAGTGCCATTATAAGTCTCAGGGACATATATACGAAAGAAGGTAGAACATACTAGAGAAGACTGAGAGTCAAGGGACTTGGTTGTCACCTTGTTCTAATTTTTTATAGGGTTGAAAGAAACCTACCCTATGTTCAATGTCTTGCTGGCTTGAGTGCTTGAAAGAAAACTGAGAGTCCTTTTGGAAAGAGCATATTGAATCATATACTGATATTTTCAAATTTCCTTAGATAGGGGCACATTTCTTTGATAGGTAATTGTGAAAAATGATCTTCAAGTCTATTCTTTCAGGAACAAAGCCCAATTAACTCATGAGCTACATATAGAACAAAAGAGAAGGTGAGTCACTTCAGCAGTGATAATGGTATCTTTTAGATCACTGGTTCTTTAATTTTTTTATGTTTCACTAATCTTCTGTTGTCAATCCAGTGAAGCTCTTTCTCAGAATAATGTTTCTAACACCAAAAATAAAATACGTAGGATTACAAAGGGAATTGATTATGTTGAGAAATAGTCATCAATTAAAAAAAAAAACCAAACAATTTCATGTACCTCAGGTTAATAACTTCTTCCTCAGATGCTATGTCCAAGACTATTGTATTTTAAACTCAGTATAACCCACTGGAGGTATAACCTCACTGAGTCAATCAACCAGAGATTGTCATCATCATAAAATGTTACAGATAAAAGGAGTTTTAGAATAGATCTAGTCTGACTCCTTCATTTTATGGGGAACTGAAACTCAGAAAAGTGAAGTAACTCTCCCAAGATCTCATAAATAATAAATAGTAGAATTGGGACTCAACAAATGTCCTCTACCCCTAATCCAGTGTTACTGATGGTTCACAATGTTGTCTACCATATATAGAGTCCAGAAGACCAAAACCTGTATAGAAGCTATATATTGGTTCCCGCAGTCTGCTTAAGATGAATGGACAAGACCCCTCTTAGCAGCTCTGCTCCCTTGATACTTAACATTAGCTAATTAGTTTTCCTTTATAATATCTTAAAATAAGATGGCTAGGCTCTTTCTTTGATTATGGCTTTTAGATAATCCAATAATTCTGAAATTAGTTCTTCTTGATCTATTTAAAGATCAGTTTTTAAAATATATTTCACATTTTCTTCCATTTTTCATTTTCTGACCTCATTTTATTTTTTCCAGAAATCTCATGGAGTTTTTAGCTTCCACTTGCTCGGTTGTCATTTATAAGGAATTAGATTCTATTTTAAGGTGTTATTTTGTCTCTTTTACCACACTGTTAATTGTCTTTAAACAATTTTCTTATACTGCTCTCATTTCTTTTTCCATTTTTCCCTCTACCAATCTTATCTGACCTTTAAAGTAACGTCTAGCTCTTCCAGGTATTCTTGTTGGGACTGTGTGAAAATAATTTTTTTTCTTTGAGACTTTGGTTTTAGCTGTCTTCTGAGTTTATGCTTAGATCTTTCCTTTCACCAAAGCATCTTTTAATTAATCAATCTAAATCCATTTTATGAGTTAGGCAATTAATAATTTTTTTTATTTCTCCTGAACTATGCCTAGAAGGCAATGAATGAAATGACATTACTCCCAGGATCGTGCCACCTTGGAAGCATCAAAAACTTCCAAGCCCCAAGAAGTACCTTTGAAAAGGGCAGTGTAAAAAGTTTGGAGCTTGAGACAGTGCCTCACCCCCAACCCTCAGAGCTCAACTTTAACATAAAGTTCAAAGTTAAAAAATAAGCAGGGAAAATAAGCATACAACAAAAAAAGAACCCAACCATAAAAATTCCAGAGCTCCCAAGTAAAAGAGAAAATACTACAAGTAACCAGAAAGAAACCATCAAAATACCATGGAGACACAATTAGAGTCACACAAGATATAGCAGTTACCATTCCAGAAGGACAGAGGGCTTGGAATATAATATTCCAAAAGGTAAAGGAGCTAGGATCACAACCAAGAGTAACCTAACTAACAAACTTAGTATAATCCTTCAAGGGGAAAAATTGATATTTAATGAAATAGAGGACTTTCAAGTATTCCTGATGAAAAGACTAGAGATGAATAGAAAATTTTACTTTTAAATGCAAGACTCAAGAGAAACATAAAAGGGTAAACAAGAAAGTGAAATCACAGGGGACTCAATAAGGTTAAACTGTTTACATTCTTATATGGAAAGGATACATGCTCCTAAGACCTTTATCATTATTAAGGCAGCTAGAAGTACTCTACATAGAGAGGGGCACAGGGGTAAGTCAAATATGTTGGAATGATTGTTTTTTAATTGTTGAGTGAGAAAGATGGATGCACTGGGAGAAGGGGGAAGAGGAAGAATGAGGGAAATTAACTCACATAAAAAAGGTGCGCAAGGAAGAGTTTTTATAGTGAGGCTGGAAATGATCAAGGGGCAAAAAATGCTTATCTGAATTGATTCAGAGAAAGAAAAAAGTACACATACATACACACACTCTCTCTCAATTGAGTATAGATATCTATCTTACCCAACAGGGAAGAAGGAAGGGAAAGAGATAAGAGAAAAGAGAGTAGTAATAAAATAAAGGACAGATTAAGGGTGGTAGTGCTCTGAAGAAAAACAGATTTTTGAAGAGAGATCACTTCAATCAAGCACATGTACCATTCAGCTAGTTCGGGGGAAAAGTCAGCACCCTGAACTTTAGAGAAAATATAAAGAAATCAAAAGTCAACAGACATGCTTTTGCTGGAGGGGGGAAGGGGAAGAAGGGGGAAGAAGCTCCATAGCGCCAATCAGAATCCTCGTCTGGCCTGGCCAAACAAACACTTCCAATCAGTAAGCCCCAAAGTAAAGCCTCACCCTCAGAGTATTTACATACTTTTCAGAGCCAGAGGGCATAACCCCCTGACCCAGTGCCACAACAGAAAAAACAAAAGGTACTTGCAGCCTTCCTACAAAACAGCTCCCCTAATCAAGCTTTCCTCAGTGGGCAGGCCCAGGTGGGGAAGATCTTCTACAATCACATTATTCAATCAGAGGCACTTTTAGTAAAACAAAAACAGCAAAAGATCCTAATTGGATTGCCATCGCACAATTCTAGCCTCCTTACTGTTCCTTGAACAAAACCCTGGATGTCCTAACTCCATGCCTTTTCACTGGCTTTCCCCAATTCTTTCTGACACAAAGTAGGCACTTAATAAGATGCTTGTTCACTTGACCTGACATAGTTATGCATGTTCCTTATAAATTTTGGGTGTCAGACCTTCATCTGATGATTTACTACAAATATTTCCCCAAAACATGCTTTCCTTTTATTTTTAGTTATTAATTTTTGTTTCTCAAGATCCTTTTATTGTTGCATGATCAACCATCAATTTGGATGGAAACAACTTTTTTCCCCAAACAACACTTCCATTTTCTTAGCAATTTTTATTGAATTCTACTTTCCAGTATTTTTAAGCATGAGTTTATCAGACTCTAATATTTAATGCATAGGGCTTTTTTGTGCTTCTTACATTATTTCATTAATCCACTACTCTATTCTTTTTCAAGTTTTTGACATATTGATTTATAACAATTTTAAGACACAATGACTAAACAACCAACTTTTATAATTTTCAATGATCATAAGAATATAAACAATAAACAAATCAGTACAAATATCAAAACTGACTAAAATAACATAAAAGAAGAGAAATAACCTTAAAGACTAAGGGACTTTTCTATCTGACTTAAAGCCTTATGTGTGGTCTCCCCATTATTTTAATATGTAAGTCAAGTAAGAATTGTCTTACTTTTCTGTCTGCATCCCCAGCATTTAGCACATTGCCTTATACATACGAAGTGCACAGAGTAATGAAGTTGTTTATGCATTCATAGTCTTGTCTATTTCTCTATAAAAATTTTATTATTAACTTTAATTCTTTCAAATAACATGGGTATTTTGATGACTATCACAATAAATATCATATTAGTACAGGAAATATTGATATTTTTAATATATTTCCTTGATAACACTATCAGGGACCATCCCTCCATTTGGTAAGTTCCTCTTGCATTTCTGTCAAGATCATTTTGAATTTGTCTTTGTATGCTTTGGTAAGGTCATACCCCAGCTACATTTCTTCATTATTATAAAGTATATTTCTCCTTTCAGTTCCTTTTAATTCTTAGTTATTATAGAGAAACAGATGATATCTCTGGGTTTGTCTTGTATCATACTACTTTACTAAAGTCATTTATTAACTTCATTAATATTTAAACTTTCTTGGGTTTTCTGATAATGCAGTTATTTTATCTAGTTATTCTAACTTCTGAATTGCAATATTTATTACTTCCTCATGTTTCATTAATATTGTTCCCCTTTCTAAAAGTTATGTCAACTCGGAATGTCATAGGCTAAAAGAGAGATGTGATGTCTATTTAAAATGTAAATATTTTGAGTATTTCTCTGTTGTGTATAACATTAACTCATGGTTTCAAATATATAATTTTATTATATTATGGAAAAATCCCTCTATTTGTGATTTTTTTACATGAATGAGTATTCCATTTTGTCAAAGGCATTCTCTGAACCTAGGAGAGGATTATGGACTTAATTTTTTATCTCTACTTGATATGTTTTATTTTATTGAAATTTTCCTAGTATTAAGCTACTTTTACCTTCCATTTAGAAATCCAATTTGGTCATGATTTATTCTATTTACATATGGTTACATATATTTGTCACTATTTTTTTTAATATTTTTGTGTTTTGATTTTTAAATGATACTGTTTTCTTTCTCAGCTTTGTCCTTTAGGAGTTAAAACCACATTTGTTTTGCAAGTCTATACAGTATCAGAGTTACTTGTTCTTTAAAGGTTTGGTAGAATTTGCTAATAAATTCATCTGGACCTTGGGGGATTTTGTTTGTTAGATTGGCTTTTGTTTTTTTTTGTTTTTTTTCTACAGGAAAGAGATTTAATAGACTATCTGGTTTCTTCTTAAATTGTCTACTTTGATTATTGACTTCTTCCTTTATTAATTTGAGAACTTTATGCTTCTGTACTGTAAAAGCAAGCACCTGAACATACACAAGACAGCCTCCTATCATAGGCACTTAGATCTTCATTTCTAAAAGGAAGGCATCTTTTGAGGGGTCAACAATCACTTTAATAAAGCATATATATACAGATCAACAGACAGTGCTTCCAGCTACCTGACATAAGCAATACATACTTCATAGATCAACAGACAGCTGCAACTATATGATCATACCTACATAGTTACCAGAGAGAGAAGCACCAATATCTGAGTTTTCAAAGCCAGGGGGCTGCTTAGTGGCTTCCCAGAGTTTCATATGGCACAAAAACCTTCCAAAAACTAAGCCCCAAAGTAAAACCTCACCTCAGAGTACTTACACATTTTTCAGAGCCAGAGGACATCACAATCCTTGAGAACCAGTGCCTCATTAACAAAATATGTGGGCCTTCCTACAAATCTTCCCTAATCCAACTCTCGTTTATGGGCAGGCCCATTAATGGGTGGGGAAGATCTTCTCATTAAGAAGCAAAATTATATTAACATTAAGCAAAAATGTGTTATCAATACATATACATAGTCACTTCTTTTAGTGTCTCCGTTGTATTGTTATAGAGTTGAACATATATATCTATATTAAGTGTGTGTGTGTAAAATTGATTTTCCTTTCTGACAGCCTTTCTAATTCTAATGATTTGTGTATCCTTGCTGATTGATCAATAGGCTTACAAATACTTTCTGAATTTTCTTCATCTTTTTTTTTTCAAACCAAGTTATGAAACTATGAAGGACTAACAGCCTCTATGGAGGAGCCAGGAATGATGTCTAGTTGTTCACTACTTGGACCCCTGCTTATCTTCTCCTTTAGCACCTTACAGACTGGTAATGGGGCATTTCCATTCCCTCCTCTTCTACCCTCCTTTTCCCCATCCCCTGCTCCCTTCCCTTCAAGACTAAATTAAGCAAAGTTGCCTTCACCTGGCAGAGCAAAAAGTGTGTGCTTTGTGAAAACAATCCATTTTTATAATTTCAATTGTTTTTCTTATTTTTGTTTTTTTATCAATATTGGCCATTTTTTGCATTTCAATTGCTTTGTTCCTTGTCTAATTTGGGAGGGTTCAATCTCAATTTCTTAATCTCTCTCTGTCTCTCTCTATATCTCTGTCTCTCTTTGTCTCTCCATCTGTCTCTCTGTCTCTGCCTCTGTGTGAGTGTGTGTGTGTGTGTGTGTGTGTGTGTGTATATGTGTATGTGTGTATACCTCATACCCCCATGGATTTTTCTCTGAATACTCTTGGCTACATCCCACAGATTTTGATATGGAGTATGTACACTTTTACAAATATAAATTACGATTGTTTTTATAAGTTCTTCTTTGACTGAGTCATGGGATAATTTATTTTTGCTTTCATGGAGATCTTTTATTCACTGAAGCTGTTAAATGCTGTACAAAAAAATTTATGCTTTTCTCCATTTGCCTGTGATTTCATTGTCCCCCGACCCCTGGTCAAATTTATGGTTAAATTATGTGAACTCTGACAAAAAGGTAAAGTCTTAGTTTTTTTTTTTCTTTAAGTTCTCTTCATGTATCTGTTAGCTCTATTTAATTTAATACTCTTATTAGCTCTGTCATCCATTTCTTATAACCTTTTTTGAATATTTTACACATGCAATGTGGAGTTAACATTTCTGCTATTTTTAAGAATCTATTTCTTGTTGCAAAGCTATGAGATCATCCTTGAATTTTGCTATGAAATTCTTAGATGCATATTTATATTTGAGACATATATATGTATATATATATACATACATATATTCTAACTTCACATGGAAGCTTTGCATGATGGAGCATCTTTGTCCCCATTCAAAACAGAATTAAATGAAAAAAATAAGAATGCTCCATAATAGTAAGGTTCTACATAAAGTTCACATATATTTGTATTAAACAGGCACCTAAGAGGATACATTTCTAAAATTCTTCATTATATTGGTATCTAAATTTTTAAAAATGATTTTAAGCTAAGTTTCTCTAAATTGCATTAATACTCTCATTAGTTGTATAAATTTACACTTCCCTTTCATCAAAAATAGAAAATTCCCTGAAGTATTATACTACTCCCTTTCTTTTCCTTTCTTAGTTTTTTTCTTCTGTTTCCTCTTTCCCTGGAATAACTTTCTGAAACTTCTAGTGATATAGTCAATACAATTCTCAAAATTCTCACATTTGGCTAGTAATTGTTAAATACTTATCCCTTTAGCTATTACATGGGTTTTGTGTTAAAAAAAAAAAACACTTGAAACCAATGTGTTGTAAGATTTACAAAGTTTGCTTACTTTTCAAAAACTCATCTCTTGCCCTCATAGAGTATTCTGGATTTTGCTGGATAAATAATTCTGGGTTCCTGGCTTATGATTATTAATTTTTGATATATTCTGACATATATGATCCTCTCTTGTCCTCCTCTGACAATTTCCTAAAATTATTTCCTCATTATTAATTTTATAGATCCCACCTTTTAATATATAGATATCTTTGTCCTTCTGAGTTCTGGAATGTCAGTTCTGAGATTGCTGCTTGGCCAAAGCTATCATCCAAATCTAATACTTAGGTCTGCATATTTTTCAATAATTTGGATAATTCATTGTTTTTCACTCCTTGCCTTTAGTTCATCTGCATTGAATGAAATTTTATTTATTGCTCTACTAAGTCTGCTTTTCATTGATTGTATCATTTTTGCTGTTTTTATAGTGTTCACCGTATTAAACTTTTTTCATCATTTTCTCAAATTTTTTGTGTGTTCTTAACTCTCACTTAATTTCCTCATGTGAAACTCTTATTCGGTCTTTGAGTGTTCATAGCTTTGCCAATTCCTTGTTAATTTTCTTGAATATGTCGACTCAAGGGAGACCATCTCTTAGGATACTATGAATAGTTTCTTTTTTTCTTTCTCTGGTGTTTGTAGTATCTTACCCAAGTTTGTGGCTAGTCTTCTTAAATCCTTTAAAACCAAAGTTTTTCTCTCTCTCTCCAAGTTCATTAAACTCAACTCTAATTTTTGCAGCATTTAACTTGATTGTTCATAGTATTAGCTCACATTAGTATAGCATATGACAGTTTCCGAGTGCGTTTTATTCAGTAGACATTTAAGGCAGGTAATGTCAATATTATTATGGCTGTTTTTCAAATGAAGAAACAGAGGCATCGTACTAGGTCTTAGGAATAAAAAGACAAAACTGAAGCAGTTCCTTTCTTCAGAAGCTGTACATTCAACTGGAGTTTATGACTTGTACATAGGGCAGCTAGGTGGTACAGTGGATAGAGCACCAGTGCAGGAGTCAGAAGGACCTGACTTCAAATCTCACCTCAGACACTTGACACTCACCAGCTGTGTGACCTTGGGCAAGTCACTTAACCTCAATTGCCTCATCCTGGGTCATCTCCAGTCATCCTGATGAATATGATGGTCACTGCATTCAGATGGCTCTGTAGGAGCAATGAGGCTGGTGACCTGCACAGCCCTCCCTCACTCAAAACAAAGTCAAGTGCAAGTCATGCCATTATTTCTCTGATGGCATGGTCTTTGGCAACAAAGGATGAACACACCCAACTTGTATATAGATAAGTATCAATGTCACCAGTGGCCCCAGGGTAATGCTCTCCCAAAAGGCACCATGAATTTGTACTGATACAGAAAAAAATTTGTAATGTGAGGGTCTGACTTCAGAGAGAAAAGTCAATATTTTTTGGGGGTAGTGTTTTTTGTCATACACTCTAGTTCATTACAGCCCCACTTAAGTGTCCCACCTAAGAGAAAATCTCAGACAAAACTTAAATATGATTCATATCTAGGGTTCTACCTGTCACTCCCTCCAAAATAAGTGTCATAATTACTACTTTGTACAGTAGTTCCTTTTCTACAATAACCATGTTACGGTAACACTATGTAACTTTTTTATCCACTACCCCCCAAAAAACTTTTTCAAAACCCTTAAAACTCAAGGTTCCTAAGTATACATGGACAAATAAATGACATTAATAAATATTCAAAACATGAAACTGTATGCCATCACTCCTATTATAGTCTCCCAGGAGGTTGAGACAACTTTGTAAGACTGCTTAACAAATACTTCACATTCACCTCAGATCTGTTGTTGTCCTTCATGCTTGAAGAGGACCAAAATGACATCATGATGTCAGGGTCTAAGTACAATGTGTCTAACTATGGCTGATCAGATCACTATGAGCTCAGAAGGTTTTATTACAGGTCAGGCACAAAAAATCCACTTGAACATTTGGGATGGAACCTCTCATATTTCTTTTGAGCTACTATAATTCTGCTTTGCTCAAAAAGCACAGCATCTTCTTTGATTCCAGCATGCTATGCTGGACAGTCCTGTGTCAGTGTTTCCCATGTCTTACAATTGATACCAAAGTTCTTCAGAGAGAACTTGAAAGTGTCCTTGCATTACTTCTACTGACATCTGTGTGAGCACTCACCTTATATGAGTCTTTCAGGCACACATATATTTGGCATTTTAACAATGTGTCCAATCCATCAAAGCTGTGTTCTCTGCAGTAAAGTTTGAATGCTTGGCAGTTCAGTTAGAGAAAGGACCTCAATATCTACTACCTGATCTTGTCAAGTGATCTCCAGAATCTTTCTAAGACAATCCAAATGAAAACAGTTCAGTTTCCTCATATGGCATTCATAGACTGTCCAGGTTTCATGGGCATACACCAATGAGATCAGCACAATGGCTCTGTAGAACTTCAGTTTAATAGGCAGATTAATACTTCTCTCCCATACTTCCTTTAAGAAACTTCCAACTGCTGAGCTAGCTCTGGCAAGGCATTCATCAAATCATGATCTATATGGACATGCCTAGAAAGTATGCTGCCAAGGCAAGTGAACTTATTTATTCACAGCATTCAAAATTTCTCCATTTACTTAAATCAATGGTTCCACATGTGGATAGTATAGTGGAGAGAACTTCTGCTTTCTTAGTGTTACTTGTCAGGCCAAAATTAGCATAAACAGCAGAGAATCCATACGCTTACATTTCAGCCTCAAAGGTTTCATGGAGTGCACAACTATCTGCAAACGAAAGGATGCACACCAATTCTCCTTCCACTTTAGTCTTGGCCTATAGCCTTTTCAAGTTAAATGATTTATCATCAGTGAAGTAGCTGACTTTGATGCTGTTTTCATCCTCATTGAAGGTGTCTGAAAACATCACAGAAAACATCATGCTAAAAAGCATGAGGGCAAGCACACAACCCTGCTTCACTCCCTTTTTGACTGGGAAAGTGCAAGAGCATCAGCCATTATCCAGAGTCCATTCCCTGACTTGGTCAGATGCAGCATCCTCCTGTCATTAGTCACGTTCTACCAGAAGTTGCTGAGGAACTCCCACCTTCTGAACTCAGAAGGCAGCAGACAAGGTCAGAAACATTCATCTCTGGATCACTAATTGGCCAAGGACTCACTCTCAGCTCTATGGGGAAGCATTTTGGTCCAGCAAAAAAAAGTTTGGGGGCCCTGATTATCACCATGACATATAAAGTAAATATCAAGTAGTTTTTGGTTAGAGCAGTCATACTTAAATGGATCAAGGACTACCTTATCTGGGAGATGACAAAGCTCAGTTGTGAAGGGAGCTAGGATTTCTAAGTCCTAGAAATGAGGAGTAAAAGTATTTTTAGAACAGGAGATAATCATTGCAAAATTACAATGAAGACTTGATAAATTCCTCTTGAATCACAATGAATTAAATTCATTCATTCATCTATCCATTCAATATTGATTAACGTGTAATATGTGTAGAACTCTGTGCTAAGTGCTAGGAGAGCTACAACGTACACATAAGAGAATCTGCCTCTTGGAATTTACAGTCCAGTAACCTAGTGATGTCAAATTCAAATGGAAACAGAAGCCACTAAATATACATAAGGATCTCTGCAGTCCACAGTGATACCTGTTTATATATTTCTTTTTTTTAATTATATATTTATTTTCTCATCAACACATTAAAATAAGCTAGAAGCAACATTTTGTCCTGATTCAGGTCACACTGGGGAGTGCTGTGGGCTGTATGTGACCTTTTGATACCTTTACAGTCAACTAACATGTTTAGGTAGACTATGCCTTCTAGCATGCCTTCTTAGACCCTTTGTATAAAAGAGAACTTTTCCTCTCTTCCCAGATGTAAATTCCCAGTAAATTAAACTCTCATTTTGATGTCATTTTAAGCTTCTTAATATTAGCCCACACTTAAATGCACTTTACAATTTATAAAGTGCTTTTTTTTCACAGTAGCCCTTTGAAGTAATGAAAGTATTATTACGACTATTTTACAAGAGAGGAGATATGCCTCAGAGAAATTTCATTACTTCCCTAAGAGGACACAGTTAAAATTTAAAAGCAGGCTTCTAATTCCTTCCTCCAGCCCAGTGTCTTGAGATTAACCTTTCCTAGAATAATAATCTCACAGATGCCTAAGAAAGCATTCCATTCAGCATTAACCACAGAGTTAAACACTTTTAAATAATATTTTGAATTTCTACAGTGTTTTAAAATTTGCAAAGCGCTTTTTCGTTAAAGAGACTAATAGATCTGTCCACTGAAACCTAGGCCTTTAGATTCAAACAAACTCAACACTCTTCCTTCTCCAGAATGCTATTTGAGTTCACTTCTAACAAGAAAACAACTCTCCTACCCTTAAAACTGGAGACTCAAAACAAATGAGTAACAAAGTATTTCAATAGCATACTTGTTCCTTGCTATAGTATGTGTTTTGTAATATATTAACTGTGCCAGCTACCTGGATCTGTTTATAGTTCTTTTAATTTACATTTGCCTATCACGTTGTCTTTGGGGATCTTGTGGCAGTAAGCAAACATTGCTTAACACTATCCTTTTCATGGTATACAAGGTCCAGCTATATGACATCCTCCTTCACTTACTTTGTATATATTATCAACATTGCAAAAGTGATAAATAGAATCCTCTCTCATGGCCTTGATCCCAATGGGTTGGGAGGTCCCTGGCAGAAAGAAACCATGTTAACTCAAGCCTAACTCCCTAACACCAAGAGCTGCTTCCCTTCCTGCTCCAACATTTTCAGCATTAACATGGCTATAACTGGTCCTCCATCTAGTTACCAAAATAATCTTCCTAACACATGGGTCTGCCCATGTTGCTCTCCTGCTTAAGAATTTCCCAGTTTCCTATTGTTGCTAAGATAAAGAGCAGACTCATCAGCTTGATCCTTTATAATCTAATCCCAGCCTATCTTCCAGTTTTATTGCATTTGACTTCACTTCTTGCATTCTACATTCCAGTCAAATTCACTCATTTGTAAAGCATGCCACTTTCATATCTCCTGCCTTTTGTATTAGCAAGCTCCTTAGCATACCCAGGACAGCCTGCTAGCACAGGTTCTTTGATTTGATTTTCTAAAGAAAAGATAGCTTCAAAGGGGTCAACAACCTTACTTTAATTACAGATAAGTAGAAAGAAGTGAGTATACAAAATACAAGCAGAGAAATTAGCACAGAGATTCAACAGACTGGGCTCCAACTCTCTGAACAAATACAACCACCTATATACACAATCAGACCAAAAGAGCACCAACATCTGAGTGTGTGGGGGGGAGGTTTCCTTAACAAATGTCTACTCAGAGTCCCATCCAGAGAATCAAAAGGTCCTTCTCCTGAGCGAACCCCCAAAGCAAAATACCAACCTCCCAGTATATATAGTTTTCAACTAATAGACTCAGAGCCAGCAGGCATCACAACCCATATGACTCAGCACAGCTATGATTTACTGAGGTTATCCTTCAGGTGTTTACAATTTGACCTGAGCCTAGGAAACTGAACTTCAGAAAAAAACCCAACAACAAAAACAAAAACAAAAATTCCACTTTGCTCACACTTACACCTTTGCAAACAGATTGTCTCCCACTCTTCAAATGCATTCAATCAAATAACAGACATTTATTAAAGATCTATGATGTGCCAGTTACTGTGCCAAGCAATGGGGGTACAAATACAAGAAAGGAAACAATCCCTTCTCACAAGAAACTTACATCCTAATAGGGGAGACAAGTACACATATAAGCATATGCAATTTAAATGTAAGTTAATGCAAATAAGTTCAAAGTAGTCAAATACAAGGTAGTTAGGGAAAGTCACCATCATTTAGAGGATGAGGAAAAACCATGCAGAAGATGGTGCCTGAGTTTTAGCTAAAAAGGAAGGAAAGAACTATAGGAGGAGGATGCAAGGAGAGCGTGCATTTCAGATGGCCAATGCAAAGACAGAGAGATAGGAGGTGGAGTATTATTGTAAGATATACAAAGAAGGATGATTTGACTGAATCACAGAGTGCAGGATGCCTAGCAATACCCAAATGATGATAGAAATGTAGGTTTGGGCCAAATCATATAGGGCTTTAAAAGTTAAGCAGAAACTGTATTTTTTCCTAGGGCAGTGGTGTCAAACTCAAATAGAGACAATCCTTGCTGCTGTATATTGACTTAGAAAACCACAAATTTACATTACTTATGTTGTATCGTATTTTTATTTATTTTGTTAAACATTTCCCAATTAAATTTATTCTGATTCAGACCACACTTGGGAGTTTTGCAGGTAGGCAAAATAGGTCACTTGACACATCTGTAAAGGCAATAGGAAACCATAGGAATAGATTGAGTAGGAGAGCCACATGATCAAATCTTTGCTTAAGGAAAATTACTTTAGCAATAGCTTGAGAAATGTGCTGGAGTAGTGAGAGACTTCAGACAAGGAGGCAATTTTGGAGGCTGTCACAATAATCTAGGAGAAAGATGATGAGAATTGGAACCATATAAGTGGAGAGAAAGCTCTGGAATTACAGCTTCCTTAGATGTAATTAAAAGGTTAGATGAGAGGACCCCTAAGATAACCTCCAACTCTTTCATTCTAAGAATCTAAATTCCTTCAATTCTCTTAACTTTACTTCCCTTATCTGTAATACCAAGGAGTTAGTTTAGACAACCTGTCAAGTACCTTCTTAGTTCCAACATGAGGACTAACAGAACATAGCTTCATTGATCAGAGAGACATTAGAGAAAAATCCATTTACTCCAATCCCTTACTTTTACAGGTGAGGAAACTGAGTTCCAGAAAAATTAAACAACTTGCCCAGGGTCATACAAGGATTAAGATTCAAACACAGGCCCTATAACCCCAGGCCCAACAGTTCAAGTTCATCACTCTTTCCATTGTGCCATTCTGTAGTCTATGATCTTATTATGCAAACATAGTCCTTGCTCACCCTAAAATATCATATATATGTGATATTGTAATTACATATGTCTCTGTATCCCCCTTTGTCAGTTTCAATTCCTAAAGTCCTAGACAGTAGATCACAGCGGAATTTATTTGGCTGAACATATGAAAAACCTCTTGACATTCAATTCCAATGACCCTCAAGATGTAAGAGCCTGTTTAACCTTGGAATTGGGCATGCCCAGTCCAAGGAACACATTCCACTATACTGTGTGTGGTCCATGGGTCCCTATATGGGTTAGAGTAGCAGACAGAGCAACTCACTCTTCAGGATCTGCTAGCTGCCAGATTTCAGATTGTCCAACTCAACTCTCCCTTCCCTCTCCCTATAGAAACACACAAAGCTGATTCCACTCTATCACTGAACAGGGGAGGTGCAGGCCATGTATAGGCAGGAAGGAGAGAGCCAAAGGGCTGTTAGTCTGGGCTCTGTCTGTATTACCTTCTGTCTTCCTCCTTCTTCCACTCTGCCGCCCCCACACACACCAAGAAACACACAGTCCACTCATACATATGAGGAAATTTTTACTTAAAATTCTTCTTCCCATTCTAACTGGAAGTGGAAGATTCCAACAACAAGGATAGATAATAGGATGTAGAGATGGAAGTTAGCTTGAAGATCTGGTTCATGTCCCCATTCTGCAGATGACAACACTGAGTCTCAAAAAGGTGATGTGACAAGAGAGTCCTAAAGGTAGCAAGAGAGCCAATTTTTGTGTCTGGGTTTATTGGCTCCAAATCTAGTACCTGGTCATTATGCCACCCATTATGTCACCCCACCTTCTTTATATAGAAGACAAAAAATAGAAACAAGTTTAATATAAAAACATGTATCTTCTAGCCCTTGTTTTCCCCCAACCTTAAAATATCGATTCAGGTAGCTTTCCTTACCCATACACAATTCCTACTTTGGTAATATGCATTGCTATTATTTGTAGTAAGAAAAAAGCACAGGCAGAGCCAAGATGGTGGAGTCGAAAGACACACCTGCTCTAGGTCTCACCTCACAACCCATAAAATATCTGTAAAAACTGACCCTAAACAAATTCTACAACAGCAGAAGCCACAAAATGACAGAGTGAAAGAGACTTCCAGCCCAAGACAGCCTGGAAGGCAGACTGGAATCGCACCAGGGGTGTGGAGCAGAGCATAGCCCAGCCTTGGCCACACGGCCTGAGCAGGCCTCAGGGGAGGAATCCCCAGCAGCAAGTGAGGTTCTTAGACTACTCAACCCATGAATGCCAAAGACAGCTGCAAAGGAGAGTGAGAAAATGCTTTCACCTGCATGAGAAGGGAACTAGGTCTGGCCCCAGTGGCCCCATGGCAGTAGCTGTTGCTGCAGCACAGCATCCATTTTAGGAGCCCTCCACCTTAAGCCCCTGGGGAATCATGAGGCTGATTTGGGTTAAGGAAGAGTGCTGGTGGTGGAGCTGGGGATGGCCAGTAAACTCCTCTCCCTTAACTGTGCCACTTTGGAGGAACTGAGAACTTACAGGTCCCTAGAGTACACCCTCCTCTTGACAAAGGATTCAAAAGTCAAGTAACTGGCTGGGAAAATGCTGAAAAAATGGGAAAAAGAATAAGACAATAGAAGGTTACTTTCTTGGTGAGCAGGTATTTTCTTCCATCCTTTCAGATGAGGGAGAACAATGTATACCATCAGAGGAAGACATAAAGTCAAGGCTTCTGCATCCAAAACCTCCAAAATAAATATGCAATGGTCTCAGGCCATGGAAGAGCTCAAAAAGGATTTTGAAAATCAAATAAGAGAGGTGGAGGAAAAATTGGGAAGAGAAATGACAGCGATACAAGAAAATCATGAAAAGCAAGTCAACAGCTTTCTAAAGGAGACCCAAAAAAATGCTGAAGAAATTAACACCTAACTCAATTGGCAAAAGAGGTCCAAAAAGCCAATGAGGAGAAAAATGCTTTAAAAAGCAGAATTAGTCAAATGGAAAAGGAGGTTCAAAATCTCACTGAAGAAAATAGTTCTTCACAAATTAGAATGGAACAGATGGAAGTTAATGACTTTGTGAGAAACCAAGAAATTACAAAGGAAGACCAAAAGAATGAAAAAAAAAAGAAGATAATGTGAAGCATCTCATTGGAAAAACAACTGACCTGGAAAATATACCCAAGAAAGACAATTTCAGAATTGTGGGACTACCTGAAAGCCATGATCAAAAAAAGAGCCTAGACATCATCTTTCATGAAATTATCAAGGAAAACTGCCCTGGTATTCTAGAACCAGAGGGTGAAAAAAATATTGAAATAATCCACCAATTGCCTCCTGAAAAACATCCAACAAGAGAAACTCCTAGGAATATTGTAGCCAAATTTCAGAGTTCCCAGTTCAAGGAGAAAATATTGCAAGCAGCTAGAAAGAAACAATTTAAGTACTGTGAAAATACAATCAGGATAACACAAGATCTAGCAGCTTCTACATTAAGGGATCAAAGGGCTTGGAATATGATAGTCCAAAAGTCAAAGGAACTAGGATTAAAACCAAGAATCACCTACCTGGCAAAACTGAGTATAATACTTCAGGGGGAAAACAAATGACCATTCAATGAAATAGAGGACTTTCAAGCATTCTTGATGACAAGGCCAGAGCTGAATAGAAAATTTGGCTTTCAAATAGAAGAATCAAGAGAAGCACGAAAAGGTAAGCAGGAAAGAGAAATCATAACGGATTGACTAAAGTTGAACTGTGTTCACATTCCTACATAGAAAGATAATATTTGTAACTCTTGAAACTTTTCCCAGTATTTGAGTAGTTGGAGGGATTATACATACACACACACATATTTGAATATATGTGTACATATATACATATATATGTGTATATATATATATATATATATATACACACACACACAGAGCACAGGGTGAGATGAATACAAAGGGATGATATCTAAAAAAATAAAATTAAGGGGTGAGAGAGGAATATATTGGGAGGAGAAAGAGAGAAATGAAATGGGGCAAATTATCTCTTATAAAAGACACAAGAAAAAGTTTTTTCAATGGAGTGGAAAAGGGGGCAGGTGAGAGGAAAGATGTGAAGCTTAGTTTCTTCACATTTAGCTTACAGAGGGAATAACATGCACACTAAATTTTGTATGAAAATATATCTTACACTATAGGAAAGTAGAGGAGAAGGGGATAAGTGGGGGGGGGCATGACTGAAGGGAAGGCAAATGGGAGGAAGGAGTAATTAGAAGTAAATACTTTTGGGGAGGGACAAGGTCTAAAGAGTGAATAGAATAAATGGGGGGCAGGACAGGATAGAGGGAAATATAGTTAGTCTTATACAACATGACTATTATGGAAGTCTTTTGCAAAACTACACATATACAGCCTATATTGAATTACTTGCCTTCTCAGTGGGGATGGGTGGGGAGGGCGGAAGGGAGAGAAGTTGGAACTCAAAGTTTTAGGAAGGAATGTAGAGAATTGTTTTTGCATGTAACTGGGAAATAAGAAATACAGGTAATGGGGTATAGAAATCTATCTTGCCCTACAAGACAAGAGAGAAGATGGGGATAAAGGAAGGAGGGGTGTGATAGAAGGGAGGGCAGACTGGGGAAAGGGGTAATCAGAATGCACAGTGTTTTGGAGTGGGAAAGGGAAGATATAGGGAAAAAAATTGGAACTCAAAATTTTGTGGAAATGAATGTTGAAAACTAAAAATAAATAAATAACCATTAAAAAGAAAAAAGCACAACTTGAAGAATTCTGGATCAATATAAAAAACAAAATGCTCAGCAAAACATGGCTCCCCTTGGGGGATGTTACTTGGACTATTAATTGAGAAATAAATCTAAATTTATTGAGATAGTTTCATACTTCTTCCTTGCTGTTGTTGATGTTTTTTTGTCCATTTTCTCTTCAGAAATTTCCTTGGTAGAAAAGGGGTAGTGAAGCAGAAAAAATTATCAGTCCTCTTGCTTTTATACCAGCTAATAGATACTCCAGGTCACATTTGGTATGACGGAAAAGTGTTGGTAGAAATATCACCAAGGAACTAACTCATTTTCCTTTAAAAATCTTTGCTACCAAAGAAATGCCCCCTTTTTGTTTGACCTTAACTTTCCCACCTCCACTCTCCAAAATCATACAACCAGATGATTGCTTCCTTGTCCAATGAGTAGTCAACCAGATAGGGGATAAAGAAATGGACCAGCTGGAGAGCCTATTGGCTGAAGGGAGAATGGGTTTTGCTCCAGTTCTCTCAAAAACCTTCTGTGATTCTCCACTGTTTACTTAATAAAATACAAACTCTTTAACCTGACATTCTGGGTTCTCCTCAATTTGGCTGTAATCAGTTTTTCCAGTCTTCTAACATATTGCTATCATCCACACACTCAAAAGGTCAATGAAACCATTCATCACTCTACAACTTCAACCTGCCCTTTCCTGCCTAAGTGCCTTAATCCATTCCCCCACATCCAGAATAGATTCTCTCAACAACTTCACCTTTTGAAATACTTCTCTTTCTTTAAGATCAGGGACAGGTGGTCCCACATCCATAAAAGGCTTTCCTGATTTTCTCTATGCCTCCCCATCTGGAATGTATATCTCCTTCCTGGAATCTCTTTGGAAGTTCAGTTTTTTGGACCTCTCTCATGCACTCATCATATTAAAACTTTACACTGTGGTTATTTGTGGGCTCATATTATCTACATGTACATGAAAATGGGATCCTTATAGACAGGGATGACACTTTTTGTTAATTTTAATTGATCCATTTTGTTTTTATTTCATCTTTATTTATAAATCTAGCCCCAAACAACTCAGAACAAGGGGGAAAAATTAAAAAGTTTTTAAAAATTTTCAAGAAAATTAACAAACACATCAGCCATGTCTAACAATATTCACTATGTTGCACAGCCATAGGAATAAGTTTTGCAAAGATGGGAAGGAGCTGTATTTTCTCCTATATTCTTTCCTGACAAGGTTAGCAATTATTTCATTTTATCTTTATAACCTTAGTACTTAGAAGAGTATATTGCACATGGTAGACAAATGGAGTTGAATTCAATTGAACTAAATTGAATTCTTTGCATCCCCCATGATCACTCCTTCAACACTCCTTGATCAAAAGGATGCACAAGTTGATGCAAATATTAACAATAATAGCTAGCATTTATATAGCGCTTTAAGATTTGCAAAGCACCTTACAAATATGATCTCATTTTATCCTCACAGCAACCTTGTGAGATATATGTTGGGATTGGAAGCTCAAATCCGTGTGGACGGTCTCGGGCGGGTAAAAGTGGGACTTCTAAATCTTAGAGTCTTACGAGGCCCTCCATGAACAGCGGGGGTTCGAGAAGGTCAGACTGAGCTAGCTCGGCTAGCTCGGGTATTTCCGCCTCTCCCCAGGAGATACGTGATGGGTGGAGTCTCCCTGCCCTCGAGATTGTCCCGGATTGGAGCACACCTAGTTACCTAACAGCACGGTATTGAGATGCAAACTGTGCGGCTGAAGGTTAAGTAGGATTGAGGAAGCCTGAAAGCTCTCTTAGCACGTGAGGAGCCAAGAGGACAGTAGGCTCCGCTTCTCTTCTCTTCTCTCTCCCCTCCCTCTCTCTCCCCGCTTGTACTTCTATTTCCAATCCCTTAAGCTTAGCCTCCTTAGGAAATCTCCCCCTCTTCCTCCTAAGGAAGACTTCCCTGCACTTGTAACTAGACCCTGTAATAAAGCTCAACCCTTGTTCGACTCTGGAACGTCCTTTCTCTCATATGTGCATCCGGTTTTGGCCAGCCGAAGACCTCGGGAGGTGAGGTAAGAAAGACTCGGGTAGCCCAATACAGGCCTCTAGGCCTGGCAGATGCTATTATTCCTAGTTCATAGATAAAGAAACTTACGCAAACAGAAGTTAAATGACTTGTCCAGGATAACACAGATGGTGCCTGGTTTTCGATTTGAATATTCTATCCATACCACCTAACTACAAAGATAACTTGGCTGTTTAGTGAAGACTTCTGTTTTTGTTTTTAACATTCAAAACCCATTTCTTGAGTCTCTACTACCCAATAAAAACCTATCTGCCCAGGGAAATATACATGACAGTCCCTTCTCTGCACATCTTATTTCTCAGGTCAAGCAACCAAGTGCCTAGCCAGGGGTGGGGAACCTGAAGCCTTGAGGTCACCTATGGCCTTTTAGGTCCTTAGGTGTGGCCTTTTGACTGAGTCCACCTTTTACAGAGGGGCAGATAGGTGGTGCAGTGGATAGAGCACCAGTGTAGGAGTCAGGAGGACCTGAGTTCAAATCTCACCTCAGTCACTTGACACTTACTAGCTGTGTGACCTTGGGCAAGTCACTTAACCCCAATGCCTCACCCTGGATCATCTCCAGTCATACTGATGAATATCTGGTCACTGGATACAGATGGGTCTGGAGGAGAAGTGAGGCTGGTGACCTGCACAGCCCTCCCTCACTCAAAACAAAGTCCAGTGCAAGTTATGTCATCATTTCTCTGATGGTATGATCTTCTTCGGCAATGAAGGACAAACACACACACACACACACACACACACACACATCTTTTATGAACAAATCCTTTTGTTAAGGAGATTTGTTCTGTGAAGTTTGGATTCAGTCAAAGGGCCACACTTAAGGAACAAGAGGGCCACATGTGGCCTTGAGGTCGCAGGTTCCCCACCCTTGGTCTAAACCTTGATCTGTTGAGGTTCCCAAAAACTCAATGATACCACCTGTATTAGAACTTTCTCTCATCTATCTAACAAATTCCATCAGGTACCGGAAGTTATTTGGACCAATTAACTACCCTAACTTCAGGACCTCCTACCGAAAGAATTTCAGGCTCTCACAATTAGAAGGAAGCACAGAGATCACCTAATCTAATCCATACTACAGAGGAATGGCCTATGCCATAAGTCCAACAAGTGGTTTTCTGACTTGTACTTGAAGAGATCTAGTGATAGAGAATCCACTACCCCCCAAACATTCCACTTATAGGTAACTCTAATTGGGCTGATCTTTTTTTCCTTATATCAAAGTTAAATCTGCCGCTTGCTCAGAGGCACCAGGCAAAACTAATCAGAACAAGAAGAAATGGACCTCCTACTGGTTCCAGGATAAAATAGAAACTCTTTTGTTTGGTATTGAAGATTCTTCTAAATCCTGCTCCAGCCCTTGTGTTTAGACACCTTACCCTCCCTCTTATTCAGCCCAATTGGCTACCTGATGGTCCTCATACTTGACATTTCATCTACCTTCATTTCTTGGTAGTTTCTCAATCCTCCCATGCCTGGAATGCTCTCCCTGTAGAAATTTGAAATTACCCTTAAGATATAGCTCAACTGATACATAAAGCTTCCCTTCATTTCTTATATGATAGTGTTCTTTCTTTGATGTTGCCTTACAATTACCCTTTTTGTATGTATATATACTGCAAAACATATGTATATGCAAATGTATGCATGTGAATATGTATATATTTTAATTTTATTTACTCAATTGCTTATATATTATGTCTCCCAAGGAAAAAGTGAGCCCCTTGAGGGAAGAGAATGTTTTGAAATTTTCTTTTGTTTTGTTGTTTTTCCATCTACCACACCTAGAAAAGTTCTTGCGAAATAACAGGCACTTTAAAATGTTTATTGAAATGAATGCTTGTTCAAGTAATCCTTCTTACACATGATATGCTTTCAAATACTTGAAGACAATCAACCAATCAACAAGCATTCATTAAGTAGCTCATTATTATGTTCTGGGAAAGGGGCAGCTAGGTGGTGTAGTGGATAGAGTACCAGTGCAGGAGTCAGGAGGACCTGAGTTCAAATCTCACCTCAGACACTTGACACTCAATAGCTGTGTGACCTTGAGCAAGTCACTTAACCCCAATTGCCTGATCCTGGGTCCTCTCCAGTCATCCTGATGAATGTATGGTCATTGAATTCAGATGGCTCCAGGGGAGAAGTGAGACTGGTGACCTGCACAGCCCTCCCTCCCTCAAAACAAAGTCAAGTGCAAGTCATGTCATTATTTCTCTGATGGCATGGTCTTCGACAATGAAGGACAAGCACACACATTATGTTCAGGGTGTTATCTTGGGGATGAAAAAAAAAGAAAAGCTTACCTCAAGGAGCTTGTATCCCACTAGGGGAAACAACACACATTAAATAATTAAGTACATGCAAGATACATATAGAATATGGAAAGTAGAAACCTTAGAGGGAAAGACTTTCACATCTGGGGGAACTGGGAAAAGACTTCCTAAAGAAATACTTAGATAATAAAGTAATGCAACAGCAACCAACAAAAACAATGAAAAGGAGATATGAAGCCTAAAATGTGTGATATATTTTAGAGTATTTTGGGGACAGATAAATAAATATGTGAAAATATCATTTGAATTGATGTCAGGGATTCTAAGAGGCAGAGGTGAGGAGGGAGAGCATTCCAGGCATGAGGGACAGCTAGTGTAGAGATAAAGAGAAGGACTGTGTCCCCATTTTGTCTTTTATTTTCCAGGCTAGACATCTTAATTTCCTTCATCATACTACCTACATGATTTTGGGCAAGTCACTTATCCTCTGGGTCTTAGTTTGCCCATTCATATAATAAGGGGGTTGGGCTAGATGGCCTCTAAAGATCTCTTCTGCATCTAACTCTACAATCCTATGAACTAATTTTACATTTATACCTATTGTTTGTCATCTTTTTAGATTTATCCTGATACTATAACCTATTGAGATTAATTTTTTTATCCTGTCATCTATGTTATTAGCTATCCCTTCTTATTTTATGGTATCTCAAACTTGAGTAGCATACCACATACTTGATATATTTATCCAACCTGCTATTAAATAGCACAAACCCAGGAACAAATCGTTGAGACCCACCAAGTTGATTCTGATGCAGATCAACAAATTGTCCATTATATAGGTCCTTGGTGCATTACCATGACAACAGACTAAAGAAGGATAAGAAGATGAATCAATCCATCAATCATTTATTAAGAGCCTACCATAGGCCAGGCACAATGCTAGGCAATGATACAAGTATGAAGAATGAAACAATTGTGGTTTTCAAAGAGTTTAAATTATGATGGAGATAAATATATATGAAAATTCAGAGAGAATAGATATAGGAAAGATCCATATGGAAACAGACTAATTGAATACAAGGCAGACATAGAAGGAGGGTACTAGTCATTGGGTGAATAATAATAGTAATAATAACTAACATTTCTGTAGTGCTTATATATATATTACTAGATTTATATAGTATCAGGCACTATGCTAAATGCTTTAGAATTAATAGTTCATTTAATGGCTTCATGCAGAAAATGGTGTGTAATTGCATATTAAAGGAAGAATAGAAATCTATAAGGTTGAAGAAAGGCAGGAGTAAATTCTAGGAATGTGAGATAACCAGTGAATTTGCATTGAGACAGGAAATGGTGCATACTTTGGGAGGGACAGAGAGAGGACCAATACGAAGACTTATTCCAAACTTAGACTTTTGGCCAACCCTGTGCTCAGACTTACATAGGAATTTCAGTATTCCCATATCATAGAACACGTAGTCCCCAAAGTCCTACACATTTAAACACCTGTAAGGAGCAGAAGTCTCCCAGGAAATTTAAAGTGAAAATTAGGATACAGTGAAAAGAATTCTGGACCAGAAGTAAAAAGAGCTACGAGTTCTAATCCTGACTGATACTAATTAACTGGGTGTCTCTTGCAAGGCAATTTCATATCTGTGATTCAGTTCCTTCATATGTAAAATGAAAGACGTATATTAAATGATCTCTAAGATTCTTTCATTTCTGATTCTTCTGAAGTCTTTTTGACAAATATCAATTTGTCTTAGTCACAATTATATACAAGCGCCAGCTCCCAACTCTTCTCAGCTATAAATCTGTCAGAGAGATTCCGTAAACAAGAGAAAGTCCTCCGCCTATGAGTCAGGAAGAACAAATGCCATCTGGTTGCAAATTCCCCTTGGCAAAGTGGTTTTTTTAGTCAGCTAAATAACTTTCTGAGAGAGAACGGAGTCCAAGTCTTCAAGGACAGGTAACATTTCTCCATTTTTGTTTTTGCTTTTTTTAAAGAAAGGGTTACAAAGGACATTCTAATCCTAATTTTAGCTGTAACCCTTCCAATACTATAGGACATGGTAAACTGGGTTGTAAAATTGTAAAGTGAATGTATTATCAACAAGGTTACAGGTCAGATTCTCAATACAATGCTATCTGCTCTGTGAACAATAAATGGATAGGGACTGAAGAGGAAGAGTGCTCAGGCTACTCTAGGCTTCAACACTAACAAATAAGATGGCATTCCAGTGGGACTTCGTTATTCAATTTTTGAGTTACAAGAGGGTTTCTGGGGCCCATTTCCAGATGATATTTGTGGCTTCTCCAAGGATGCCCACTTCCAGAGGATGCTATTTAAGGCATCTTATTGCTAGCCACACATACATAATAGTTGTAGTTATCTGGAGAAAAGAATTGAGGTGGAGGGTGATGATGAACCTGAGAATTGTATTCTTTACTTCTAGTCCTTCCCATTTATTTTATTTTTAATAAAGTTTTTATTGATGTATTTTTAATAACAACACAATTTCCCCAGTATCCTTCTTTCTTCCCTCCCCAAGAGTTATCTGACATAACAAATAATATTTTAAAGACAAAAAAGAAAAAGAAAAGAAAAAAGCAAAAAAAACCCTGAATGATATATTGAAGAAATATGAAAAGATTTGCAATGTACCTTACCTTTGCAAAGCAGTGAGTTGGGGATGTCTTTTCAGAACTCTTCTTTCAAACCGTATTTGTTCATGGTGGTTTTACAACATGCACTTTTAATAATACCAGGTATTATGTGCTAAGCACTTTTCAAATATTATCTCACTTGATTATCACAACAATCATGCAAAATAAGTACTGTTACTATCCCCATTTTATTAATGAGAAAACTGAAAGAACAGAGCTTAAATGATTTGTCCAAGGTTACACAACTAGTAAGTGTCTGAGGCTGGATTTGAATTCAAGTTTTCCTGACTCCAGACCTGGTGCTCTATCCACTGTGCCATGATTGTTTGGCTGTTGTTCTTTTTCTTTACCTTGTAGTCATTGAGTATATTGTTTTCTTGACTCTGATTACTTCACTTTACATTTATTCATGCAAATCTTTTTATGCTTCTCTACATTCATTGTATTAACCATTTCTTACAACATAGTGATATTCATTATATTTTTGTATTACAACAATTTTTAGCCATTTCCCAATTGATGGGAATCTATTTTGTCTCCAGTTCTTTGCTATCACAAAAAAAAAAATGATGCTACAAAATTTTGTGTATGTGGGAATTGTCTTTTTATTGATGGCTCCTTTTGAGGTAAAAGCCCATTGATGGAGTCTCTGAATCAAAAGGAATAGATACTTTCGTCACTGTATTTACATAATACCAAATTGCTTTCCTAACCATTTCACAGCTCCACCAACAATGTAGTAGTATGCCTATAATTTCACAACCCTCTAACACTATTAGCAATTTTTGTCATTTTTTCAATTTTAACTTGCCAACTGAAACATCACAGTTGTTTTGGCTTGCATTTTTTCTTAATGATTTGGACCATTCTTTCATAGATTGTGGAAACATTCTTATTTTTCTTTGAACAACTGTTGTTTCATATCTTCTGATCACTTTTCTAGTGGAGGAATTACTATTAGTTTTGTAGGTATTTATTGCTCATATAGCTTACATATCAAATCCTTATCAGAGGATATCAATTATCAATCACTTCCCTTTTTAACCTAGGTGCATTGATTTTGTCTATGCAGATGCTTTCAAATTTCATATAATCAAAGGTATTTTATCTTTTGTAATTGCCTCTATCTCTTGCTTGGCTAAATATGATCTCCTAATCATAGTTGTGAGAAGTATATGATCTGTTTCTCTTCTAATTTTTATAGTATGCATTTTAATGTTAAGTTTGACTATCTTTTAGAATGTATTATGGAATATGGTATAAGGTTTTAGTTTAAGCCGAGTTTTTATCAGACTGCTTTCCAGTTTTCCCAGAAGTTTTGATCAAAAGAAGGTATTCATTTTGTTATGTTTTGTTTTCTGCTTCCTAGGAGATTTATATTTTCCACTTTATCAAAACTGGATGATTGAATTCTGTTATTTCTGATTCTCTCATGCCTAGTCTATTGTATTGACCTATCTCTGTATTTTTTAATCAATACAAGATAGTTTTGATGACTGCTATTTTATAATATAATTTGACATCTAAAAGTGTGATTTCCTTGTCATTCCTTTTCATATTCTAGATCTTTTTCATGCTTTACCAAATAAATTTTATTATTTTATCAAGTTCTATAAAGCATTCCCTTGACAATTTGATTAATATAGCATTAAAAGTATAAATTAAGTTTTTATTATTTTGGCATAGTCTAGCCATGAGCTCTGAATACTTCTCCAGTCATTTGAATTATTCTTTATTTTGCTATTTTCTAACTTATTTATTTATTTTTAGTTTTTAACATTCACTTCCACAAGATTTTGAGTTCCAAATTTTCTTCCCATCTCTCTCCTCCACCCACTTCAAGACAGTATGCATTCTGATTACCCCTTCCCCCCAATCTTCCTTCCCTTCTATCACTCCCCTCCCTTCTCTTATCCCCATCTCCTCTATTTTCTTGGAGGGCAATATAGATTTCTATACCCCATTGCCTGTGTATCTTATTTCTCAGTTGCATGTAAAAACAATTTTTAACATTCCTTTTTAAAACTTTGTTCCTTGGTCCTTTGTTCCTCCCTCCCCACCCATCCCCACTGAGAAAGCAAGCAATTCTATGTATGTTATACTTATGTAGTTATGCAAAAACTTCCATAAAAGTCATGTTGTAAAAACTATATTTCCCTCCTTACTATCCTGCACCCCCATTTATTCTATTCTCTCTTTTGACCCTATCCCTCCTCAAAAGTATTTACTTCTAATTAAGCCCTCCTCCCATTTGCCCTCCCTTTTGTCCCCACCCCCTTTCTCCCCCTTTCCCCTACTTTCCTGTAGTGTAAGATAGCTTTTCATAGCAAATTGAGTATGTATGTTATTCCATCCTTAAGCCTCTTTTATGAGAGATAATTTGCCCCATTCTATTTTCCCCTTGCTCCTTCCAATATATTCCGCTCTCACTCCTTAATGTTATTTTTTTTAGATATTATCCCTTCCTATTCAACTCACCCTGTGCCCTCTGTCTATATATATATATATAATCCCTCCAACTACCATGGTACTGAGAAAAGTCTCAAGAGTTAAAAATATTATCTTTCCATTTAGGAATGTGAACAGTTCAACTTTAGTAAGTCCTTTGTGGTTTCTCTTTCTTGTTTACCTTTTCATGCTTTTCTTGATTCTTGTGTTTGAAAGTCAAATTTTCTATTCAGCTCTAGTCTTTTCATCAAGAATGTTTGAAAGTCCTCTATTTCATTGAATGACCATTTTTTTCCCATGAAGTATTATACTCAGTTGTGCTGGGTAGGTGATTCTTGGTTTTAATCCCTAGTTCCTTTGACATCTGGAATATCATATTCCAAGCCCTGGAATCCCTTAATGGAGAAGCTGCTAGAAATTGTGTTATCTTGATTGTATTTTCACAATTCTCAAACTGTTTCTTTCTGTCTGCTTGCAATATTATCTCCTTGACCTGGGAGCTCTGGAATTTTGCCACAATATTCCTAGGAGTTTTCCTTTTGGGATCTCTTTCAGGAGGTGATTAATGGATTCTTTCAATATTTATTTTTACCCCTCTGGTTCTAGAATATTAGGGAAGTTTTTCTTGATAATTTCTTGAAAGATGATGTCTAGGCTCCTTTTTGGATCATGGCTTTCAGGTAGTTCAATAATTTTTAAATTGTAAATTTCACATTGTCTCCTACTTTTTAATTCCTTTGATTTTGTTTTATAATTTCTTGATTTTTCAAGAAGCCATTAGCTTCCATCTGCTCCAGTCTAATCTTTAAGGAACTATTTTTTTAGTGAGCTTTTCAGCCTCCTTTTCTATATGGCCAATTCTGTTTTTTAGGGCATTCTTCTCATTGTTGACTTTTTGGATCTCTTGTCATTTGGGTTAGTCTATTTTTTACAGTGTTACTTTCTTCAGAATTTTTTTTGGGTCTCCTTTAGCAAGCAGTTAACTCATTTCCCATAATTTTCTTGCATCACTCTCATTTCTCTTCCCAATTTTTGTTCTACTTCTCTTACATGATTTTCAAAATCCTTTTTGATCTCTTCCATGGCCTGAGACCAATTTCTATTTTTCTTGGAGGTTTTGGATAGAAGAGCATTGACTTTGTTTTCTTCTGTTTGCAAGCTTCTGTCTTCTTTGTTACCAGAGTAAGATTCTATAGTCTGATTCTTTTTTTTTTCTTTTTTTTTTTTTTTGGTTTTTGCTCATTTCCCTAGACATTTACTTGACTCTTGAGCTCTTCATCAAGGTAGATCTCTGCTGACAGTGAAGGTAAGGGGGGTGTACAGTTGCTCGATTCCCCCACAATCTGTGGGCCAGAGCTCCAGAAACAGGTGCTGGCTATGCCCCTGTTGCTGTTGTGGGTTCCTCTGTCCCTTCTCCCTCTGCTACCCTGGGGCTGGGACTGGACCACTCCACTCTCCCACATTGGTCCCACAGGCTTTTTCCACTAACCTCCCTTTGGTGTTTTGGGGTCCTGGAGTCTGGAAATTGTCACAGGTGTGAGAGATTCAGTCTTCCCAAGACCTGCTTGGGTCCTGTCTGTAGTGGCACAGCCCACTCTGGACTGCACCCTACCCTCTGTGTGGCATGATAGACATTTCCCAGGGAGCTTCCAGGCTGTCTTGGGCTGGAGATTTGCTTCACTCTGTCATTCTGTGGGTTCTGCAGCTCCAGAATTTGTTTAGAGCTATTTTTTACAGGTATTTGACTGGACTTGGGGGCAGAGCTCTAGAAAGGGCATGCTGTTACTCTGCCATCTTGGCTCTGCCTATTCTTTAGTTCTTTAAGGAGCACTTTGTAGTTGAATCTATACAAATATTTTGTGTCTTTTGGTAACTTGATCCCCTGGTAGTTTATGTATTTTGTAGTTATCTGGAATGGGATTTCCCTATCTACCATTGCCTCTTGGACTTCTTTTATTATATAGGAATATTATTCATTTTGGGGAGTTACATTGTAGCCTTCAAATTTGCTGAAGCTGTTAATTGTCTCAGTTAGAGTATTTGGTGCTTCCCTAGGATTTTCCAAGTGAACCATCTTCTTATCAGCATATAAGAATAGTTTAACTTCTCTTTGTCTATATGTACATGTTTAATTTCTTTCTCATATTGTTGCTATTGATAGTATTTCCAGAATTTTATGAAATAATGTTGGGGATAGTGACATCTTTGCTTTACTCTTATATTTATTGCAAAAGTTTCTAGTGTATCCATAACTTCATGTGCTTATTGTGGGAAATGTTAAATTTATTTAATATATGTTATCAAGTTGCAACAGAGAGGTATTTTTTTTCTAGAAGTTGTCAGTGAATTGAAAAAAAAATTGATTGGCACTTCATTTTCTGTGTTTTGAAGTTCTGGGTAGCTTTCTTGTATTATTTCTTGTGTTTTTTGAATTGTCATGCTCATCTGGGAAACCTATATCTATTAAAATGTCTCTACACATATTGTCTTTGAGATCAGTTTGCCATAAGGACAATTTCAGAATGGGTTAGAAGAAGAGGAGGCTTAAGTCAGTCAAGCTAACTAAAAGGCTGGTCCTTTAATTGAAACATGAAATTATGAAGACCTGAGTAAGGAATTGGTAGTATGAAATTGGGTTATACTGATTTACTTACTATTTTTCTTACAAGATGCTCCATCTTCTAACTTCATGCATTTGCACTGGCTGTCCCCCATACCCAATGTGTTGTTTGTCATTGGATATTGCTAAATTTTGAAAATTTGGAAACTAAAATTAGAACTGCTAAGTTTAACCACTATGTGTCTTAGAGTTTGAAGAATAGGTTGGTTGGTTAGTTGGTTTTCCTGGAGGTCGTATATGGATTCTTTTGACTTAATTTCTGTTTTTTGTATTCAATAGGTGTAAATAGTTTACACATATAAATTTCATGCATTATGATGTTCAGATTTTTTTACTGATTATATTCTCTAGGAAATATATAATCTTTAAGTTGTCTTTACACATTCTAATGTTGAGATCAATATATTTAGGGGTTTTGTTTTAATTTTTTGGTGTGGAGATCATGTTTTCTTTTAACATTATTGATTTTTGCTTCCCTAGATTGTCCCTCACTTCTGTTTATTTGCACTCCTAATCAATTATTCTCTCTTGTTCCTTTCATAAGATTTGTCTCCATAAATACAAATGTTCTATTGTACCAATTATTTCTGCTGCACAGGCCACAAAATCTTCTTCACAATTCTAATATCTTTCCTAAACCATTTGGGAATACTCTGTTATATGATTCCATGCTTTCTTGAGAATCCACAGAGTCCTCTGCCTCATTATATATTGATTCGTTTTCTTTTGTCTCACAGTAAGAATTCACAGATATATGAACTCACTCAGACATTCTGGAGGCCATATTCCCTTCTGTTATTTATCTCTTCCTTCCTTATTGATCTGTCTACTTGTGCTCAAGGTCTTTGAGTTTTCTTCTTCATAAGATCTTCTGTAATTTCATTCTTTCATCCTTTCACTCCTCCATTATTTACTTCCTGATGACTTCCTCTTTGATAGTGGTGTCCCTGAAGTCTGGACCTCAAGACTATCTCAGCCTTCTCCCATACTGGATAATTCACATTTCACTGGCCTTGGTCTCTTCCTCAAAGTGACTTATGGGAGGCACAGAACTGATCCCAACTAGATGTCAATCCTTTTCTTCAGGCTCATTGGAGCCATACACACACTGGCATACTGTCTCTTGTTGCTCAACAGACACTGTTGAGTAGTATTGCAGTATAAAGTATGCTTTCTCATTGTTCCCCAAATTTGTGAAGAAAATATTCTATCACTACTTTTCTTCTATGTTATTTCATTTATTGTCTTTACTTTGAACTAATTGTCTTCACTAAGTGCCTACTAACAGTAAAGCTATTGGTAGGAGCTCACAAACTCTGATTTTTGAGTGGATACAGGCCCATCCTGAACAAGCTTTTGCCCTTCCAGAGCATACTAGCCAAATGAGGAAGGGGATGCTAAGTAAACATGCTAGAGATTAGTTATTAGCATTCTCTCCTGTGAATTGATCAGGTTGCTACCTCATTTGGTTCCTTGGTGTCTTAGAACATGTAGATAGTTGGAATTGCTTTATCTCTTCTATATAATTCCGATTTGGGGGAGATTTGAGAGGTCTTGAGAGTTAGAGAAAGTCCACCATCTGGTTGATCATATAGCCTGGACCACTTACCATTCATCTTCAGTGAACTAAAAAGAATTTCATAGATTGAGAGAACTGAAGGATCTCAAATCCAAATAACCTGTAGAAATTTGTTGAAAAAGCAGCACCCTGTATTAATTCTGTAGGGGATTTAGATTGTTGAATTGTTGATCAGGAATTAAGTTGAGAGGTAAAAGGTCTTTCTAATCTTAAGTAAAATAGGTACATGGAACAGGAACCCTGTCCCTAGTGATCAGATAGAGGAAAATTAAAAAAATAGATTTGAGTGTTTCTTAGTTGACTATTCTGTTTTCCAAAAGACCCTGAAAACAAAACTCTAACTCTAGAAATGAAAAGCTTCTCATTGGCAAGGCTCTAAAATGTATAGATTTCTTCATGGGAAGGAAAATAAGTAAGATTTCTTCCCTATTCTGTCACTGGGTATGTGAAAGTACTGATGCCTTAAGAGAATTAAAGCTTAAGCCTTTAGACTTTAAGAAAAAGAAACATGGCAGAGGCCAGTATTTCTGTTATGGGAAAGCAAAAGCAACCCAGTTGAAGGCAGGAACTGGGAAGTAAAAAGTTCTTCAATCTTACTACCATCAAAGTCATACTCAGCATTGATAATGAGACCAGCAGATTACCATCAAAAAGTAGCTATACCAGATCAGCAAAAAACCATGCTCAACAGAGATCCTATGACATTTTCATATGGCTCAAAGAGGGTACATGCTTGGTAAAGCCTACATACAAAGTCATATAAGTGGAATGTATACCCAGCAAGCATAGCACAATTTTATTACCAGAAGACATCAATAGCTGTGCAACATCAGGGACATGAGTTGCTCCTCCAGGCACATGTCCTGATCTTAAGTATTTTATTTGTATATCTATCCACACATGTTTCTGAAGTAGGTTGCTTATTCCCACAGATGGCATGTGTCAGTAATCCCCCAGATTTATGGGAGGAAAGTTTTATTACTACTTTTCTCATATGCTATTTAATTTATAACATTTCTTTTGAGCTAATTGAATGCTTTGGTTTCCTACCTACAGTAAAACTACTGGTAGGGGTCTAGGGGACAATGTCCAAAGAGAGAGTGAAGAATGTAAGAATGGATACTTTAGGTATTATAATTTTATTCATCATATTTGTTATAATTTATATAATATATATCATTTATATATTATATATAAATAAAATAAGCATATTTATTAAAATTTTAGAGACATTATAATTCCAGAACCCATGCAGTATTATGGGGAAAATGCTGGACTTGGAGCCAGGAGTCCCTGGTTCAATTTCCATTTGTGATACTTACTAGTTCTATAACCCTAGGGAGATCACCTCTCTGAACCACCACTTTTTCATCCATAAAATAGAAATAATATTTGTTCTGCCTCCATCACTAGTCCATAAGGAGAAAAATGCTTTGTAAATCTTAAAGCATTATCTAAATGAAAGTTGTTTTTAGGTAAAAGATGAAAAGTAAATTTGGAAATACTAACTATACCTTTGCAACAGCACCCTGTGGCCTAGATTATCATTGAAACCATAATCTCAGTTTCTCCCCCTCCCTGTCTATGTAAATACTTCTTGCAGAAAATGAGGAACACAATAGTACATGTAGTTAATATTTAAACAAGACTAAGCTTAATGTAATTATCAGTCTAATGTTAATTTCTATACTTTAGTTCTAGAATTAGCTCTATAATATGACTTCATGAATAGTTTCCTCTCCCTCTCAGTTTTCTTTTACATAAAAAAGGGATAATAGGATATATATTTACATAGATTTACAAAAAAGTACACTATCAACAAAATACTATCTTTACAGTTTCATGTAAGCCATTAAAGATCAAAACATCGAATTTAATTAAACCCAGATTGATTGAATACCTAACTACTATTTGTACGATTCTGTTAGACTTTGAGGGAAATGCCAAGATGAATATGATGAAGTCCCACCATGAACGACTTTTTTAATAGAAATTGTAGTTGATGTATAATAATTAATCGCTATATTCATGTGAAGTCTTACTTAGATATTTGTTCATGTGGAGATGACCTTGAGTTCTTGAAGAGTGGATGAGGGAAGTATGAGTTCTGATAGGTTCTTGGTTTTTTCCTTTCTCTGGAACTGTGATTTTATCAGTGTAAAGAATCTCATTAGACTACGAGCTTCTTGAAATCAGTGATTGCTCTTTGCCTTTCTTGCCACCTCAGGGTTTAGCACAGTGATTGGCATATATTAAATACTTAACAAATGCTAGTTGACTGAACTTTTTTTTTTTTGACTGAACTTTTTAAAAAAATATTTATTTTTAACATTCTTTTCTTTTTAAATTTTGAGTTCCAAATTCTCTCCCTTCCACTCCTCCCCTACCCACTGAGTAGGGAAGCAATAGGATATCAATTATACATGTGAATTCTTGCAAAACATATTTTCATATGAATCACATGGTTAAAAAAGCAAGAGAAATAAAGGAAGTGAGAGAATTATATTTCAATTTTCACTCAGAGTTAATCAGTCCTGTCTCTGAAAGTGAATAGCATTTTTTCATCATGAATCCTTTGGATCATCATATTAATCAGAGCAATCTTTCATAGTTGATAATCATTACAACGTTGTTACTATTCACAATGATCTCCCAGTTTTTCTCACTTCACTTTGATTTCTTCTTCTGAAGACTGTCTTTGACCTATCCTTTGACCATTTAACAGTTGGGGAATGGCTCTTATTTTTATAAATTTGACTCAGTTCTATTCTCAGTATATATTTGAGAAATGTGCCAGAGAAACTTGCTGTAAACATTTTTGGCATTTTTCATTATCTATAATTGATTTTAGCAAAATTTGGTTTCCCTGATTATGCCTCTTATTTAGGTCTATTTTAGCTCTTGCTTTATTTGAGCTCATGACTGCTACCACTGCCTTCTTTTTTAGTTCAACTGAAGCATATCAGATTCTCCTCCAGACTTATTTTAACTTTGTGTGCATCTGTCTTTCAAGTATGTCTCTTGTATATAACATATTGTTGGATTCTGATTTCTAATCCATTCTGCTATCCACTTCCATTCTGTGGGCAAACTCATTCCATTCACATTCACAGTAATGATTACTGTGTATTTCCCTCCATCTCATTCTCTTCTGTTTCTTCTAAGTTTATTTTCTATCACTCCTCAAAAGCATATTTTCCTTCTAGCCATTGCCTCTCTTAATCTAACCTCCCTTTTATCATCTTCCATCTTTTTACTTATCCCCTTTCTCTCCTATTTTCCTTGGACAAGTTACATTTCTTTACACAACCAAGTGTGTATATAAATATTTTTCTTCTTTGAACTAATTCTAAGCAGAGTGAGCTTCAAGCATTCCATGCCACACCCCTCATTTTCCCTTCCACTGGTAAAAGCCCTTCCTTGTGTATCTCTTTTACGTGACATTTTTCCCCCTACCTCCTCCTTCTCTCATCTCCCAGGGCATTTTGGAGGTTATTCCAACGTCACTTCACACTACAGCCTTCTATCTATGCAAATGCCTTTTAGTTGCCCTAATAATGATCAGGTTCTTAGGAGTTATGTGTATCATCTTCCTATGTAGGAATTTAAACAGTTTAACTTTATTGAGTTCTTTGTGATTATTTTTTCTTTTTTAAATAATATTCCCCCCAATTACATGGAAAAATTATTTTTCAATATTTGGGTTTTTTAATTTTTAATTCTAAATTCTCTCCTTTCCTCCCTCCCCTTCCACATTCCTGATAGGGTAAACAATTTATATAGGTTACACATGTGCAATATGATTACTCTTTCATGTTTACCTTTTTATGCTTATTTTGAGTCTTCTTTTTGAATGTCAGATTTTCTATTTAGCTCTTGTCTTTTCATCAAGAATGCTTAAAAGTTCTCTTTTTCATTAAATACCCATTTTTCTCCTGAAGGATTATATTCAGTTTTGCTGGGCAGGTTATTCTTTGCCTTCTGGAATATCATATTCCAAGCATTCTGCTCCTTTAACATAGATAACACTAAATCTCATTTGATCCTCAAAGGTTAAACAGTATTTGAATTTTTTCTCACTAGATATTTGAAGTATTTTCTCTTTGACCTGGAAACTCTAGAATTTGGCTATAATATTTCTGGAAGTTTTCATTTTGGGGTCTCTTTCAGGAGGTGATTCTTTTCATTTCTATTTTACCCTTTCAATCTTAGATATCAGGGCAGTTTTCCTTCATAATTTCTTGAAATATGATGGGGAAAGTCTTTTTTGCTTGTTTATCACGTTTTTCAAGTAGTCCAATAATTCTTGAATTGTCTCTCCTTGATCTATTTTCCAGGTCAGTTGTTTTTCTGATGAGATGTTTCATACTTTCTTCTATTTTTTTCCATTCTTTTAACTTTGTTTTATTGTTTCTTGATGTCTCATGGAGTCATTAGCTTCCAACTCTATTTTTGCCCAGCTCTAATTGTTAAGGAATTGTTTTCTTCGGTGAGATTTTGTATCTCTTTTTCCATTTGACCAGTTCTGTTTTTCAAAGGGTTCTATTGTTCAGTGAATTTTTGCAACTCTTCTCTCATTAGGCCAATTCTGTTTTTTAAGGTGTTATTTTCTTCAGTAATTTTTGTGTCTCTTTTACCAAGCTAGTAATTCCCCTTTTCAAAATGTTCTTGCATCATTCTCATTTCTTTTTCCCAGTTTTTCTTCTACCATGCTTATTTTTTCTTTAACTCTTCCAGGAATTCTTGTTGGTCTTGGGTCCATTTCACATTTTTTCTTGAGACTTTGGTTAGCTGTTTTTGCATCATTTTCTTCTTCTGAGTTTATGTCTTGATCTTCCTTGCCATTGACATCTTTTTGTGGTCAAATTCTTTTTTGTTTTCATTTGCTTATTTTCCCAGCCAATTTCTTCACTTTGAACTTTATATTAAAGTTGGACTCTGTCCACCTGGCTTTAGGTTTTTCTGTGCTGCTGTTATCAGAGTTAGTTCTAGGGTCTGCAAGCTTTTGGTACTTTCAATGTGTTGTAATCCTGGAAGAGGTATGGTCATTGCTCTTCTGGTCTGTACTTTGGTCTTTACCCAGGAAGGTTCCCTGGTCTCCTCTAGCCACAAGGGCTAGTGCTCTCTTTGCCTTAGAACTGTCAAGAACCCTGTTCTTTTGTGACCCCTAGTACTCACATCTACCCTGGAACTGCAACCCCAAACTGCTATGGGGAATCAGTTGCCAATTAGTGCCAACTATGCCCAGTGCGGGTAAGCGTCCCCTTTAATCTCTTTCTTAGCAATTGTCTGACCTCCTTACCATCTCTGGGTTGAGCATGCCTAGAATTTCTGCTGCCGCTGTTGCTACAGCCACTATTGCTGCCACCATGTGTGTGAGCTCTAGATAAACTTCCACTCTGCTTTCACAGACTTCATCTGCTGACTTCCTAAGTGTTCTTAGGTCAGAAAAATGTCTCATCCTGACCTTTTGTTGGCTCTACTCCTCCAAAATTTGATTTAAGGTATTATATTAAAGTTGTTTGGAGAGGAATGTTGACAGATTTCAGCTGGATTGCCTCTAATTCATCATCTCAGCTCCTTGACTGATTTTCAATTAGGAAACCCTTTGTGACTATACAAATCCACAACTTCTCTGAAATTTTAGCCACAGAAAGCTAAATCAATGACAGATCAAATGAGTTGCCCCTGCTTACGTTGCTAATATATATCAAGGGCAAGATTTGAACACAAGTCTTCTTGACCCCAAGAGCAGGCTTCTACATATAATAGCTACATTGACTTTTCTAACATGTTCTAATCAAGTTAAAAAGGCTATAAGGACAGGCCTGACAATGAACTGATGAATGATTGAATTCATATTGTCTTGAATACCAATATTTTGAGAGACTTATCACCTTCACACCCACTTTTGAAGATAATGCACTGTTACAGACAAAGTAGTGATCAATGCAAGGTGTGCCCACGCTGATAAGATTACAGAAAATGTGCTGACCTCATTTGGTAGAGGGATTCTCCTTATTAGGAGTTCACTATACCAGTGAAATCACAAATCTGCTCTAAGAAAACAGATTAATATAAATGCCAGTCAAAGGTGAATATTTTAGCATGTTTAAGAAAAGTTTCTATCCATAATAACAAATTTTATGCTAACTTCTCTGACCAAAGGTTGTATAACTGACTCAGTGTCCATTGAGTCTATATTCTGGGGTATTTTTACAAATAGTATCATAATATATTAATAGTATATTAATATATTCAATATATATAATACATATTGGTTTTATTATAAATTAATAATTTTCACAATAATTAATTATATATTATCTATTATTAATAGTATTAATTGTTAATGGTGTTACATATTAATAGTATTATTTTTGATACTAATGATGGTATTATTTTTACAAATAGTATAATAGAGATGTATGAAACCTGAAAAGTCATTTAGCCCATCCCCTCTACACATATTACACATGAGAAAATCGAGACATGTGGGAGTAAAATGAGTACTTTGCTTAAAGTTACATTGCCAGTAAGTGATGGCATTTCTAAATTTCTAATCCAGGACAAAGTTTTTTACACAACCGTCCTTGTTTTTTTTTTTAATCTTGTCACTCCTATGATCAGTGTTACCTATTGACAAGATAAGTAGGGTCAAAATTATAGATGCGTTGGCAGGGATGGTGCGACTCATAGAAGGGATTGAATCTGGATCTTATTGGCCTTTCTTGTGGCACAATCATGCGAACCAGTCAAGGGCTGCATTGAAATAAATCCTAGGTTAGGCAAAGCACCTTAGCCAGCCAGCCAGCCCCTGTTATATGAGAGAAGAAAGTGTTGTTCATTTGTAATTCTGCTGTATTATGTGCCAAGTAGCATATCAAGTTTTCCAGTGTGATTTGATCATTGAAAGAAAAACCCCATTGTGGTGCAGAAGGTGGGCTGGGGCACAGTATCAGCCACTGTGAGAACTTTCCCCATTGGCTTCCTTATCAACACCCTGCAGTGAACAAACCTTGCCTCACTCTGAGACATAGCAACTGGAAATGGTGGCTTAGATTCTCTGATACTTGGTGGAGAGAATGGGAAAAGAGACAGGGGCAAGCAGCATGACCAAGAACTTTGAAATTGTATCTCAGGGTAATAAATAACTTACTTATCCAGTGGGATAGAATCCCAGTATCATAAGGTCATAGGATCAGTTGCAGAAGCAATTAACCAGGATGCCTTTAAAGATAAATTTTATTTCTAAATATGAAAACCAATAACAAACCCCAGCAACCTTTATAGCTCTTTTGAAATATCCCTTCACCTAGCATGTTCAGTCATTTTTCAATCATGTTTGATTCTTTGTGACCCCACTGGGGATTTTCTTGGCAGAGATCCTGGAGTTGTTTGCCATTTCTTTCTCCAGTTCATTTGACAGATGAGGAAATTGAGGTAAATAGGGTTAAGTGACTTGTTCAGGGTTGCACAGTTAGGAAGTGTCTAAGGCCAGGTTTGAACTCATGAAGAGTCTTCCTGACTTCAGGCCCAGTGCTCTGTGTACTGCACCACCTAGCTGCCCTTTTATTCCCTCCCCTATCCCCAGCCAAAATGGGTAAAAAACAATCCCTATGGAAACCAAGAAAAATAGGCAGAGGGATAGAGGTGCTGAGTCACCATGAGGAGAACTTAGCAGACTGAGAGTCAGAATTAGAATCTGAGGACCTGGGTTAGAATCCAGGCTTTGCCACTTAGGCAGCCTATATGATCTTGGATAGGTCATGCCATCTCACCAATCCTCACTTTCCTTATCTATCAAATGAAAGCAGATAGAGTAGACTAGAGGTACCAAACGCATGGCCTGTCACGCTCCCTGTAGCAAACCAGATCAAAATGTCATTGGGAACTATTTAACAAAAGAAATAAAAATATAATAAAATATAAATCATGTTAATATTGCATGTGGCTTGCTAAGTCAACACAAATCCCACAAGGATTCGTTTCTATTTGAGTTTGACATCATTGGACTAGATGGTGCCTAAGGTCCAATACGTGTCAGACTCAAGACTTGAACCCAGGTTTTACTAGCTGCAAGGTCCGTTCCCATTCCATTATACCAAATTACCTCTTGCTTGGAACATAATAGATTCTTATTAAATCCTTGTTGATTTATTGATTGATACCTTCTGTAAGGCTCTCTCTAGTATATATTAAACATGTATGAAGTGATATGTAACTATAACTACATCTATAAATGAGATGGGTGGGAGGAAGAAGGGACAGCATGGAATAGTTGGATAAAAGCCTTCAATTCAGGAAGTCCAGTTTAAATTCTCTCTCTCACATACTATTTGACTTCATTTTCTACAAGGCTGCTCTCCTGGACTTCATTGTTTTCAGAAGTTTATCTTCCTGAAAGCTTTTATCACCCTTGAAATTCACCCCTCCTAGGACCTCTGCCCCTGGATCCCCTCCTTCCCTCTGATTGGAGAGGGAGGAGAGTGAATATTATAGATCTCTGCACAGATCCTCCATCTAAGGAAGATGTCCAGGGCAGTCATCTCACAATTTCCCATCAGGCTGCACTCCTGGACTTCATCATTCCCTTTCCCCCTTTTCAGATTCTTTTCCATGTCTTCTCTTATGAGATTGTGAGGTTCATGAGAGCACAGGGACTAATTTTGTCTTTCTTTATATTCCCAGTGCTTAGCACCACACCTGGTAAACAGTAGATGCTTAATAAATGTCTAGTGAATGACTGATTGAATGTGGCCATAGACAACTTATTTAACATTAACTCTCTAAGACTCTAAGTTACACAGGAGTTGAAATTACAGGTGGTAAGATTTTCAGTCCAAAAGTTCTATATGACAATGTGATCACGGATCTAGATCCATCTATTTCATGTACAATTATCTGGAGAGACATACAAAGAGAGAAGGTAGATAGTGATCATTACATATCATACTCTACCTCCACATACATAAACACAATAAATCCCTATAAGTGAAATAAATTTACATAGTCTGTTCATTTGGATTTTCATAAATCACATAAATGTCTCTTACAATTTGACATATGTACATTTAAAACCTCTAGCCAGTTTCTTCTCAGTGGCTTCCATATGTGCCCATGGATTGGCCTGGAATTCAGAGAGTTCTTCCTCTTATTTGGGATGCAAAGCCTTGAAGACAGACTTGCCACTGTAGCTTACTTTTTAAATTTCTTTGCAATCAATGGTAAGAGGCTCAGTAGAACTTAGGGAATGTAGTCAAGAAGACGAGTTCAAATTCAGCCTCAGACTGTGTAACTGAGCTGTGCAATCCTGGGCAAGTCACGTAACTGTCTTTGCTTCAATTTCCTCATCTATAAAGTGAACTGGAGAAGGAAATGGCAAACTACTCCAATATCTTTGCCAAGAAAACCCCAAATGGGGTCATGAAGAGTCAGACATGACTGAAATGACTGAACAAAAACAACAAAGCTTTAATATAGTAGAGAACAGAGCAGCTATGTGACCCCAGGCAAGTCACTTAGCCTCTGTCTGTCTCATTTTCTTCATCTCTAAAATGGGGATCATAAAGCACCTACCTCTCAGGGCCACTGGAAGGTTTAAAGGAGAATAATGCTTAGTATAGTGCCTTACGTGTAGTAATCACTGTATAAATGCTTGCTATTAATTATTATAATTATTAGCTGTGTGAACTTAACTTTTCTCAACTGTAAAATGAGGACAATAATAGCACCTGCCACCCAGGGTTGCTGTAAGGGACAAATGAGATAATGTCTGTTAAGCACATAGGACAGTGCCTAGCACTTGTTAGATACCATATCAATTGTTTGTTATTATTAGTTGGACATTTCCAATTGAATGTCTCATCATAGGCATGTTAAACTCAGCATATCCAAAACAGAATTCACTATTTCCCCCCAAAAGAGACTTCAGTCTCCCAAACCTAGCAATCCTCCCCATTTCTACTGATGGCATCACCATCTTTTTGTAACCTTGGAATCATGCTTAACTGCTGTGATTCCTTCCTTGTTACTGTCATCCTCCTATCAAATCAGTTGTCAAGTCCTGTCAAATCTAGCTCCATGACCTTTCTCTCATCCTCATCTTCTTTCTACTCACACCACAACTACCCTTCAGAAGCCCATCACCTTTCACTTGAACTATCACAATAGCCTCTTCAGTGATTTCCTAGATCCCTCTCTCTCCGATCTCCAATCCTTACTCCAGAAATAAGCTAAGTTGGTCATCCTAAAGTCCAGGTTTTATCATGGCAACCCTCTGATCAAAAAGCTTTAGTGGTCCCCAATATTCCCAAGGATAAAATACAAACTTCTCAGTTTGGCTTATGAAATCCTTCATAACCCAGGCCTTTCTATCCTAACCTATGATTGCATACTCACGATGCATTACTCTTCTCCATGTCCTCTTCTTGGTAGGGAAATAAATCATAAATCACTAGGATAGGAGGAATATCTCTCTTCTGAAATTATCCTATATTCATTCTGTGTTCACTTTGTATTTACATGTTTACTATTATGCCCCTTCCTCAAAATGTAAACTCCTGTTTCATTTTTTAAAATATTTTAGTCTTCAGTACCTAGAACAGTGTCTGGCACATGATAGACAACTGATAAATGCTTGTTGATTGATTTATTGACTAAACATATACATGAGGTACTTCTTGGTAGAGGAGTATTTAAGGTTGTTCTCTGCTCTAATTTTCTTATAATCCAACAAAAAAGTAAATGGGTCAATGATGTGGCAAAATCAAGGGATGATAGAAGGATGTATGACTCAAGTTGTACAGTGATACCCACAAAATGAAAGTAGACCTAGAAGAAGTCTCTAGTCCAAGAATCTCTTAAGAGAAAATGGAAAAGAATTGCATAAGATGACAAGGCAGAAATAGTTTATGCTCTTTTGTCAATTTCCTATGGAGAGAATGACCATATCAAAGAAACTATTGAAGTATTCAACTATAGGAATAAACCAAAACTGAATAAGTGAATTTGCTTTTTCCCTGTCTCTGCTGTTAGCTGTTTTTGTTCTTTAACATTAGCATAAGGGGAAAGATTGTGACTTTTTTGTTATCCAAAATGGTTTGAAGAAAGATTGGTAAAATGAAATATTTCTTTCTTGTTTTTCTCCCCTGAGTTTGTTGTCAAGTAGGAGAGGAAAGACTTTATTTCATCTCTCAGTTTCCCCACCCTCACCTAACACCCTGTGGGTGCACTCCCATTGTCCCATCATCATAGAGGTGCTAATTAAATTTCCTGCTTACAGTGGTCAATGGAGCATATTGGTCTGTGGGTAACTTCACACTGGAGGGTTGTATTACATTCAGTTCATTGGGATCCAAGAGAACAGTCACTCATACCCCAAAACCAGGGCTCTAGTTACTGGGAATTGGCTGCACTGGGGGGAAAGGGGGAGGTGAGTGAATGCTAACCCATGGGTTTAATTTGATTTAATCCAATTTCTCATCACCTCCTCCAGAGTCTGTCAGGAACCCTTAAGTAAGTGAAGTGCTAAAATGACACTTTAAAACATATCCACAATGGATAGACAGCTAATTCTTAAGAAATTACCTGGGAAATTTTAAAGAATATATAAAATATGTAAACACAATAACTTAGTAGGGGAAGTTACACCATAAGTCACCAGAGCCTTAGAAAGGTATGGTGTTAAAATGGGTATACAATAGGAAGTTAGGTTACAATGTTTTTTAACAGGTAAACTTTCTTGTTGGATGTCACCCAAAGTGCATATTATATGAACTACACAGAGCATATGGCGGATAAGGATAAATGAATAACGAGAAAGATGTGAACCATTTTGTTAGAGAACTCAGGCTTAGGAGATCATCCATTCTAGTTACTCAACATGTGGTTCCAGGGATAAAAGGGTGTTCCAGGGATGAAACAAACCATAGCTTCAGTCTCCTAAGATCCTCAATCCTCCACTTCTCCTGCACTTCCTGGTGCAAATCCCTGGTGGATTTCCATAAGACTTCCTATGTAAAGTTTACAGGATCTTATTCCCATTTTGAAAATACAGAATCTAAGGTTCATATTTAAATTATTTTCCCAGAGTGACTCAGCTGGCATCCAGAATAGGCTAACACCTTGCCCTTCTTCCCTCTAATTCTATCATATAGAATGATAACAATTTAGAAAGAGGATCAGTTTGAGGGAATATTGAATTACATATCAGACACAAACCATGACAGGGAATTCTTAGGAAAAGTTGTAGACAACATGTACGTAACTTTATCACTGGAATTGGCCTTTCTCAAATGAGGAAATTGAGGCCCAATAAAATTAATTGACTTGTTCAGGGTCAATTGGTTTGCTTAGTAGCAAGTATTAGAACCAGTGAACCTAGTTCTTCTGACTCCAAATCCAGTATTCATTCTACAATGTGCTACCTTCCTATATGTGGGTATGAATCTCAAGTGAGAGGCCAGATCTAGACACTGAGATATAAAATTGTTGAGCTATGAGTAAATATGATTGCTGAGAGAGTATAAAGGAATAAGAAAAATCATGGACAGAACCTTGAGAAAAGCATGCAGATTCTGGGAAGAAAAAGCTAGAAAAGGAGTTGGATAAGGAGCAATTTGAGGAGAACCTAGAGTTGGTGTGTGGTATCAGAAAAAGAGTATGCAGAAAGAAGGAATTGCCACCTGCTGTAGAGAAATTCTAGGAGAATGAGGTTTGAAGAAAAATATCAGTAGATTTGGTGATTGGGAAATCACTCATAACTTTTGAGAAACCAGTTTCAATTGAATGATAGGAACCATAGGCAGCTTTTAAATATTTGAGGAGAGAGATGATGGCAAAGAAGTAGAATAAATGGATATACTCAACTTTTTTTCTAGTAGTTTGTGCAGGAAGAATAGAAAGAAGATGCAGTTGAAGTATCAATGGATGAGAAGATCTGAGTATGTCTTAGGCATTCATTCCATAAACCTTTACTGAGTACCCCCTGTACTTCCATGAAAACAACTATCATGGTCCCCAAGCCATCTCTTTTCCAAACTAACTATCCCCAATTTCTTCAGAATTGAATGGAAACTCCAAAAGACATAATATAATAGACTAAATAAGAGAAGACTAGAGTAGCAGGAGTCCTGGGGAGGAATCTAGCTGATATGAATAAGGAAGAGAGCCTGGGAACTGGCAGTAAAGGCAAACAACATATCTAAGATGGTAAAATTGTATTCATGGGACTGAGAATTCAGCATGAAAGGAAATACATTAAAGAATCACATTGGTAGCAGGAATCTATGGTATTAACCTTCTCCAAAATGGTTCTCAGATCCTCGGTCCTAACCTTCCTTGGCAAATCCCAAGCCTCCATTTTTGCTTCAGTCAAATAGGTTTAAGACCAGCAGCTACCTAATTCCTACAAGATTATTTGATATTTATGGATGACAGATGTTAAGCAAATGTCAAAGCACTGTGTTATATGGTAAAGTTTCCCAGAGAATCCAAGATATCACATTGGCCTTCAATGCTGAGATGGCAGAAACAAAAACCCTTGCTATGAGAAGATACAGAGTTGCTGAGAAAACATAAAATCAGCGTTTCATATTCAATGACATTTCAGTTTATATGTCGCACGTTTCCCTAGTCTATAGCCTCTGAGTTACATGAAGTAGTTTTGGATTTGGGGCTTTCTTTTATTTTCTTTTTGGTGGGAAATGGGGGGAGTTGGAAGAAGATTGGACATGTGACTTCATCTTTGTAGGAAGGTACTAGAGAGAACTCCCTCTGTCTATGCACCCAACAACTCTCCTACTACTTCTAGTCTTAGACAGAGGCCTGAGTACAATGGGAAGTTAAGGAAATTTCCTTTTACATAAAGTCAGCCTTCTGGGTAGTTCTCTTTGTTAGGAAGTCCTTATTTCACTTCCATCATGAAGATGTGATCTTCAAAGTCATACAACCATACATAACAAGGAACTCCACTCTATAATATCACTGACTATTGGTCATTCAGATTTTGCTTGAGCATCTACAGTAAAGAGCATCTGATACTTCCTGCGATGAGCACTTTGGTCCTATCTCTAACTGTGAGAAAGTTTTCCTTACATGAAGATAAAGATGAAGTCTGTCTTTCCAGGCCAACCAACACACTTCAAAAGTAAATTCAAATTTCAGTTCATAACCACTGCAGAAGATTAGACCAGTATTTCTGAGTTGGGGGTTTTCAAACGTTTCTCCTAAACTTGATGCCATCTAAGCATATAGTACTGTTACTTTGTTCTTTACTAAAAAAAAGAAAAAAAAAGTTTGCTCCTTACTAAAAAAAAATGTAAAATTTCTTAATTTCAGTCTCATTTGGGAGCTTCTTCTGAACCTTGATAACTGGATCATTTTGAAGTTTAAAAAGAAGAGGTTAAGTTGACCTTCTGAGAATCTGAACTGAGTTCTTGGGTAACTCATTTTATGAAGATGTCACAGTAATTTAATTAGCAGGGCCAGCTTTAAAAATGGCTCATTTCAGATTGTAACTTTAACAGCCCCCTGTCTCCAAAACATCTCCTTTGACACTCATGGCTGTCCTTGAAATTCCAACAATACATCCACTGCCTTATTTCTTGATGGTCTTTTTTATTTTCCCGAGTGTCTTCTTATAATGTAGGTTCTGCCAGAATAAATAGCATTTGGAGTCATCAGTAGATAAGGCAAAATCTGCCTCATTTTTTGTAGTTTGTATACCCAGCACTTAGAAAATTTTCTGGCACATAAGTGCTGAATGAATGTTCATTGTTTTATGTATGATGTAACAGATCTCAAGGGCTCATGGAAACTAGGGACTTGAATACACAATTGGTGAGGGGTAAGGGAAAGGGCCAGGATAAGAAAATGATAAGAGAGTGTGAAAGGAGGAAGGAGGAAAAAACTAAAGATGAGCCTCTTCATCTTCACAGGTTATGAAAAATCAACTCTGGATCAAAGTTCTTTAAATTGTTTTTCCAGTCATGATAATGGATTACACTGAGTCATCCTCATTCTGTCATGGAGTTTCTCTTAAGATTCATAGCATAAAAAAGGAGTAAAAAGAGTACGGACAAAGTAAGCAGTCCTGCTGGACTGGAATATATGGTTCACATTGAGGAGTAACACCAAATAAATTTACACAGGTCAGAGGGAGTCAATTTTATGAGGGCTTTGTAAACCAGGTATAGGAATTCAGACTTGAAGGAAGGACAAGCCAGTAAAAACCATGAAAATATAAAGAAATACACTGAGAAAAAGTGAATTGTTATAGCTTTAACAAAAAATAAAATAAAATCTGTTGTTTTTAGTACTCAATTTCCTGGGTGCTACCTACACTTGTTGTATTACTCTATATATAGGAAGGCATCATTTCATTAGGTAAATGCTAAGGGTTATGTGGGTCTCAAGACTTACTGGTTTTTCTCAGTCTCATAATTCTTTGTTCCTAATGTAAGTGAAAGTGAAATGGGAAAAGGTAAAGGAACAAAAGCCCTTTGAAGCCTAGCTATGAACATCTATCCTCAATTCCAGAGCACTACCTTTATTATATATATGTGGGCTGTTAACAAGCCCCCTCAGGCTTTGAGCTACCCTTCATTGGAATGAGGAAAATGGGGCTCAAGAAACATTAATAACATGCCCAAGGTTTTACAAGTCTGAGACAGCAGTTCAGAGCAATTTTTCCAACTCCAAAGCCAGTAGTACTCTTTACACAGAAAATCTGAAACATGTCTATCTAGAACATAGTAGTGTACCTGTTAACAGCCACAGAGTTTACATGCTCAAAGGATATAGAAATTATATGGTATTGACAAAGAAGATTCTTTTTAATGGTAACATATTACAAAAGAATACTATAATATTATGAACCTCTTATAATAATTGAATATCATATAATATCATAATTGGTATATGATACATTAATTCAATTGCAATTATATATTATATAATTACATGATTAGTATATAATATAATTACATATTATCATATGACTGCATAATTAGTGCATAATACAATTCTATAATAATACAATGACATGAGTAGAAGATGCCTAAGGCACTAACTTCAGACTATCTTTGAGATCTCTCCCTAGTGGAATTCAACAGTCTATGAGTATTTATTTGCAAATATTAATATTCCAGGTTCTTTGATGCTTCAATGGATCTGTGACCTCATCAACAATGAAGATCTCAACTATCTGTACCTGTGCCCCCTCTATCCTTATCTTCCCAGCAATTCTTCATCAGGGATCCACCTACTGCACTACATGCAATATATTTTTCTTAATGTTGTAGGGATACCAATGGATCAGACAGTCTGTTCACTGGCTATATCTCATTATTGACATATGATTATAAAATCTCAGAGTTTGATTCAAAGGGATCTTAGAGTTTGTTTTTATAGATGAGAAAACTGAGGCCTCATAGAAGGCAAAATTACTTTACAAAGGTCACAACGGTCATAATGGATAGAGATGTGATATGAACCATGGTATGGTCCTTTGAATCAAAATCCCACTCTCTGTAACATAATTGGATAATCTTTTTTTCCCCTTTCTGTTGTACACCTCTTTTGTAATTTCCTTTATGCCTCTTCTCTTAATAATGAATTTTCCTTTTTATTATCATCTTACCTCTGCTGATCAAAATGATAGGCAGTATCATGTATTGGAAATAGTTATGTGACCTTAACCTTCTCCTCTCAAAGCTTCAATTTGCTTATCTTTAATATGAGGATACTGATACCTGAAATAGCTATGGGGTTGTTCTATGAGACTATTTAGTTAATCAGTCAGTCAGTAAGTATATATTAAGCCTTTATTGTGTATCAAGCTCTGTATTAACCAGAACTGTCACTAGGAATTCAGACTGGTAAAACAAATTCTTTTGGAGTGAGGAGAGATCTAGGGTCTGCTCACTCTTGTGTTTGGTTGACTTAGAATGAAGAGAGAAGTCACTTCAGTTGAAAAGGCTGAGGAACCAGGAGGTCAAAGTGTTTGAAAAGGACAAGGGTTATGTAAGAGAAGCATTTATTGCATGATGGTGGTAGAGGGAGAATCTGAAAGTTGTGCTGAAGCATAGAGGAGTAGACCAACTCCTGTTCCTGGGGCTATGGTGGCCTTAAAGGGCTTGAGAAGAAGGAAGAAGGTACCAAGAGATATGACTTCTTCAGTAGAAATTAGACTTTGATAAGTCTCAGAAGATGAAGGAAATGTAAGAAGAGCTCTAAAATCATGGACTTAGAAATGGAAGAGCTCAGTAACATTCAACGATGCTTCAATGGATCTATGACCTCATCAACAATGAAGACCTCCACTATCTATACTTGTCTCCTACCTTTATCCATGTTCTCCTTGCAATCCTTTATCAGGGTATCACCTAATCCATCTACTCCAACCTTGTAATTTTATAGATTAGGAAAGTGAAGCACAAATATGGTCAGTGACTTCCCCTATGGTCACAAGGGAAGTATGTGGCAGAGACAGAATTTGAATTCAGGCCCTTTGACAAGATCCAGCAAAACATAGCAAAGGAATTTTCCAAAGAGTGAACATAGTGGAAAAGGAGGGCCAAATAACATAATAAGTGGAGAGTTAGAGTAGACTCTGTGTGAGGACAAGAGGAGAGTATCTCAGAGTGGGTTGACTAGGCAAATTCAAATCCCACCTCAGATACCTACAAGCTCTAAGACCCTAAGCAAATAATTAATCTCTCTTTGCCCCAATTTCCTCACCTTTAAATGGGGATAGTAATAACAACTACTTGACAGGATTATTGTGAAGATCAAGTGAGAATATGAGGGAGGGAGAAAAGAACATTAGGAGGGAAAAAGGAAGAAGAGAGGGAGAAAAGAAGGAAGGAAGGAAGGAAGGGAAGGATGGAGGGAGGGAGGGAAAGAGGGAGGGAGGAAGGATGGAAGGGAGGAAAGACTTATTAAACACTTACTATATGCTAGACAACAATGTTGGGGATACAAATATAATACAATCTTAGACAAGATCCAGTAAAACACGGAAAAGGAATTTTCCAGAGTGAACACAGTAGAAAAGGAGGCAGAGTAACATAGTAAGTGAAGGAGAGTTGGAGTTGAGTTGACTCTGTGTAAGGACAAGAAGAGAGTAGCACCAGAGTGGTTTGACTAGGTAAATTCAAATACCACTAGTCCCTGATGACAAGAAACTCACATTCTAATGGAGAAAGACAATACACAAAGGGTAGCTGAAATACTTGGAGGAGTGGGGAAAAGGGAGAGGGGGAAGAGAATGAAGGTACCTGGCCTGATGGTAGGACTTTTAAATCCAGAAAATCAGAACCAGGGTTGGAATAGGAGTGAAGTCTACTATAGCGCAGTGGATTTAGTGGCCATTGAATTTGACATCAGAGGACGTGAGCTTAAATCCCATCTTGGTCACTTACTACTGCCATGATCTTAGGCATAGATCGCACCTTAATTTTCTCACCTGTAAAATGAGATGATTGAACAAGATGACCACTGATGCACCTTCCAGCTCAAATATATGATCCTAGATTGCTTTCTTTTATCTTTCTTCCATCCTCTGATGCTCACTGAAACCAAGTCTTCTGTCTTGAAGACACAACCATATCCTTTTGCGTCCTCTAAAAGACTGGTTGCTCCTCTCATATCTCCCATACACCAGGCCAATAACTTGATAATTTTCCCCAGTTACTTTGAGATCTTTCCCTCTGCTGATATCACTCAACAAATAGCCACCTCTAGTCTTTTACATGCACTCTATCCTATACTGAGTCTTGCTGCTGCCATCTATGAATCTCCAAGTCCCTGGTTCATCTTCCCAAATATTTTCTGCATCTAGGTTACAGTCTCTTTCTCCATACCAAAACCTGCCTCCTTTGAACACCCCAGCTTCCTCGTCTCTCAGCCTCTTCATTTCCCATCAATTCTATTACTGACTGCTACCATACACAGAAAAGCTGATACTTTAGACATGTCTCTATTCCCCTTCCCATCTCCCCTCATCTCCTTCACACTCAAGGAAATAAAATTTGTTCCAGGTGCTAAAACTCTTAGTTATGGCTCTGTTACTGAGGCAATGGTGAATAGGTACAAACATGATGTGATAGGGAAAGCATAGTAAGTATGGACTGATTAGCTATGAAAGAATGAAGTGAAATGAATAAATTCACTAAAGTTCCCTGAAAGAAGAGACAAATAGGGCATTTATCAGGGTCATGGACTATGTTAGGAGGATTATTTAAAAAATCATCGCAGTCCCATTTTACAGATGAGAAAATAGAGGCCCTGAGAGCCAGGTAAGCTAGCTAAGATCACACAGTAAGTAGCACATAGGTACTTCCTGAGCTAGTTTGGGCTAACTGGGGAGAAGGCTAGTATGGGCTAGCAAAAAAGTATGGACTATTGAATATTTGTAAAGAAATGAACTTTTATTAGTTCCAGGTATGAACATTAATTAGGACTAAGCTAACAAGTTGCCCTCCCGTATAAGAAGCATTTTTAATTGATAAATCCAAGCACCCACCTAAACACCAGTCAAATAGAGAACAGTAATGGCTGCCTTACCTACCACAAATGACTATCTTGACAATAAAATTAAATAGTACCTGAGAATGTTTCAATTTCCATTTCAAAGACTCTTGACCTCTTTGGGGTGGGTCTTCCATCCTCTGATGCACATCACCATCCCTCCAAGCTTTTGTAGATGATCTTTTTGAATTAAAATAAAAGATAAATGAATCATTCCAAAGCCAACTTAGGGATAAGCTGCTCCTACTTAGTTAGGCTGATCTTAAATTTGCTTAGGGGAACACTCACTTTATGTTGTTCTAAGGTACTGAACCAGAACCAATTGTGGAAAAATCAAAGTCATATTTCAACTCAACACAAGAAAGAATTTTACAACAATTAGAACCGTTCAATAGTTGATTAGATTGTCTTTGTAGTAGTGAGCTCAATGCAGTTCAAATTAGTTCAGTAAAGACTGCATAATAGTCTGTCAGGATACCTTTAGAATTAGACTCTAATATTGTGTGGGTGGTGGATTAAATAACAACTAATTGTAGACATCTAAAGTCCTATCTACTATAAACTTCATGATTACAGGATCATCAGGACCCTAGACAGTTGTTTCAGCTGATGTCAAGGTAAGATAGCTTATTTTTAAGGAGCCCAACCCTACCAAGCAAAGGGTTTGTGAAGCACTCTAAAACAAACCAAATAGTGAAAATAAACTTTTTGAAAATTTTTAGTTCCAAAATTAACTAAATAAGTCAGTATTACTGTATCAGATGTAAATTTTCTCCAGATCATCATTTTCAGTAAAGTGAAATTGGCCTCGTTTATTAAGTCTGTGAAATCTTGCATACATAGTTCATCAGCTCCGTTATCTCAGGTTAGAAATGCTCACTCAGCCTCAGTGATGTGCCAGGAAACCTCATTTATATTCCATCTCAATCAATTCCAAGTCACAAAAGCTGAACAAATGATTAAGAGGTGGGAGGTAGTGGTGTATGAAAAATGTGGAGGGTGGGGGAGGAGTATAGCTAATACATATGGATTATCTCAGCGATCATAAAAATCTAAAAGGAAAATTCTCCTGAGATTGCCATGTTCCTAGAAGCTAGAAAAATCACTCAGATTAGCTGAAAGGCATCAATTATCACCAGAGACAATGCAGGTATCTGGGATAGTAAAAAAAAATATTTCTTAGCAAGGAAGTCAACATTCAAATGAAGCGATATGTCTCCAGTTGCCTTAGAGTGAACTGGATTTTCCAGATTTAACCTAGAGGACAAGTTTAGTGGAAGTTGGTACACCTTTGTCTTCTGAGAAGGGGGTAGTCCCTAATACTGGACCAAGTGATGGTCCAGTGACATAAGCAATGAATGGAGTGACATTGTGAAACCAGTTCACAGAAGAGCAACAGGGAGCATTTCCATTAAAGTTGACCGGTAAACTGATTGTCTAATAAACACATTCAAATGAGAGTACAGCTGGAAAATGTTAATGCCCTGATTGCCAGGCCAACCAAAAATTCTGATTAGACAATGAAAGATGCTTTAAAGACTCCATAATGTTAATGGTTATCCAAGCCTCCAATATATCAATATACAAAACAATAGAAGAGTATCTATCCTCATCATCAAGATAAAGAAATAAGATTAAAGAGGCTAGCATGCCAAAGACCACAAGACTAATTAGTAGTACAGTTAGACATGTCTAACTGTTGGAATTAGAACACAAATATAGAAGGACCTTGGACACCATTTACTCTGACTCTCTTACTGTGGTCTAAAGAGATACAGAGACTTACCCATCATCATATACCTGCTAAGTGGAAAATTAAGGACTATAATCCTGGAACCCTTACGCCATTGTAGAGCACTGTCCCTTCCATCAATAGCATTTATTAAGCATAAAGTTATTGTAACCAGATTATCACAAAAGATGTCACCAGAGTAATAAAAGATATGCAATTCTTATAATCTTATAATCTTTATAATCTACCCTGTTCATGTGTGTAAAAGACTGAACATGCAATCAAATAACAGCTCTAAGATCCTTTCTATATGGCATCAGAATATAGCACATGAAGCAAAAAGATGCATACATACATACATACAAGGATGAGGGTTTTCTTGGCTGCTATCATATAAACCCTCTCCATTGAACTCAGAATGACTTCTATCTCCAGCCTTTTGTCAGAAGAGTTGGCCAAAGAATGCTTTGGGGACAAATTTATTGACAGATTGGAATAATATTTTAACTCCACAGAAATTTGAACCAGTCCTTCCCACATTTTCATAAATTGCATGTGGCAATACATCTCTTTTCTAGTAGTATTATTGATCACAAAACATACAATATCATGTCATATTTTCTTTTTTATTAACGTGTTAACACGTTCATTTTTCAAGTCCAATTTCTTTTGGGTTCTGGGACTGGTGACCAGTGCCACCACTGGAATGTAGTCATTGAAAGACTCTCATGTACCTCTTTCCAGTGTCTCACTTCAATTTTCTCTTTAAATTCATACCCTACTCCTCAAACTCTGAAGAGGGATGGACAAAGCTCTCATTCCCCAATAGGGTGAGCAACTCTAAGAGGGCTACTCTACCAAATTCATTGAGAAGAAATTTGAGCTTAAGGCTGGTTCATTCTTTCAATACCTGGAGCTAAGAGTTAGGTTTCTTATTCCAGAATGACTCAAGTGATCTCCAGTCACTGGGAACGCAGAGTTATGGCTAATCTGGAGTAGATGGGTTCAATAAGATCAAAACAGTCGGGCTTGAGCCTATTGATGCTGTAAGAAAGAACACATGAGCAGGATATGGACATCATGAAGACATTTTTGAAAAATGATTTGCCTACCAAATATGAACTCCATGTGACAGCCTGGAGAACCAGCAATAGTAGGTAAGGAGATGTGAACCAAATAGTAACAACAATAACATTTACATAGAGTCTAGTATTGCCAGGCACTGTGCTAAATGCTTTACAAATATTATTTCATTCTACCTTCACAATAATCATGGATGGTACATGCAACTATTATCCCCGTTTTATAGCTGAAGAAGCTAAAGCAGACAGAGGTCAAGTGCCTTGCTGTGTTCACACACCCAATAAGTGTCTGAGGCTAAATCTGAATTCAGATCTTGCAGTTTCTCAGTTTTCAAATCTTTGAAATGGGAATGATAATAGCACCATACTTTATTTGGTTATATCATAGAGACTTAGAAGGGATGTAAGAGGTTAACTTCATAATTTCTAAGTGCATCATCTCATTCGACCCTTCCAACAGCTCTCTGAAGTGAGCAGTTATTAATATCCCCATTTTATAGATAAGAAAAAATACCCTTTAAGGTTAAGAGAATTTCCCAAGGTCCCATTGCTACTGGCAGAGATAAACTCAAACTCAAGTCTTAGGATTGCCACCTTGGGGACAGAAAACTGTCAAAATTATCAAATAAGAATTGTGGAAAAAAGCTTTGAAAAGATAAAAGCACCATCTGAAGGTTAATAAGGTATTACTAGGATGACTAGCTTTTCCTAATCCCACGAGAATGCAAATTGTTACATTCTAATGCAAATTAGTTTGCCGAGCAAATCATTTGTGTTTCTATCACTGGTGTAGACCAAATGCCTATAAATCCTCTACTGAATTAATACTGGAAATACTGAAGGTAATGGGCTCCCCATTAGAGTAGATCAACTTAATCATGAGATTCTGTGAAGCCCTGGAAGGTGGTAAGGGCAGCTAGGTGTAAGGGAAAAGTCAGAAATGATCCCTGTACTTTCTAAAACTTAATTTTATTATTTTTCCAGAACAAATATTTATTTTCTCTACCACCACCTTCTCCACTGAACCATAAAGACAAAAACAAAGAAAACCCTCATAGCAGATATGCAGTCAAGGAAAACAAATTCCCAATTAGCCATGTTTAAATGCACACTAATGTGAGCTCCTGGAGGGACGGTTTTCCTTTTCTTCGTATTCCCAGCTCTTAACCCAATGCCTGGCACATAATAAGCAACCAATAAATGATTGTTGTTTGATATCATATATATACATATATACATACAAACACACATGTACACATGCATCCACACATACATATTACATATACATATATATGTGTGTTGTGTAGCATGTTTATTATACCAGCAGATGCCAGAAACTTGAAGGAATGTTCCATATGTAGGATAGCATTCAAAGAATTCTTAACTGATCCAAGTGACTGGCTAAATAGCACAACATTTAATGTAATACAAATTGATTCATATCCTGTATTTCTGTAACAAAAAAAAGTTTTGTACATAAAGTTTTATGAGATTCTGGGATTGTGTTAAAAATTCAACAGTACAAGTTTAGTCTCAGGTAGATAGATATAGGTAGTTAGCAATTCATGTGAAAATCACTTGAGATTGCAAACTCAATATGAGTGGATTGTGTGATTTAGAAAACCAAAAAGCTAAGTGCATTTTACTACAAACCTTTAGCTCTCAACTTGGACTCTGATTCACCGTTCAAAGGACTTTTTAGAAACCTCCTGTTTACAGTTGGAACCTAAGCTTCCATGTCCTCAAGGGCTTACGGACAAGGCTGCTTCCAAAAATTCTCAGCAGAGCTCTTGATGACAGGTTCAAGAGTTCAAGACTACTGTTGAGTTATAGAATGAATGAGTATAGAATGAAAAGCATTTATTAAGTGTTTACTTTGTTTTCATTAGGTGGTGCAATGGATAGAGTGCTGGACTTGGAGTCAGGAAGACTTGAGTTCAGTGATTTGCCCAGGGTCACACAGCTAGTAATTATTATCATTAAGGTTGCCTCTAGAAGGAAAAGGCAGCATTTGGTTGAAGGGACAATAAAGCGTACCTCTTGAAAGCATGGTACAAAGGGGACATGTTTGGATTTGGAGCTAAAGGATCCAGCTCTACCATTTACTACCCATGTGCCCTCAGTGGGTTTCAATCTCCTCCTATAAAATGAAAGAATTAGACCAGATAGTCTCTGAGATCCTTTCTGGATGTAAATCCAGTCCATAGGATCATGGGAAACTATATTTCTTAGAGCAAGTGCATAATGAGTTCTTGCCTGAGTCTTTGTCTAGAATGGGCTCTTCCCACTCTGATTGCAAACAGCTTCTTAGGATCGTAGCAATCAATCTTACTGAAGGGAATAAAATATACTTTATAAACTGGCAAGTTCCTTGATCTGCCCTACTCAGATGAGTGGTGTAGACTATAAGATGGCTTCTCACCCTGTCTCTAAATCCTATTGACACTGCATTAGTCCTATTGCCTTCGTAAGTTAGGGCACATGAATGCGGGAAAACAGTGCTTAACTGGTGAGAAGTGACCCCAAATTTCTCCTTTTCTCCCAACATAGAAATCACAAAATTGACAATATAATATAAAATTGCTTATCTGCCTTTATGTTACTTCCAACTCAATTGCTCCCTAATTTTCAAAGTACCTCTCAGCCCTCTTCTATTCCTCTAAAACGTACTTCCATAATCTAAGAACCTTTATTGCCCCTTCATTGTATTCTTCATTGTCCCTTCAACCAAAGGCTGTCTTTTCCTTCTAGAGTCAGCCTTAATGATAATAATTACTAGCTGTGTGACCCTGGGCAAGTCACTTTGAACTTGTCTTCCTGACTCCAGGCCCAGAACTCCATCCACTGCATCACCTAACTAAAACAGAGTAATGTACTTCCATAAGCTACCCAGGTGCTCCCTTATATGTATTTTCTTCCTCTACTACAATGTAAGCTCTTTAAGAAACTCTCTTGCTTTTTATGGTCATGCGCCATGTTTAGCAAAGTATTTAAAACATTGGTTCTTCAATAGTTTCACTCGTGTCTGACTCTTTATGACCACATTTGGGGCTTTCTTGGCAAAAATAGTAGCATGATTTGCCATTTCCTTCTCCAGCTCATTTTACAGATGAGTACACTGAGGCAAACAGGTTAAATGACTTACCTAGGGTCACACAGCTAGGAAGTATCTGAGGCCAGATTTGAACTCATGTTTTTCTGACTCCAAGTCCAGCACTCTATCCACTGCACCACCTAACTAAAACAAAGTAAAGACTTAATAAATGCTTTTCATTCATATACTCATTCATTCTGTAATTCAACAGTAGTCTCAGGATTTCATGTCGGATCCTATAAGTGAGTGCCTGTTAAGTTCTGAGAGAAGTGAGGGAAAAATCCCTATTTTCTGCACCTCATATTCAGTTGAGAAGACAAGACTGATGTGGAAAAAATAACAAGAGATATCAGAGATATGGAAAACAATGGGGAAAGAACATGTGGCATATTTTCTTGGAAATGGTGACTCAATTGTTTTTGCTTAACTATTTTAATTTTTTAAAAAGGGAGAGTTAAATTCTGGGACTGGGGGTTATGTGTAGAAATGACTGTACTTGAAAAACAAAACCATTAATTAGAAATATTTTTAAAAACTCAAAGAGACACTAATGTGTATCTGTAAGAGTTCAAGTAGAAAAAAGCTCACAGTGGGTTGTGGGAGCCTTTTCTCATGATCTGTTTTGAAGATCTATTGTGGGTTCCCCCTGGGAACTCCTCAGAGATCTAGACTAATCATGGTAGTATACCCATTTCTATTCCACAATGAGAGGATCAATGCCTCCCCCTCCCCTCCCCCCAGGCATGTCTATTGCCTATTAAATCAATGCCACCACCTCAACCTGAGAACTGCTTTTCTTCAGTATCAGGGTGGGGTAAGGAATGGTTTCCACCTTGTCTATTTTCTCTCATTGGTCAATGATCATCTTGTCCACAAAGAAGTTATAAGGAAAAGAAGGGGTCCTGAATTCTCCATATTTCCCCTTATGTTCAGCAGACAACTTTCATTGAATCTTATTCCTAAGACTTGACATCACTATTTAGAAAGCATAGGCAATTGGAGGGGTTTTAGAAAGAGGCACATGGATAATTCAAACATTAATGAATGAGACTAAGAAGGAAAGGTTAAAGGACTACATAGAGTATTTTATCTAGAGAAGACTGGCAGAGAAGGACTTCTTGTCTTAAAGCAACTTACGCATTTCATTTGATTTCAGTATCTAGCAGAAATTGTCCTATATCAAAACATAAGAGAATCAGGTTAAAAATAAGGAACCATTCTCAGACAATGAGGGTTTTTGAGAGGGTAAAAAGAAGCCCTGATAAGCCAAGATGCCACCCTTGTTTTGGGGGAGAATACCCTAAAACCATTCCAATATCTATTAAGAGATCTGCATAAAAGGACTGGATTTATAGTTAAATCATCCTACTTTTTTCTTTCTCCAAATGAAATAAATCTTAAATCATCCTACTCTCCTTCACCTGTTACTTGAAGACCTAGCTAGAGGACATGAGGATGGGTGAGTTCAGGAAGCAGAACAGTCCTTTTCTTTCCAGGTTATTAGAAATAGAATCAGGGCTCTCATCCTTCTGAGATGGCCCTGTCCCAGAACAGGGGATGGACTAGAAAGGTTCTAATGGACACTAAAATCACTATAATTTTATGATTTGCCTTGAATATAATTTTCAAGGGACACTCAGATGATTTCCTTTATCACTATCTGATACCCCAAAAGTGCTGCAAATAATCCAGAAAATGATCTAAGAACTACCATGAGACCAACTTTTACACTCACCCACGCAAAAACGTGATCCCTCCACATGCAAGTTGCTGAAGACTTACTTTCTGGGGAGTGGAGGAGGCAGGGATTGAGGAGGGGCAGCTCAGAATGAATGGCTTTCTCTGGCTAATCATGAAGCAGTAATTAGCTCCTTGCATAAAGGTTCCTTTCAGAGAATGAAAGGTTCGGGTGAAATACCCAAGAATTTTGCTTTGAAAGCTGAAGCAAAATGGTACATTTGAGAGACTGAATTTGACTTGGTTTGTGCAAGGGAAGGTGGGTGGCTACCGCTGCCTAGGAAACGGCCTTTGAGTACGTGCGTCCGGGAATTCATTATGCCTTTGCCACCACAAAGGTTCCGAGTGTTCCTCATAAAGAAATCTGACAATCTAACATTTTCAGACAGTTTAGTGTTGGCAAAATCTCTTACAATTCTTTATTTTTAGTGAGTTGTACTTCCCAACAATTTCTCTGAGCCAAGTCATAATTCTTGCTTCCACCACACCACCCCTTTCCCTGCCTTGTAAACCCCATTCATATATATAGTCTCCCCTTATTCCGATAGGAAACCCGAGGTACCTGATGAACAGAAAGTCAAGAATTTCCCCCAGGATACATAATGCATTAGAGTGAGAACTCTCTGATCCCAAATTGGACTCAGTGGCATAAGTAACATCAGAAATAGAAAGACACTGGTAATGCTTGATGTGCAAAATTTGTCTCAATGTCCAAATCTAAGAGCTAGGGAAGACATGAATGAAAAGAGAGAGAATTAATTCTCAACGGAAATACAACAAAACCTGTTTCATTGTTTCTCACATTTCTATTTCTCCATATGTAATAGAATCCTCAGGTTATGACGAATACAAGGAAGGAAGCCACACACAGAAAAAGTAAAAGAATCCACAATTCCTCTTTGGTTTTCTTCTTAAGACCCATTCATTGTACCCTATCACTGGATGAGCACTTCCACCTTGGGACTCTGTCTTATTGTCTCTTCTGAACTCCCCTATTTTTGTCAAAGGTACTACCACTTTCCAATCACCCAGACTCACAGTCTCAGAGTAATCTTAGTTTTACTTTCCCTCCCCAAATTCCCTCTCCACCCATATCCAATCAGTCGTTAAGTTTTGTCCATTCTAATTCCATAATAGTTCTTTTCTATTTCTATTTCTATTGGAGAAAGCTCCATTTACATGACTACCTCATGACCTCTAGGCCAATTTCAAAAGGCTTCTAATTGGTCTTTCTGCCTTCCCACAATCCATCTTCCATACAGCTGCCAAAGGAACATTCCTGAAGCACAGGTCAAAATATATCACAGCTCAAGAAGCCTCTGTGGCTCCCTATGATCTCTAAGATAGTTTAGGGTTAAAATGTAGACCCATTGGTTTGTCACTTAAAAATCTATCTCTAGACTTTCAAGACCTATTACACATTACTTCTCATCATGTTCTAGAGCTCAGCCAGATTAATCTATGCACATATCAAGTGTCGTCTATCACATAGTCTCTCATCCCCTCCTTATCTCCTCCTTTTAGAGTCCTTCTCTTCCCCCAAAGCTCACTTAAAGCATCCTACATGATATCTTTCCTGGTGCCCCTCACTCCCATCTCCACATAGCTGTCCCAGTCACTGAAATTACCCTATACTTATTTGTAACTACTTTTTCTTAAGGAGATGTTGGGGAATTTTGGTACAAAATTAATCAATCAACAACTACTTATGGAGTGGCTACTACATAATCAGCATTGTTGGATACTATGGATTTACATAAAAAAACAACACCCCCACTCTTCTGCTAAAAATGAAACAAGATGCCCCCTCTAGTCAAAGGTGATATAAACAAATGTAGGAACAAATTTAAAATTATTTAATTAATAAAGTAATTAAAATAATTTTAATTAATTTTTAAAAAATCTTTAAAATTAAGAGTACTACGTATCTTATACATTTGACAAGAATCCCCCATTGGGGCCTTCCCAGAGTTCAGATATTGTCTTTAGTTTTGCGGATTATGTAAGTTCCTGCAGGAGAGAATGAGACTGACTTACCTCAGCTGCCAAGATGATAGTATCTTTGAACTTACCCAGATGGGCTGGTGCTGTGGTTGTCAGAGGAAAATGATGGCCAAAGCATGGCCAAAGCATATGAACAAGAGTGGTTTGTGTACGAGAACTGGCATCTCCTCAAGGACATGTCTGACCAAAGAAGGAGGTGGGCTACGGTCTTAGAGGCTGGATCTGTGATTTCATGGACATAAGGAACTCTCAGGGTAGGAAGTTTCTTCCATTAATGTAGGTTAACAACTTCTCTTCAAGTTACAGTGTCAAATGCACAACCCATGGACCTAGCCTGTGGATCACATGGGGTCCACAACACTCCCAAGTTCGGCCTGAACCAGATTAAAATGGTAGTCTTTTACAATTTTAACATGTTGCTGTGTTCATTTAAAAAAAACAAGAAATACGTCAATGTGTGTGGTTTTCTAAGTCAACATGAGACCCTCAGGAGGTCCCTGTGTTGAGTTCAGTGGCACCTGTTTCTGTCTGTTTGACAGCATCGTCCCAGAGCTAGCCAAACAGTCTCTAGGAAGGTTTTCTTGACTTCTATCCACTATTTTGTCAAGCTGTCTCTTTAGGGCAGTGACTGATATTTATAAAACCTTTTAAGTGCTTTCCATTCATTATCTCATTTAATGCTCACAACAGCTGGGTAAAACCCACAAAATAGGATAGGATTAAATGAAGCATTTATTAAGTGCTTACTATGTGCCAGACGCTGTGTTTAAGTGCTGGGAATACAAGTACTGTTTAAAAGATCTTCCTTACACTCAAGGAACTTACATTCTAATTAGAGAAGACAACACATAAAAATGGAGCTGGAGGGGGAGGGGGATATGGAAAGAGGAGGTAAAGTACAGGAGGAGTCAAAGCAGAAAAGTATTCCAGGTAGTCAGGGACTGAGCTGGGTTGGAATTCAGCAGTAGGTACTTCCTCAAATGGAGGTCCCAGGAATTATTATTCCCATTTTATAGATAGGGAAACTGGGGCTCATAAAGCTTATGTAACTTGTTCATGATCACAAAGCTAATAAGTATAGCATGCAAGATTTGGCCACTCAGCCTCTGACTGAACACCCCCAACTGTGTGACCTTGGGAAAGTCTCAACCACTCTGAACCTTGGTTTTCCCACCTATAACATGAAGGGGTTTACACTAGGTAGCCTCTAAGGCAGAGGTGTCAACCTTGCCTCTGGCAGCAGCAGGAGCCCCACAAAACTCCCAGGGCAGCCTAAACAAGATTAAAATGCAGTTGGCAAGTGTTTAACAAAATACATAAAACAATAGTTTTCTAAGTCAGTAGGGACCTCGCAGGGATCGATTTTTGTTTGAGTTTGCCATCTCTGCTCTGCATCATGCTCTAGATCTGTGTATGACTTTCAGAAGCAACTAAGGCTACATTTGGACAGTTGTAATTGTGACCAGGTTGGGTCCTTTCCCCCTTGAAATAAAGTCTAAGTTTGCCTCTGTAGAAGTTCCACTGCTGCTTTGAGTTCTGCCCTCCGGATCCAAACAGAACAAGTTCAATCCTTCTTGCTCACAATCGGCCTTTGAATACTGAATGATTCAACTCAGGGAAACTAAGGGGCAGAGCATCCTTAACCAAGAGAAAGGCCAGACTGAGATTTCTTGTGAGCAGAGCCCAGAGAAACAATAGCTGAGCTGCTAGGTCAGATGACTTTCCAGAGAATAGTTTTATCTGGAAACCAGAGGTGGGTGGACTATGGAGTAGAGCCCAGACTAGGTATTTGCATGCTGTAGGCATGGTTTCAATGTTGTATCTGCATATTTACCGGCCACCAAAGGCTTGGAGTCTTCATGGAGCCACGTGTAATTTGACAGCACACAACAAATACCAAATGGTGTGATTTTTCTTAACACAAAAGTGTTTGCATTAAAAGATAATATTAATGTGTCCCTTTTATGTATTGTAGCTGCCTCCCTTTCTTATCCTCCTTCCTAACCAGGATAAGAAAAGATTGCTCTTGGCCAAGAACCCAGGAAAGGAAGGGCTCTGCCTAGTCCAGATGGTGGGAGTATTGGGTGGGAGTGAATATGTACCAGAGTGAACCCAAGGGTGACAAACCAGGAGAGGAGCAAGCAGATTGGATGGCGGGAGCCAGATAAGCCTGCTTAGCAATGACTGGTGAATGCTCTAAACATGTGCCAGTCAATCAACAAACATTTCTTAATCCGTTATCATGTAACAGGCCCTGTGCTAGCTACTAGAGTCACATAGTGAGACAGTCCCTAACCCTCAAGAAACTTTCATTGTCTAAATGAGCACGGGTTTGTCAGGTTTCCTGAGCACTATATAGAACAGTATGCATTGACTTCCTTTTGTATCTGCTGCCCTCTACACATCTTGTGCCAAGGACTCCCTGGTGTCCCTTTCCTGCCTCCTTTTGCATGTTGTCTCTCTCTTGAGACTAATCTCCTTAAGGACAGGGGCTGTCTTACTTTTTATTAATTTATCTGCGGTGCTTAGCACAGTGCCTTCCAAATGTCGTTACTGAGTCATTTCAGTCTTATCCAATTCTCTGTGACACCATTTGGGTTTGGCAAAGACACTAGAGCGGTTGGCCATTTCCTTCTCTAGCTCATTTTACAGATGAGGAAACTGAGGCAAAGTGTGGTCAGTGACTTGCCCAGGGTCACACAGCTAGTAAGCATCTGAGACCAGATTTGAACTCACATCCTCTTGACTCCAGTCCTGGCACTCTATCCACTGAACCACCTAGCTGCCCTGCCTGGCACATAACAGGTGATTAATAAATGTTTATTACATTGGATTGGATTGGATCTGTTGGAGTGCAGTGGCTGAAATAAATGGAAAGGCTAGTAGACTAAAGCCTTAAAGTCAAGAAAGGAAACAGAAGAGCAAAAGGCTTTGAACCCAGGATTACATTTGATCTCTAGAGGAGAATCCCTCTCTTTTGACCCCTTGGTGTCACCAAGGAGAATTGACTGAGACAAGGAAAAATAGGGAGTTACATTTTTAAAAGACATATAGAGAAAATGGAAGCAAGGCAAGGTAAGGGGATGAATGCAAAAGACACATTTGGCCTAGGAGATTGTGAATTGTGCTCCAGTTCAGCATGATCTAAGGCAGGGGATGAATGACAAGGACAAGAGAAGAGGCTTTCTGTCATTGAGCAATATTACATATAAGATGGAGATTAGAGCAAAGATAAGACTGATGTTCAAGGTGGATGAGAAAATAACTGTCTAGAGTGAGAAGCAAGAACTCATATTTTGCCCTCCTATTGATTTTTTCTGTCAAGTTTTGATTTGAAGAGGAGATAAAAATTACTCCAGAGAGTGGGTACCCTCAATAGAGCAAGTAAGCAAGGGATATTTATTAGGTGATAACTGTGTGCCAGGAGCTATGCTTGGCACTGGAGAAACAAGGACAAATACAAAACCCTCTTTGCCCTCAAAGAGTTTATATTCTACAGGGGAAGACAATATGTGCACATATAAAAGTACCCACAAAAATATGAAAAGGAAATGCAAGATAATGTGAGGGAAGGGATAGTTCAAACAGAAGTGAGGGGTCAAAAAAACATCAAAGAAGAAGGGTGGTGCTGAGCTGAGCTTTCAAAGAAGCTGGAGGTTCTATAAGGCAGCACATTGCAGGTTTGAGGAAATGCTTCTGTAAGTTCTTGGACTTAAATGAAGCCCAACTCAAGGTATAGAAAGAACCAGCAACTGTCTTTAAAGTCATACCAACAAGTACTCATTAAGCCACCAAGCACTGTACTAGGTCCTGAAGGTAAAAAAGTAACAAAAAGATCCTTTCCTTAAGGAGATCATAGTCCTATGAAGTAGACAAAAAAGGAAGCAACTATGTCAGCAAGATAAACACCTAAAATGTTTACCTCAGTTTCCTGGGGTAATGGGGATAATAATAGGATCAAGTAAGAGTTCATCATAAAGTACTGAGCCCAGTGCTTGGCACATTATCGTTTTGTTGTTCATTCTTTTAATCGCGTTGGCTCTTCATGACCTCATGGACCCTACCCTTCCAGGCCCTTCTATTCTCCACTGTCTCTCAAAATCTGTCCAAGCTCATGTTCGTTGTTTCCATGACACCATCTGCCTCATCCTCTACTGTCCCCTTCTCATTTTGTCTTCGTTCTTCCCCAACATCAAAGTCCTTTCTAGTGAGTCCCATCTTTTCATTCTGTGGCCATAGTATTTAAGCTTCAGATCCAATAGATGACTTTCTAATGAATCATCTACATTAATTTCTCTCAGTATTGACTGATTTGATATCCTTGCTGTCCAAGGGGCTCTCAAAAGTCTTCTCCAGTACCACAGTTCAAAAGTGTCAACTCTGTTATGCTCATCTTTCCTCATAGTGCAACTTCATAGCTGTACATTGGACAAACCATAGCTTTGACTCTACAGAACTTTGTTGGCAAGGTAATATCTTTGCCTTTTACTATGCTGTCCAGAATTGCCATAGTCTCTTTCCAAGGGGGAAGCATCTTTTATTTTTAAGGCTGCCGTCCCCATCTGCAATGATCTCTGAGCCCAAGAATATAAAATCTGACTCTGCTTCTATTTCTTCTCGCTCCATTTGCCAGTAAGTGTGATAGGACCACTTGCCAAGATCTTAGTTTTTTTTGATGTTAAGCTTCAAGTCAGCTTTTTACACTCTCTTCCTCTTTCACCCACATCAAGAGGCCTGTTAAGCATCTTCACTTTCTGCCATCAGAGTGGTATATCTGCATATCTGAGATAGTTGATATGTCTCCCTGCAATCTCAATTCTGGCTTAAGTGCTAAATAAAGTTAGCTATGGTGATGATCATAATGATGATCCATGTATGCGTACATGTATGTGAATATACACACATATATAACTATATGTAATTAATATAAATGCATTATATATCTATCATTGTGTATATCTATATGTATACACTTATGTATATATACATACATACATACATATGTTTATATGTTCATCAAGAGAAGGAAGACACTAACATTTGGAAGAGCTTCTTGTAGAATTTAAGATTTTATCAGGGACATGAAGGAAGCCAGGAACTGGAAACAAGGAGAGAGAGCATTCCAGGCATGAAAGACAACTGGTGAAAGTGCAGTCAGGAGATAAAGTGTCTTGTGTGAGAAACAACAGGAATCAATCAAATGAGTTAACATCTATAAAGCACTTACAACAGTGCCTGACACACAGTAGGTGTTAAATTGATATTTGTTCCCCACCCCATCCCCCAATATCACTGGAATTTAGAGTAAATGGAAAGGAGTAATATGTAAAAGGACTACAAAGGTAGGAAGGGGCCAGATTATAAAGGGCTTTATAAGCCAAACAGAGGATTTTATGTTTGATCTTAGAGGTGATAGGGAGGTACTAGAATGTATTTGTATTGACCGGGGGGGAGGGGATTTGGGGGGGAATAGGCAGGAAGAGGGATCGTCTGACATGCATTTTAGGAAGATGGCAGCAGAGTGCGAGGAGAGAAGGGGTCTATCACAGAGATGCTATGAAGAACTTCAACAAAGCTTATCAATGCACTGGCTATGGGGGAGTCATAAAGATGAGGATAAATGCCACAGAACTGGCAACAGACTAATGGGATAATTTTCAAAAAGTGATACATACATATGTGTGTATATATATATACACACACATATATATCATTTTAGCACAGTGCCTGTAAGCATTTAACAAATGCCCATTGAATGAATATTTAAACCATAAAGCACTTATTTTAGGTTAGATTTCTGGCAAAGTCCCAGGATATATTATTAAGGGCACAGTTTGTGAGCAATGGAAAGGAAAGCCGTGATCATTAAAAACGAATAGGGCTTGCTCAGATAGAGGTCAGAGCGTACTCAATTAATTTCTGATTTTGACAGGTTTACTAGATGTCATGTTCAAGAAAATTCTGTAGACATTATCTAATATGCCTGAATTTTTCAAGGCATTTGACAGGCCTTTATTATATCCTTGTGGATAAGAGGGAAAAATATAGGCTAGATCTAAGGTTCTTAACTTTTTTTGTGTTCATCTTTGACAACAGCATGGACACTTTCTCAGAATATTGTTTTTAAATAACTAAAGTAAAACATGTAGAAAGACAAAGGAAAACAATTACATTGAAATGTAGTGATGTAAATATTTTTTTAAGCCCATGGACCTCTGGGCTAAACAAATCCAGAAATGGTTGGACTAAATGAGTTCTGAAGTCTGCTCCAGCTCTACATGGATCATATTATGACTTTGTGTTTCTCTTAAATTTCATCTTATTCAATTTAGCCCAATATTATGTAACCTGTTGAGATCTTTTGGGATCTTAACCCAAAGGATTCATCATCCTTCAAGGTTCCATGTTGTATGCAAATATAAGGCAATGTACTCTGTGATGCTTGTTTCCTGGCCTCATAGTTGATCACCACCTCCCTAAAGATCAGTGCTGAAAGTCAAGAACAGTAGCAGGTCCCATCAAAACCACCAAGGTTGGCTGTTGCTGTCCTTTGTTGTCAAGGAGAATGAAAATAACATCACTATGTTAGAGTCAAGTTACAATGTGTCTGACTGGGGCTGATCAGACCAATATGAGCTTGGAATGCTCTACCACCCGTTAGGCACAAATAGTCCATGTGAACATTGGGGTGGATTCTCTAAATTTTCATATCTCACATTTCTTTTGAGCTACTTCAATTTTGCTTCACTTGGGGAGGACAGTGCCTTCTCTAATGTGGGCATGCCATGAATCTCTCATGGCATGCAATCAATTCCAAACTTCCTCAGAGAGACCTTGAGTGTACTTGTAGTTCTTCTTCAGACCACCATGTGAGTGCTTGCCTTGTGTGAGTTGTCCATTCGAGATAGTCTTTTAGGCAAATGTACATTTGGCATTTGAACAATGTGGCCAGTCAATAAGATTAACTGCAGTAGAGTTTTGAATGCCTGGAAGTTTAGTTCAAGACAGCACTGTAATGTCCAGTACCCTATCGCACCAGGCGAACTTCAAAATCGTCCTAAGATAATTCAAATGAAAGTGATTCAGTTTCCTAACATGGTACTTGTAGACTGTCTAGGTATCACATGCATACAACAATGTTAGACCTTCAGTTTGGTCATCAGTCTTATACCTCCTCTCCCACACTTTCCTTCAGTCTCCCAAACATTGAACTAGCTCTGGCAATGTGTGCGTCAACTTCATTATCAATGTGTACATACCTGGAAAGTATATACCAAGGTAAATGAACTTATCCACAGTATTCAGAACTTCTCCATTTGCTGTCATTAATGGTTCCACGTATGAATGGTGTGATGCTGGCTGGTGGAGCAGTAGCAAGAAAAGTAGCAGGCCCCATCAAAACCACGAAGAACTTTTGACTAAGAGACCAGAGCTGGCTTCTCTACCCAGAGACGATGGCTTTATGTATGTGCCAATTATGAATAAGCTTCTAAAACATTATCTTTGCCTGGTTGCCAGAGTCTTTTAAGCTCCAAAAGCCTCCAAGGCTTGTCCTCCTCCACAAACCCTCCCAAGGAAGTAGCAGCTCATCTGTAGGGCATGATGTTTTATTCTCCTTCCAGTTCATCAAAAGTTCCCATTGTGCTCTGTGTGTGCTGCCAGGGATCCTTAAGAGCCATGAAATGCTAGTCTTGTTTAGGTTTGTTTCCTCAATAAGGTCAACCTTAAACACACCCCACCCATCCTTAGGCAGGCCAGCCTGCATCTTGTCCTTTCTTTCACTTTAGAAGCCAGAGGAATCCCAAATATGGCCAGAGGCAAAAACCAAACAAACCAAAAAAAAACAAAAACAAAAAAGCCTTTGCGAGGAGAAGAGCAAGTGATGACAGGTGGGAAGTCTAGAGAGACAGGAAACTTAGCCTGTAGGAAAGGCATTTCAGAGAAATGATAGGCTAGAAAAAGCTCTGAATCTGGAGTCAGAAGTCCTTAATTCAAATCCTTCCTCAGAAGCTTACCACCTGTAAGGCTTTGCGCAACCGCCCCACCCCCAGCCTTGCTTTACTGATTTGTAAAATAAGAGAGTGTTGGCCTAGATTGTCTTTGAGGCTCCTCCTGTTCTAGTTCAATGATCCAATTACTGAGAATCCATAGCAGGCTATGACCCTCCTCCCCTAAATGCCTAACTTTCCAACTAAGAGCTAATGACATTTAACTGTGTGTGGTACTTTCCATCAAGGTAAATTATCCCTCCTCCACACCTCATTAGATGGTATTAATAAATTTCTGTGGCCAAAATCAACATTTATGGTGGTTAAATATAAATAAAAGCATAGAAATGCAGTGTAGAGGAAATTTCAGAAAGTCATTTAGTGTCCCTTTCGCCCACAATATGAATTTCCTGTACTCCATAGTCTGCAAGAGATTCTCCAGTCTTTGTTGGAAGACCTCCAGTGATGGGAACTCATTCCTACAGTCAATTATGCTTGTGGACAACTCTGAGTGATTGTTAGGAAGATTTATTTATATTTAGATGCCCAATGAGGATCCAGAATCCTTGCTACAGCTTAGAATGCTGCAAACCTTCAGGGACAGGTGGAGGAAAAGAATTGTTGCTCTCTATGAATAAAATTGTCCGGCTATGAATTCATCCTCTGAACTGATAAATAATTTTAATAGTAATACAAGACACTAGCACCGCTGTCAATCAGTCAAAAAAATTTTAATAATTACCTACTACATGCTAGTCACTGTTCTATATCCTGGAGATGCAAACAAAGGCAAAAGACAGTCGCTCCTCTCAAGGGAGTCTAACAGAAGAGACAACACGTGAACAACCACACACAAATAAGCTATAGACAGGATAAATGGAAAATAACCGATAGAATGAAGGGCAATAGAGGAAGGTTTCATTTTGAAACAGAGGAAGAGACCATTACTTCCCTACTTCCAACATTTGCAGTCAGAGAATACCTTCCATAGGAAGAATCATTGCTCAAAGAAATGTTTGTTTTCTTTTCTCCTCAACCTTACTAAAACCTCTCAGACAAATTTCACTAATCAGCATATTAAACTAAACCAATACTCCTGAATTTATTGCTCAGGATGGTATAATTTATTGTAGAAAGAAGGGTGGGCAACTGTTACATTCCAAAAAGAAGGGTTAAAGAGTCCACTGGAGGTTCAATGAATGTGGAAGCATTAAGGAGAAGGGGGGAGAGAAGATATGGAGAGGCAAAAAACAAGAAGGAAAGTCAACGAATAGAAGAATCATGAGATTTCAAAGGCAGAAGGGACCACAGAAGCAATCTTAGTTGAACCCATACTTGAACATGGATGCCTCCTTACAACATATCTGACAAGTAGCTATCCAGCGTTTGCTTGAATACTTCCATCGATAGACAATCCACTCTCTCCTGAGGCAGTCCCTTCTACTTTTGGATAAAACTAACTGCCAGGAAGGTTTTCCTATCATCAAGCCTGGACTGATCAATCATCAAACATTTATTAAACACCTACTATGAGCCAGGTACCATGCTGGGTTCTAGGCATAAAAAGACAAAAATGAAACTGATCCTGTTTTCAATGAGCTTATATTCTATAAGAGATATTAGATAGATAGATGATAGATAGATAGATAGATAGATAGATAGATAGATAGATAGATAGATGGATAGATAGATAGACAGACAGATAGATATAGATACATCCAAAATATGAGCAAGATAACTGATATTAGTATCTAAGGAAATGAAGAAAGGTTTCATGTAGGTGGTAGTGCTTGAACTGAGCTTTAAAGGATTAAGAGCTAGGAAAGATTCATGGAGGAGGTAACATCTATCTGAGTTGATCCTTAAATGAAACAAGGAACTTTAATAAGTGAAGAAATGTGGGAGGGAGCAAGCAGGAAACAGAGTGGGTATAAAAACTCCATTCCAAGCGCAAAGGACAATATAAGCTAAGGAAAGATGAGAAAAGGAAAGATGAAAATCGGGGACAGGAAGTAATCTATTTTGGTCAGAATGTGTAGTCTGTGGGGAAATAATATGATGTAAGACTGGAAAGCTTAGTGGGAACCATGCTGTGGCCCAGGACAAAAGTCACTATTCTCCAAGACTATATAAATGCCATTTCAGGAGGCTCTTAGTACACTGGGCATGAGTAGCTCTGAAGATCAGGGTAGACCATAGACTTAATTTACTCATCATATCAAGGAAGTTTTTCTGTTTAGCCAGCTTCCATCCTTTTCTGTAGCTCAAGGGGCTTCAAACAAGAAAACAACAACATCTTTGTCTGGCCTTGAACCCTAGCCTAGCCTTCACTCTCCTGGCAAGCACAGCTTGCCTGTCCAATTATATATCCTATCACCAGAAAAGCCCCAGGCAATTATCATCTCATGATTCAGCAATTCAACAGTGAGCCCAGAGCAGCATTAGGAGTACTGCTGTTCACCATGGGTTGATGCCAATCTTGAAAGAGATCTCTAGATAGGCCTCTGGGCTCAATTCTTGACCCTGTTTGGCTCAATATTTTTAATCAGATTTGGGTGAAGACATAGGCATACTCATTAAGCTGGAGAAGGGAGTGCATCTAATACTCTGGATGACAGAACCAGAATCTTAAAGGGTCTGGACAAGTGAAGTGATAGAAAAAGTCTAACAAGAGAAAAAAATGAATAATTGGAGGTGCAGAATCTTACAGTTAGATAGTAAACCGTACTGCAGGTCTGGGGTGTACGGTGGTCAACAGAACAGTCACCAAAACCAGAAGTGCATTACACAACATATAAAAGTTCAACATAGCATACACAAAAGGGATAGGCAGTGGTGACAGTATATTATGAGCAATACTGAATCCCTGACAACATCTTCTGAGCCCTTCTCTATCATTATGAATTCCTGCCTTGAAGGTCAACCCTGGTAGTCAGGGACTGTAGGACCCTGTTATAAAGCAGCTTATCAAATTTCATTCTCCTTCTAATTCATTGAGACTGGAAAAGGGACAAGAAGATGGATGACTATCAAAGATAGGAGGAAGGAGGATAATTTAACCTCAACCAACTGTCAGGGAAAAAATAATGTCTATAACTAAACTTACCAAAACCCTATCCATATGTATCTTTAATTCTATATTTTAAAAATTAGTGTATTGGTTCAGGTTTACCTTTCTAACTCCAACTAACCACTACTAGGTAAATCATATTTTAAAAGAAAGGAGTGGAACATAAGGGAATAAAACTGCATCACTCCTCGCTTCTTTCCATTCCTACCACATTGTCTGCCAAGAGGCTATATTCACTTTTCAAGGCTCTGCTCAAATACTTTATGCTCTATAAAGCTTTGCCCTAACCACTATAGGATGACTCATGGTATAATAGAAAGAACCTGGACTTGGACTTGGAGGACCTGAGTTCAAATCCTAGTTCTGCTACTTACTTCCTGTGTAGAAAATTACTTAAGAAAAAATCCCTGAACCTCAGTTTCCTCAGATGCAAAATGTGAGGATTTGATTACATAATCTTTGTTTCCTTTCAACTCTAAATTCTGTGATTGAAATTTTAATAGACATTGATTCTCAATCACTTCCTCTGAACATCTAGTCTACATGGCAAAATTTTCCAACTAATTCTGTATGTCTTACATTCTGCTCTAATCACTTCACATGTGTTAGTCATGTTTCTTCAGGTAAATGGTAAGCTCCTAGTTGGCAGGGACTAGATCTTATGTTCTTTTGTAAATCCTATTATAATTAGCACAGTGGGTGCTCCATCAGTAGCAGGTTAGTTTCCCTATCAGATCTCCTACACAATTTAAAAAGTTGGATAAACCAGGATGCTTTCCAAGAAACCTATATGAGTCATTTAGTCCAGTTCCCTCCCTCCAGAAAACTAAACTACATCAGACAGATGTCACAAAGCTTTCTTTAAATGAAGCTTTCCATCTTTCTTCAGGCTTTACAATAGCCCTTTTAGTGGATTTTTACAAGTGTCTTTTTTAATTAAGCAGGCTCTAAAAGCCTGGTACAAATACTTCCTGTCATGGCTAAGGGAATAGATGGAGAAAGAAGCTGAGGAACTTTCCAAAGATCGCAAGAAATCCCTATTGGTTGGGGAAACTTCAGAGAACTATACCAATCTAGAGCTAAACCAGATCTAAGTCTGATCACTCCTTGGGGCAAAACTTAGAAGTTTTCTGTTAAAAAGCACCTCGGAAATCACCTAGCCCAGATATCTCAACATGTGGCTAATGGAGATCACCAAATTACACAGAGACTGCTCTTAGTACCTGACCAGAGACTCATCATCAAATGGTCCCAGGAAGCTCCTTGTAACCTGGGATTCCCACATGTACAGACATTTTCTCCTCCCTACATGTCCTCCCAGTGTGTTGCAGCTGTGACCCATGAGTCCACATCTACAGAAGACCAAAAATCACATATCACTGTTTTAGCTTTCTATCTTCTCTGGCTTCTTCAGATCTCATCTAAAATTTCACCTCCTGCATGGAGACTTTCCCAGATCATCTCTGATCTATCATATATATATATATGGTTTTTGCCTCATTTTTTGTATCCCCAGCACTGAAGCTGCACATAGTAGGCATTTGATAAACACTTATTGACCTAACTCAACTTGAAACGCTACATGAGCCACTTGAAAAGTCCTGTCAAAGACAGCACACACCTCTGATAAATTCCCTTACCTTAGGTCCCTAGAGGTTCTTTGGGGCCACACTTTCATCTCCCCTTGGTGCCTCTAGAAGAAAAAATTCTAGAGGAAGGAGGTACCAGCACAAAAGACTGTGAAAGCCAAGACTAAACAATTAAAGGCCAAATGACCACTTACTGGGTATATTGTAGGTGGGATTCCTATTCAAGCATGAGAAATGATTCACTGAGGACCCCTACTCAAACTCTAATCTGTATTATTCACTTCATTATGATCCTATAAGGGTAATGAATGTTAGTAATCATTTCAATAGATTCACCTACTAATACTTAGTTATCTAATAAGTATAAGAATATGTAGTATATTAATCCATATTCTATATAAATCATATAGAAATACAGATTCTAATAGAAGGACCCTATAATGGGCCTCAAACTTAAATGTAATGTTCATTATTAAATTTGTGTGGAAGGGATTAATTTGAGAGTGTGTATGTTTGAGGGGACAGGTAGAGAGTCTGAGTTCCGAAATGATTGTAATGTAAAAAAAAAAGGCATCAAGAGAATGTTATGGAGGTCACTTGTGCAGCCACAAGATTGCTGACAAAGATATCTCCATCCTGTTTCACCCAAATTCCATGACCAAATCAAGCATGGGTGGTGGTATAATATGGCATAGTCCGTGGAGATATTCCTTGCTTCTCCCAACTGATGACCCTGCTGACAGATCATTTTTGTTAATTTTAGCTTATAAATCATATGACAATGAAACTCTGTATTTTACCATGCTTCTTTTGCATATTTGGGTATCAAACTCCATAAATACAAGGTCCTGGAAGAATTGGCATTTCAGAGCATGAGGATAATCTGAGGTCCACTTCAGCAGAGGGGGCCCTTTAATGGATCCTTTAATAAAATGCCATTGGCTCAGAGCTCTGACTCAGTCTCTTTTATTGTAGGTTGTACAGTTTTAATCCCTACACAGGAAGGGGCTGGACTAGAAGCCCTATGAGGTATTTTCAACTCTGAAATTCTGTAATTTCTGAGTTGAAGTGTAATATTTAATGGTGCTGGTGCTGTGTTTTCTCAATAATTCCCCAAACTCATCAAATGTCATAGTAGTCTCAGGTAAAAAAGAAGCAGTGATCAATTTCAGAATGGCCTATGTTTGGATCTTACAAATTCCTAGTAAACACAACATACTTCAGTTCAGGGCTCTCTGTATCTTTTCCTTCGAGATAGAAACAAAATTGTTCTGCATATGAATCCCCCAAAGCTACTTAACTCACATCTATGCTCTCCAGTGTGCTTCAAAACAACCAAGTTCCAAGAGGAAGAAGTCATTTACTGGAGAATTTGAGACTGGAATTACACCTACTTCAGTAGTTCATCAGGATCCTGATGAAATTCACTGGACACTTTAGTGAAAAGATCACTTGAATGGGAATCTGTAGATAATGATTTAAATTCTGCCGTTAGCATTTGCTAGCTGAGGACCCTGGGGCAAGTCACTTAAGCTTATCAGAGTCTCAGTTTCCTCATTTCTAAAAGGAGATAATACTAGAACCATCAACTTCTAGAGTTATTGCCAAAATCAAGGAAAGGTATTTGATTTGTGGGGCAGGAAAGTAGTAACAATGGCTAATGACTCCAGCAAACACACCAGACACTTGACCCACTCCAGTCCACCTATAGGCAGAAGATAAAATTGAAAGTGCAGAATTCTGGCCTTATTGTTTAATGTGGACCATTGTGGTAGTGTTCTGTTGTAGAAGTAAGAAGAAAAAGAGAGGTGAGTTCTCTTGTATGCTCCCCTGAACTATATTTATTTCCCTTGGGAAAGTCTTATACATTGAATTTTGAAGCAAATTTTCTGAGGTCTTAGGCATCAAAGTACACCAGGAGACTGATTAGCAACAAGTCTATGCCATATCTTTAACAAAATCTTCTTCGTCCTTCTTTCACAGTTTTCAAAAGGGAGAAAGAGAGTAGTCTTCCAAATGCATTAAATTCCTGGGAAAATTCTAGAACTTATTATGAAAGGAAGGGTTCATGAGCATTCAGGGAGCAGTGATTTCTAAGATCCAACATGACTTCTTCAGAGAAAGGTCATTTTCTCTTTTTCATCTTCTAAAATGCATTCTATTGATGCCTTTTTTCTTTATATCACAGTCATTTCTGTGCTCAGTGCCTCTACCCATCCCCTCCAATACACACACTTTCAAATTAATCCCTTCCTTACAAATTTAATAACAAAAATGATTAAGCAGAAATATGGACCCTGCAGGAACCATATCTGACAGTGTATAAAATATTTGCTTATTAAGACCCCAGCCCTAACTTTCTATCATGAGGAGGGAGGAAGGTTTCATTATCTGACTCTATAACCATCATCCATTTTCCAATTAGAGATCAGCTTCCTTTTAGGGATCCTTTACTATTATATTCATGGCTTATAATCTTTTGGTTCAGCTCATACAAATATTTCCATGTAGCTCTGAATTCCTCACATTTTTTGCCGTTCAGTAATATTTCATTAAATTCATACACTATTGTTTCTTCAGTCATGTTGCTTCTTCAGTCATTCCCCAATTAATGGATACCAACTTTGCCTCTAGTTCTTTGTTATCACAAAGAATGCTGCTATGGATGTCTTAGCATCAGGTGGAATTTTGCATCTGTCTTTGACTTCCTTAGGGTATATTCCCAATGCTGGAAATCCTAGGTCAAAGGATATGGACAATTTAGTCACTTTTCTTAATTCCAAATTGATATCCAGAACTTTTGGAACCAATGAACACGTGTGCCCGTCTTCCCACAGTCTCTCCAACAATGACTTTTCCCATCTTTTGTCATTGTTATCAGTTTGCCATGCATGGTGATTTGAATTATATTTTATAATGGTTATATATAGTTTATAATTTTCTCAGACTTCACATCTTTTGGGAAAGGCTGCTGGTATCATATGGTTGTACTAATCCCCTAGATATCATAAATATCAGATTTTTATCAGTGATATTCCATGAAGCTGTTTTCCCACCCTGCAGCACAGATTTTCTTAGTGCCATTTAGAAAAGTCAATGACTTATTTTGTATTAATTTACTAAAGGAATGTCAGCATGACATAATTGTTCTCTCAGAGTTAAGAATACCTGGGTTCTTGTCCCTTTTATGTACTGGCTATGTATCCCTGGACAAATCACTTAACCTTTCAATGCCCTAGACAACTCTCTAAGACTGGAAGCTTCAGAGGAGGTGTTGCCATCCATTGGTCAAAGTGAATTTTCTCATCTGGGAACCCTCAATGTCAATGAAATCATGAGTCCTATTCCTATCCCTATCTTACCTCAGTAAAGATATTCATTATCTTAGATAACATCTTGATTCTTCAGAGGTATACCATGATGTCATCTGAAAATAAGAATAATTTTGTCTCCTCTTTGCATACGCATGCATACACACATATAGGGGGCAGCTAGGTGGTGCAGTGGATAGAGCACTGGGCTTGGGATAAGGAGGATTTATTTTCAGGAGCTCAAATCTGGCCCCAGACACTTACCAGCTGTGTGACCCTAGGCAAGTCACTTAACCCTGTTTGTTTCTCCTCATTTGTAAAATAAGCTGGAGAATAAAATGGCAAACCATTCTAGCATTGTTGCCAAAAAAATCTGAAATGGGATCATGAAGAGTCAGACATGGCTGAAATGACTCAACAGCAAAATACATATACACATACATATATATGTCTGCAATTTTGCTATTTTGTCATTACTATAGCTAGAATTTCTAGAACTATATCAACTAATAGTGGAAAGAGAGGACAATCTTGGAAAATCTCCAGGCTCATTTGTAAATAATTATTTACTAATTTTACTCATTATTTTGCTGAGTCAATCATTCTGTCATCATTCAACTTTGTCATAGTAAATTATTTTCTAGGTAAATAGATTCAGTTTCTTCGTGACGATTTTATTTAAAATTTTTGTCTCAACATTTATTAATAATATTGGTCTATAGCTTTCCCTTTCTTCTTGGTTTCTCCCTGGTTTAGATAGCAGAATTATGTTAGTTCCATGGAAAGGATTTCTTTTAGTAAGCTTTCTCTCTCAATTTGAAAATAATTTTTGTACCATTAGTATTCATTGGTGTTTAAAGGTTTGATATATAAACATATCTGCCATTTACTAACCTGTTTAACCTTGGGAAAGTCATTTAACTCTGGACTTCAGTTTTCCCATCTTCTACATGAGTATATGTGTCAAATTAAGGTGTTAGATTAGAAGAAGGTTCAGCAAACTATGGCCTGAGGGCCAGTTCCTGTCTTGCCTGTATTTGTACAAGTTAGGGGCTAAATTACTTTTTACAGTTTTAAATACAATAAAATTCTTTCTAAAACTTAAAAACCATTATTATCTGAAGGACAGTGGTGAGCTAAAGGACCATATTTTGTTGACCCTTAGACTAGATAATCTCTAAAGGCCTTTCTAGCTTGAAATTTTATTATTGGAACATTAAACTGGGCCCTTTTAACCTGGAGAAAAGTGCATATGATATGTATCTAAAGGAGGGAGAAGGAATGATCATTAGCACCAACAAGTCTACATATCCGTTTAACAGATATTTCCAGGTATTACTCTTTATAGGGCACTGTACAAAGCACTAGGTTAGGCACTAAAATAATATGTGATATGACCTCTTTTCCCACTGAGCCTTACAGTCTCACAGGACAGAAGAAAAACTAAACTAATGGAATAATCTGGAAGAATGACCATGTAAAAATGGACAAGCATACACTTGGGTTTGTGTGTGTGTGTGGGGGGGGGGGGGTTGTCACTTTAGAATTCATTTAGAAGTTTTATTTAAAATTGTCTTGAGGGAAACTGAGGAGAATTCAGGCAATTTCCTGCCTTTTATCCGCCTTCTTGGCTCCTCCCTGGCCTTTGTTCAATAACAAAGCCTACCCTGGCAAACTAGCTCCCCAACTGTACTATAAAAGGATAAGGTTTCTTCCTCTGGGAAGGAAAAGGCTCAAGGGGTGACTACTTTGGTCACAATCAAGGAGTCAAGGCACTTGATCTGGAGGACAAAAAGAGAGCAGATGTTGCCAATAGCCCCAAATATGGTAAAAGCCTCCCTTCTACTCTGACATTGCCAGTAGGAATCGGATAAAAGCTAACCCTTTACTCTGTGGTACGAACAAAGCTGTGTGTCTGAGAGAGCAAACACCAGGTGAGACCTCATTCTGGCTCCGGGGAGTCTGGTTACCTAGATAGCTTTCCCTGGATGTCTATGTTTGTGTTTCCTGGGTAACAGATGTACCCGTTTTGGGAAAAGTCTTATGTATTGGTTTATACAGCAAGTTGCTTGTAGTCTTAGAGCCAGAGTATATCAAGGTATGAACAATGATGACTCTGTGCCCCAAGGTCAGGATGAGCTGACTTCTTGACATCACCTCCTATGTTTCCCTATCCTTTCAGGCACATTAAGTCACAGGACCCTGACAATTAGAGGTCACAGGACCCTGACAGAAGATCTTTTGGGAAGAAAATACTTTGTGCACTATATAAACATCAACCATTGTTCTTCTGACTCTTCATGATCTTAAGGACCACAGCAAGCCAATGGGATTTTCTTGGCAAAGAAATCTCCACTGGATGAAGGCAAATAGGATTAAGTGACTTGCCCAGGGTTGCACAGCTAGTAAGTGTCTAAGGCTGGATTTGAACTCAAGTCTATCCTGACTCTGGGCCTAATGCTCTAGCTACTGAGTCAAAACATCAGCTGCATCAAAACATCAACTACAATTGTCAATTAAAGACAAAAGCTGCACTCCTGTCTCTCTGACTTTGTCTACCATGCCTTAGAAACTCCCCCATGCTGGAAGCTTACTCTACCTCTGGCCTCCACACATGAGAAATACCCACCTCCCCTGCAGCCTGTCCTTTGACTGGCTAGTTCCTCCGAGAACTTCTATTCCCATTCAATCAATCAAGAAGCATTCATTAAGTACTTACTATGTGCCAGGTATTAGTGTGTGCCCAAGTCAATCATGTCTTCATTCCTCTCCTGGACTATAAACAGCAGACAAAAGGCTGCACCCCTGACTTTTCATCTTTTCTCTAATATGCCCTCTTTGCCTACCTTCCTCTCCACTCCCTGCCCTCTTTTAGATTTCTCTTTTTTTTCTTACATTCCCCATTAAAATATAATCTCCTTAAGGTCATGGATTATCTTTTTTTCTGCTTAAATTTGTAATCTCAGCACTTAGCACAGTGTCTGGCACACAGGAAGAACTTAATAAAATCTTTGTTGTCTTGATGACAAAGAGGCAGCAGAGCCTCAAAATGGTTGAACGTTGCTAGAACCATCCATCTACAGGTAGAAAGGACCTCGCAGGCTCATCTAGCCCAATCCATTCATTTTTGAGGGTAAAATGTCTTGCCTAAAGGTCACACAGGTAATAAGGAGCAGATCCAGGTTTCAACTCCAGATGCTTTGACTGTAAATCCATTTCTTTTACCATGACACCACAGAGAGTGCTCTGTATAAAGCACTCCTGAATCACACCATATCCTCCAGATACTATGACTCTGAGAGATAAAACTCTGAAAAGCTAATAAGGAAAAAGAACACAACCAGTCCCACAACAACCCCTCATACATAATCATGACAGTTGGGAGAGTGGAGCCAGATTATTTAGTGTCTGGAAACCTTAGAGGGAGGAACATGAATTTGATGCAATAGACAATAGAGAATTCTTGTAATTTCCTGAGCAAAAATAAACTTTTTCACATCTGGACAAAGAACTGAATTTTCATCTGATCTATTTATTCCATAAGACTACCAGGTCCAAGAGGGCTTTGAAGGATGATAGAAGCAAAGATTTTGAACTAGAAAAGACTTTGGAGGTTACTGAGTCCAACCCTCTCATTCTATAAAAGAAGAAACTAAGTTAAGCCACTTGCAGCGTTACATAGTTACAATGTGACTGAAGCAGGATTTGAATACAGGTCTTCCCTCCTCAGTGCTTTCTACCCAGTAAACCATGATGCCTCATAAGTAAGAGATAAAAATTACTGGAGTGAAAAAGGAAGTATTCCAAGAAATTGTCTAGGCAAAGGGTCAGAAAGCATCAGGAGGACCACAGAAAAAGGTTTGTAGGATCATAGCTTCATAGCACGTAGGAACCATAGAAGTCATCAAGGTCAGCTTCCTAATTTGAGAGAAGAAAAAACTGAAGGCTAGAAATAATAAGTGACTTGCCACAGCACTTACTTACAAAGCACTGATCAGGGATGCTAAGAAAGATGAAAGACTCAGGGGATTCCAGAGCAGACTCTAAGAATGTGGAGACTGGGAATAAGAGTTTAAAAAAAAAAGGCAATTGAGACGATTTAGCATAGTCTTCTTCTTGAAAAATATAGTTGCCTCACTTCCTGAGGATGTCTACATGACAGAATGGAAAGAATGCTGGCTTTTGAGTCAGAGGACCTGGGTTTTGATTTGGGCAAAGCATCTCAACTCTCAGTTTAATTTTCTTCAGCTATAAAATGAGTGGATTGGGCTAGAAGGCTTCAGAAGTCCTTCCATTTCCAAATCTAAGGCTTTGGGTAGATTTTTATCATTCTTAGAAGGTAAAAATCAGTAACAAGTAGCATTTATTTTATGTATACAAAACATATTATTCATTATCTTTTCTGATCCTTAACTCAATCCTAGGAGGAAGGCAATTGTCATCCATTTTATAGCTAAGGAAACTTAGAGGAGTCAAGTGCCTTGCCTAAGATTATACATAAAGTTAAACCCAGTTTTTCAAAATCCAGATTTTATACTTCTTCCATTACACTGTAGCTGGAACAAGGATAAATTATGAGAAGATTTACTTAATTTCAAAAATAGATAATATCTCAGAGAATAGAAGAGAGGGATAAATAAATCTTTCAAGAGGTCAAGAAGACATCATTACTAAAAAAAAAAGAAAAAAAAAAGAAGACATTGTTATAGTGGGAACACAGGGCAGAGTGGTAGGAATGTTGGAAGGGAGAGAAATTGACCAAGTTTGCTCCTCCCATTTTTTTTCTATTTTTTTAATGCAAGTGCTCTTTGATCTCTGGTCATGTTTTCTGGTTGTGAATCTTGTAACTCCACAATCTCTGAATCATCCTATTTAATGATCCTCCAGACAACAATGAAGAAGTCCAAATAGATGGCCATGCATTTCAAAAGATGATCTACGGGAAAGAAAATGGCAAACAGTATCATTCACACTATCTCTGATAGGAAGAAGAGATAGAATAAGGATACGAAAATGAAGGATAACAGATGAACAACCCTAGTGAATTGCTCTTATCCCCATGAAGTGTTGAAAGATTCAGAAGACTTTCACACACTGGGTAGATCAACTACGGAGGATCTATGAATAAGAATAAGATGAACAACATTCAAACAGGATTAGAAAGTGTGGCTGGCTTATGCTCTATCTTAGTGGAGGAAAGTTTCCCATCATGTCTGTTCATAGTTCCATTGAAGTCTCTTATTTCCTGAAGAAAATATACCTTAAAGCTATTTCTCTTGCACAAAATAAAAGAGATGGCAAACATATATACATATATATATAATGATAATAACATGTAAGGATAATAGGAGGGACCCAAAGGATATTTTGCTCAGGAATTTCCACTTTCCTGTATGATGAGGTCACACAGAGGAGATGCACAGAAGAGAATAACCAGTGCCAACGGACAATCCAGGGTTTTCTGAATCATCTCAAGGTACCAAATCACTTCGCACTGAGGCAGAGCACACATGATCAATTAGAAGTGACCCAGAGTTGTGTGGTGGTGAGGAAGAGGAAGAGAGGAAGCCTTTGGTCTGCTGCCATTGAACTCATAATACCTCTGCCCCCCTACCATTCTTTCTTCTCTTCTCTACCTTTCACATGTATCCTTTAACATTCAGCTCAAAGGTGATCTCTTCAGCCACATCTTCGATGATGAACTCAGTCCAAAGTTCTCTTTTTCTTCACTTCCACTCCTCTAATGCTTATTTTCTTTATCACTAATTATGATTTAATGCTACATAGTAGCTCTCAGGCTATTGTACTGAGCTGGAAATATCGTTCAAATGTTGACCAATCAATGAACATTTATTATTGCATGTAACTAGATGGTAGAGTAGGTAGAGTGCAAGGGTGAAGTAACAGAACACAAGAATTCAAATCCTGGCTCACATAACTACATTGTGGGTAAGTCACTTAACATTTCTAAGTCTCAGTTTTTCACCCATAAGACTGGAATAATGATAAATAATAGTGATAACACCTACCTCACAGTTTTGTTGTGAGGAGTTTTGCAAATCTTAAAGAGCTATATTAATACCTGTGGTTATTATTAAGCTTTTTAGGCACAGGGCTAGGCAATGAGGATGCAAATACAAAGATGAAACAATCTTTGCCCACAAGTTTATACTCTATTACTCTAAAACTCCCGGCTTCCTACTAGACTTAACCCAGATGACACCTTCTGGGGGAAGCTTTTGTTGATTCCCCTCTAGCTCAACTCAATTGTTAGGTTTTCCTGACTGCAGCATTTCTGAGGGTAGGAATGGCATCTTAAACATCTTGATATCCCTCATGATACCTAGCATGACATTTGGCACACAGTGGTTTCTCGGTAACTATCACTTGATAGTGGTAGCACAGAGGAGAGAGCAGTGGACCTAGAGTCAGAAAGAACTGAATACAAATCTGACCTCAGTCACTTATTAGCTGTATGACTGGGCAAGTCACTCACTCTTTGCTTGCCTCAGTTTCTTCAACTATAAAATGAGGATAATAATGGCACTTACTTCTAGGGTTGTTGTAAGAATCAAATGAGATCATATTTGTAAAGTCCTTAGCACAGTGCCTGCCACATAGTAAACACTCTTGAAATGTTTATCCCCTTTTAAGGTAAACTAGTAGGGCCCTAAAGACAGAGCAAGCCTCTCCTATCTGCTAGCTAAGAGTGAACATTAGGCTATAACATGAAAATGTGCCTAATATTGAGATATCACTGTAAATTATTATAAGTCATTTCAATCTTGACATGAATGGAGAATCTGAAAGCAGAATTTGATAAGGCTCTAGCATGAGAAAAGTGAAGGACATCTGAGATAGGGAGACAGAGTAAGAAAGAGGAATAGAACAGGCATTGCCAAAAGGAGAAAGGGGCACAATCCAAGGCATTTGAAGACTCAGAAGACAAATTGCTTCCAGAGCCAGCCTTTTCAGTTCAATGTGTCAGTAAAAAGTCAGTAAAATCTAATCAACAGTAAAATCCTTATGTGATTCTCACCAAACTCCTCATTTGCCCTAAATTTCTGAATCTCTTGGCTCTCATGGACTATTTACCTCAAAGAACAAGTTAAAAAAAGTGAAATCCAACCCATTCAGCCTGGCAGAGGAGTTAGGCAAGGGGCCTAACTTGTTATTCAAGATCAACGATCCTGCCCCAAAGAGCTTTCAGAAAAAAAGGAAGATGTTGATACTGACATCTCAAGTTTAGAGATTTTCGTGTTTGTACCAATAACATTTCATCCAGAATGAAATGAATTAAGAATTAAGAAATTATCCAAAGAATTAAGTTGTAATCTTCTTTTCTCTGTGATTATCTTCATTAATCTTATTTTTCTCCTTTTCCTTTTTATATTGTGTGCCAATGTCAAGATGATTGGATTATGGCTGTACTAGAGAAATGAATCTTTTGGCAGCTTGAAGAGTGATACTGAATGCAGCTTCTTCTTTCCTCATTCTTTTCTCAGTTCCCATAAGGTCTTTTCTCAGTTCCCATAGGACAGGGCCCATCTCAGAGTTTGGCACCATCTGCACAGAATGCAGAATTTCCACAGAAAATCACTTCAGCCCACCCACTAACTTTCTTTGAAAATTGATGACGGATCATGTTTACTGCTTTGTCGCACAAGATGGGAGGAGTTGTTTCCATAATCCACATTTTCCCATGAAAAAAAAATTGAGGGAAAAATATCATTGTGTGAGAACCATTTCCCAATCATAGGAAACCAAGTCACTGTGTTTCCTATTTCAATTCCTTCAGACTGTAGCCAAAAGAAGCCCTAAATTCTAACTCTGGTGGTTTTAAAATCTAAACTTCCTGATAGCTTAAAAAAAAGAAATTTTAATGAAAGTGACAAACATGACTTGTATACATATTTATTTTTTCGTTCAAACTCAAGAAACAGTGGAGTGCATGGGCACAGCATTGAAGTGAGGATCTAGAGTCTAGTCTCAGCTCTGCTGATACTGCTGACCAACCCAGCCCTTGTTCTTCTCTAAACCTCAGTTTCTTCTGCTGTAAATGAAAGAGCTGAACTCAATTATTTCTAAAGTCTAGCTTTGTGATTTTAAATATTTACCAAGAATCACTTAAATGGATAGCACTGTGTTTTAAGTTTCTATAGCTCCTTGGCATCTAGGGCTTCATCATTGTGGCGAGATGTATTAACTGTCGGTTTTTAATTACTTTTCTATTTGCATTTTTTATTTTTTGTTGATATTCTTTTCATATTACAAAAATTTATACACCATTCTCTCTTCAGAAGACGTTTCTTGTGACAAAATAAAATAATTTAGTGAAACTAATAACATAGAGACTCCTATCTGAAAGTGCACCCAACATTTCACATCTGTAGCACTTCTTCTCCAACTCTATTTTGAAAAAAATTAACAAATCTATTTTCCTTCCTTCCCAACCCCTACCTTACTCAAAAAAAAAAAAAGAAAAACCTTATTTCTTGTGATAAATATGCACAATCAAAGGAAAAAAATTCCCTCAGTGGCTATCAGGAGTCTTATATGTGTATGCATAAATATATAAATATATTATATGTATACATATAAGTATATATGTATATACATATATCTTATTCTGCACTCTAAATCTGTCATGTCTCTGTAATAGATGGCAGGTTTCATCATTAGTCCTTTGGACTGATATACATTGTATTGATCAAAGTTCTCACAACTTTCAAAGTTGTTTGTTTTTATGGTATTGTTGTTAATAGTGTCATCTTAAATTATTAGTATTATTGTGCAAGAATGATTTTTGTATAAATGGAATGCATACTACTGGAGGCTCATGAGCTGAGGCAGAAAGTATTAGGAATGCATCCTTCCCTCTTCTCCCTTCTCCATGACAGGATTACTCTATGACTCTCAAAGAATTTGAGCTAGAACCCAGCTGGAAAGTAGAAAGAAATTTGGAACAAATTAGGTTTAAGGCAGCATCTTTGACCACATGTCACCACATGTCAAAATATATGTGACCTAAATACATAATATCACACCATCAGAGGAAAAAAAAAAAGGAGATAGGAGAAAGTACATTTCATACACACGCACGCACACACACATGATGGTGGAGGGAAACAGTATAGGGAGAGGAGTGATCTTTAACCATGTAAAGGATAAAGGAAATATTTTTTAATGATTTTTTTTTTAACATTGAGTCTCCCTATCTCACCTACATTGGAAGTATAGAGACTACTCATCTTCCAAACCTACTCTGATCTGAACAGGAGCTTAGATCTTTTCCATTCCCAACCTGGACCTCTCTACCAACCTCCCCATCCTATTCATCCCTACTTCCAGGGGCTCACTTTATGAATGATGAGCTTAGTGCACACACCTAACTGGCTTAGCCCATTGCAACTTATAATTCAGAAACTCAAGAAATCCTTCAACCTCAAACTACTCAGTAGCAGGGATTACTAATTTGTGCCATCATATCTGCTGAAAAATATTTTAAAAAATAAAATAGAAAATTATGATTGCATTAAGTTTAAAAGCTGCTTCAGGAAGAAAATCAGTGGAGCTAGGATAAAAAGAGATGGTGTCAACTGGGGGAAAATGTATTGAATATCTTTGATAAAATAAATATCAAAAATATTCAGGGAGTTGTATAAGAATGTACAGATATTAAGAGTAAGATCCATTTCCCAAGAAATAAGTGGTCAAAGGTCATGAATAGTTTCAAAAGAAGAAAAACAAATGAAAAAAAAATCTGTATTTTAAAAAAGATCCAAAATAGTAATAACAAAAGAAATGCAAATTAAAACAAAACTGAGGGTCCACTTCACTTGAAATAAATTGATAAAAATGACAAAATATGGGGAAAAGCTAATGTTGAAAAAGCTGTGAGAAAACACAGGCACTACATATATGACAAAAATATTCATAGCAGTACTTGAATTAACAAAGAATTGGAAGGAAGAGGAAGGAAAATGGATGCCCAATGATTTGGGGAATTGATGAAGGAATTGTGATATATGAAAATTAATCAAATATTATTATGCTATAAGAAGCAATAAAAATGAGGAATTCAGAAAAAATAGTGGAAGACACATGAAGTAATAAAAGAAATATAGAAAACAACCACAGTGATGTCAATAAAATAAGCAATAAAAATAAAAAGAAGTCTAACTGATGAATTGGAATAAATGAGTGAAGTCCTAGAGAAGTGGTCATGTGAAAGCCCTGAGTCTTCATAGTAAAGAGGAAGGGCTATAGATATGGAGCACAGTACCTGTGTTCGTCCTTCGTTGCTGAAGAAGACCATGACATCAGAGAAATGATAACATGACTTGCACTTGACTTTGTTTTGAGTGAGGGAGGGCTGTACAGGTCACCAGCCTCACTTTTCCTCCAGAGCCATCTGAATCCAGTGACCAGAGATTCATCAGGATGACTGGAGATGACCCAGGATGAGGCAATTGGGGTTAAGTGACTTGCCCAAGTTCACACAGCTAGTGAGTGTCAAGTGTCTGAAGTGAGATTTGGACTCAGGTCCTCCTGACTCCTGCACTATCCATTGCACCACCTAGCTGCCCATGAAGCACAGTACATAATCTCAGACATGGTTGTCATATTAGTTGAATTTGCTTACATGGTTTTCAATAGCTATTTCTTTGCTACTATTGATTCTGGTAAAACTCTAGAATTCTTTTTTAAATGGATGGTTTGAGAGTTCTTAAGAAGGGAAGGGAGTAGCATGTAAGAGTCAGGATGGCTTCTATAGGAGCAAGTCATGTCAAAATAATCTCATTTCCATATTCTGACATGGTTATCTGGCTTGTAGATAAGCGGAATGCTATGGATATCAGACACTTAGATTTCAGTAAGGTGCTTAGTCAAGTCTCAGTATACTGTTATGGACACAATGGAGCAAGGTCTACTGAATGACAGTATAGTTAGGTGTATTTAGAAGTGGTCAGATGTCCAAACCCAAGGGGCATTAATATTCAGATTCCAATTCCCCAAAATCAGCTTTCTCTGCATCTGAGTCTTTTCATAGACCATTCCAAGAATGTGTTTCTTCCTAATTTCTGACTCTAAGTCTTTATTGTCTTTTAAGGCATAATCTAGGCATCATTTCCTAGGGGATTCTTTTCCTGATCTTCTTTATATGATTATATTATATTCATGTATATTTACAGCAGCCAAATGGAGCAGTGGATGGGGCACTGGACCTGGAGTCAGGACAACCTGAGTTCATATATAACCTCTGATGTTTACTAGCTGTGTGACTCTGGGTAAAGATTTTAACTTCCATTTGCCTCATTTTCCTCACTGTAAAATAAAGGTTATAATAGCACCTGTCTCCCAGGGTTATGGTGCAGATCACATAGGATAATATTTATAAAGTAGTCAGTACAATGTCTAGCATACAGCAAGTGCTTATTAAATGCTTATTTCCTTCCTCTTTGGTTTATCTTATATTTATATATCTATTTTTCAGGATCAAATGAGATCATGCATAAAAAGCACTTTGCAAACATTAAGGCAGTTAGATGACCACTCAATGAATAGAATGCTGCCCTTGGGGTCAGAAAGACCTGAGTTCAAATCCTGTGTTACCTTGGGCAAGCCATTTAACTTCTGTCTGCCTCAGTTTCCTCATCTGTAAAATGGGAATAATAATAGCACCTACCTCCCTGGGTTGTTGTGAGAAAAGACAAGATATTTGTAAAGTGCTTTACAAACATTAAAATGCTATATAATGAAAGTTGTTATCATTAAAGTGTTATTTAGCTTGTATTATTTAATTATTACTATTATTATAGAATATATCTTCCAGTAGAATACAAGTTCCTTGAGAAAAGGGACTATTTGTCATTTTCATTTTTTTTTTTATCCTTGGCTTCTACCAGAAAACATCAATTAGCTACACGGAGCTTATGTGAATTATCAAATGGCCTATGACCTGGCACCCACTTAATCTGTCCTGGCACCAGTTGGCAAATGAATGAGTCAGACTGAGAACTTGAATCTTCTTGGTACCCACCTGCACACCGGTTTTCCCTGGTGATACCCTTTTGTTCAGTATTGACAAGCAGACCCAGACACTTAGGCCTTTGCCATCTTAGCACCATATGGAACTGGGATGATTTAAACCAGTAGCCCCAGCAACTTCTCTCCTGGTCTCAGCTCAGTCTTCATGTACAGTTCTCTGTACTCTGTTCTCCGCCCTCCCTCACCCCCATCCCTCTCACCGCCTTCTACTGATGTCTGGGCGCTGGGCCAGGCTTGCTCTCCCAAACCCATGACTTCTCTTTGTGCTGTGTTTTATTCAAATCATACCACGTTCCAAGTTCTTCCTTTCCTCTGCCTCTTGTTTTCAGTGTGCCTTTCACTTCTGTCACTGTATTGTCCATTTATTGACGTTCCAATTGGGCCTTGTCTCAGGACTGGGGATGTGCTCTGTGTCCAGAAAGCATTCTGTCTAACTCACAGCATTTACTGGAAAGAAATTCGGTGCAGTCATCCAAGGAATCAAGCAGCGGTCAAGCATTTGAGTACTTACTACGTTCTAGGCATTGTGCAAAGTATTGAACACACACACACACACACACACACACACACACACACACATACACAGCAAAAATATAGTCTGCCTGCAAGAAGCTCACATTCCAATGGAGGAGACCATGTGCAAAGACATTAGATATATGAAATATGTAGTGTGAATGGAAAGACATCTTAGGGAATAGGGAAAGGGAAAGCTGGGAAGACCAGACAAGGCTGCAGGTGGTAGGACTGAGCTAAGTCTTGAAGGAAGCCAGGGAAGAGAGTAGATGGAAGTGAAGAGGGAGAGTATTCCAAGAATAGGGGAGAGTCAGGTCAAAAGAACCAGAGTTGAGAGATATGCTGAATCAGAGGAACGATGTGGAGAGGAGTAAGTGAAAGAAGACTGGAAGGAGCCAGATTGTGAAGGACTTTAACATCCAACACAGAATTTTCTATTTAGTATCAGAGGCAACAGGAAACCATAAGAATTTATTGAGGGGAGTGACATGGTCAGACCATCAGTTTGGGAAGACTGCTGACAGCTTTGTGGAAGATGGATTAGAAAAGGTCAAGACTTGAGGGATCCTTTTAAGAGACAACAGAAAACCTGACCAAACAGGTTCCTCTCATGTCTTTTCACTTCTGCTTGGTTATGACAGCTTCTGCCCTGCCATTTAGGTAGCATTGATAGAAAGTTTATTCTAGACTGCCTTTATAATGGGACTCTCTGAACGTTTCATCATGGTGTATCCAACCCTTTATCTCCTTATGGAATTTGCTGTGTCTAGTATCTTTACATTGTTGCAACAGAAGCTATTTTGTGTTTGAGGCAGGATGGGAAGGAGAAAGAATAAGGGGGGGTATGACAGAATGTAGAAAGCTTTGGAATTAAAGCAAAAGAACCAGGTTTCAGCTCCCAGGGGCTCTTCTTAGCTCTGATTCTAACATCTGTCCAGAAGGATTAATATTTAGTTGAAGTCAAATACACAAAAAATCTGATTAGCCCAAACAACTGTTTCCTTTGCATTCATTCATTCATTCACATATAATAAATAACTGTTTATTAAGACTCTACAATGTGCAACACACTGGCTAGGTATGAGATACTTAGATGTTGTTGTTTGTCTGGAGCCATCTGAGTCCAGTGTCCAGATACAGATCAGAACAACTGGAGAAGACCCAGGATGTAGTGAGCACCTTGGCCTCTAAGATCTCAATTAGACTGAGACAAAGCCCATTCATTGATTAAGGCTTAATAAGAAATGTGGCAGAGAATGGCCTCTTTACCTGGTAGAAAAAAAAAAATTTGATCTTGGAGGGGAAGACCCTCAAGGTTTCTGGCCAAAACAGAAACATTTGCTATTTACATTCATTCCTAGCCAACCAGAGTGCAAACAATGACCAAATAAGGCTTGGCCATCAATGAGAGCCAGAGTGACTGGGGTTAAGGTTGGTCTTTAAGAAAGAAAAAAAATTTCCTGTGGACAAAGGGAAGGGGAAGAGGAAAGAAGGAAGCAAGGAAGGAAGGAAGGAAGGAAGGAAGGAAGGAAGGAAGGAAGGAAGGAAGGAAGGAAGGAAGGAAGGACGTGCAATACCAGTTTTGTCCCCAGTGGGCAGCTACTTTCTAACTCACAGAGGTTATTGTTTATCCTTGTTTGTCCATTATTCTCGAAGAGGACCATGATGTCAGGAAGATAATGCCATGACATGCAAGTAAATGAGATTTAAGTGATGGATGGCTCTGCAAAGTCACCAGCCTCACTTTCTCCTTCCAGATGTAGAGATGATTAAGTCATGAATGGTTCTTCCATGAAAGAAGAGCTCAAATTGTCTTGTTGGCTGTCTTTTCCAACTTGCAGCCAGCTTCCAAAGTGAGAAGCACTCCCTCCTTGTAGGGGGACTAAAGAAGTCATCTCGTGTAAGCCACAATCCAGAAGAACATTCCAGAGAACCTAGATGTCTGGATATCTAGGGCAGTTAAGACTGTCCAGTGACATTTCCCACTTCTGAGAAGTGGGCTTCTACAAAACTCCCTACTACTTCCAACTCTTAATTTGGTCTATTACAGCAAGCGCTCACTAAGTACCTACTATATCCAAAGCCCTGTGCTAAATTCTAGAAATAAAAAAAACATTAAAAAACTGCTCCTGCCTTTAAGAAGTTTATATTTTACTTGAAGGATATACCATATAAGCATAATTATATACATGTGTAACATAGGTTCTCTGGCTTCATTATCTGGGGGCCAAACCGAGTCACTTTGTCCTTCTCCCTTAGGATTCTCTGTATCCTGAAAGTGTCTCCTCTCTGCTATCAGCTGCTGTCTCCACTGATCTCGTATCTCCCATTATCAGCAATCCAGTGATTAGCACACCAGATTCCTTTTAGGCTCTTAATATCAGATTAGCTTTTACAAAAGAATATTTCTTTGTAGATATAAAAAGAATAGACATGAATATTTCTCCCCAATTCCTAGGGGTACAATGCCCCCTGATTGTTCTTTAGTCTCTAGGAAGAGAAGGAAAATTAGGCTCACAGTTTATCTCAGTTCCTCCATAGCATTAGTTCCACCAGGTTCAAGTCCAAAGCTCCACTGGGCTAGTATTTCTAGATCTTTGCTTGTCAGGATTTCACTTCTGGACTATCTACAACTCCTGACCTGAATTCCCAGATTCCCACACCTCTGGGTCTCTGGCTCCTGTGTTGGACTCTTCTGTCTTCACTTAGAACTAAAAAAGACATAAAAAAGCCAAAACCTCAGTCTCATATGTGGAGTGCCTCATAGCCTAAGAAGAAGACAGTAGCTCTCAGTCCTTCCCCTTTTACCCACTGGGATCACTTGCAATGACAGGAGTCCCTCACCCTAAGTCAGGAATTCAGGAAAAGACCAGACTGGGTGCCATCAGGTAGTATTAAAAATGCAGACAATGTCAGCTATGTAGCCAAATGCTGCTCCCAGCTCCATGAATGGAATGGAGAATGTTCACAAATGTGTCAAATCTCCTCTTTCCAAGGAGTAGGTCCCCAGTGCTTTCTATGTGGATAACTCCATCTTAGGTAGTTTAGAAAGTGCCAAGCCTCTACTACACATAATTGATTATCTCATTTGAGATATGTAGATATGGAATAAGAGATAATGTAACTGACTAATAAATATTGGTTGAATTGAATTAAATTACCAATGCTGTTCCTAAAATGTACTGCCCAGGACTGACCATTATTTTTCTCATAGAGAATTGCCTTTAAAATGGGCCGTGGGGGGAAGGGATGCTGAGTGAGCAGGTTAAGGATTAAAAAAATAACCTTCTCTGCTATTTCACTGAATTGTTACCTAGTGAGGGTTCTTGGTTTCCTAGACTGTGGAAACATCTGAAATTGCTTTATCTTTTGCATATTATTCCTGAGAGGTTTGAAAGGTCATGAGGATCAGTGATCTAACTGGATCCCAGTACAGTGGGCTGTGATCTTCCTGGTCCTGCCTTTCTGAATGCAGGTTAACATTGCATTAGATTTCTTGACCACCATATCCAACTATTAACGAAACAGTAAACCAACAAAACCACCAGATATTTACAGAATAGCTGCAATGTAGAACTAACCCTTCCACATGTTTTACTAATTAAGCTGACTTCTTAAAAAAAAAACCCAGTATAAATCTATGCATTTATCCCAATTAACTTTCATCTTATTTAATTTGGTCCTGTCATTAACTTCTCATTAATAAAAGTGTGAAATAGGACAAGGCTAAGCACAGCCCACAGGGGGAATTTTTTCAAAGCTGACATTGAACCACTTATGATTACTTTTTGAATTGCAAAATTTATTCATAGATAACTATGCTCTTTTAGCTGATCTGGAGGCCATATTCCCTTCTGTTATTGATATCTTCCTTGCTAGCTTGTGTGCTTATGCTCAAGGTTTTTAACTAAACTTTCTTTGTCCTAAGATCCTTAGTAATTTCAGTCTTTTTTTCCCCCTCATTTTCACTTCTTGCTCACTTTCTGACTCCTTCCTCTTTGATTGTGGTTTCACCGGAGGCTGGACCTCAAAGACGTCTCAGCTTACTCTCACAACGGACAATTTTTGCTTCACCAGCTTCATTCGCAGCCCCAAGTGACTGTTGTCAGGACAAAACTAGTCCTAGTTGGATGCTGGGCTCTTCCCTTCAGGCTTAATGACATGCCACACAACCATGTGTTCCCTGTTCCCCCTGTTCTTTAGTTGTCTTAGTGAGCCCTTACAACATAGAGTGCTGCTACACAATTGTCTTAGAGCAAGCTTTTGACTTTTTGTATTCCCCCAGAGCTGAGAGGAGGGAGGAACAGAATAGAACTGAAAAATAAGGGTTGGTGAGGGTCCTGCAAATGAAGTCCTATAGCCAAGGAGGGAGATGATGAAAGGAAGTAATAATTTCAGAGTTGATTTCCTCTTGCAGAATGAGTTTCTAGAGATCAGGAAGTCCAAGAAAGCAGACTGGTGGGAAATTATATGGTAAATTCCCAGAGAGGAAAGAAATCTCAAAAGTATACCTTCACCCTCTCCAAGGGGTCCTAATAATTGGGGGTGCTTGGGGGAGTGAGTATCAGAGTTTATTTTACCCTGCCAAATGATGAGTTGCTGGAGATCATGAAATCCCAATGACTACTCTTAGAATGCAGTCTTTCAGTCACTCCAAATCCATTTGGTCATACTATGGTTAGCCTGCAACTCTTATCTTCAGCTGTTTTGCTCAATCTACATGTTTTCCTACATCTATCAGTTTAACAATAGGAAAGTACCCTAGGATTTGTAGTTCAAAGCGACAAGCATTCTCTTTCAGCAGTGAGTGATTTGGGACAACTGCAATCTTTGAAACATGATTTGAGTCATACCTAGGAATTTATAAAGAAACACACATAGTCTACAGAAAACAGACTGAGGAGGAGTGGGAACTGTCAGAGCCAAACAAGAGCAGCAGTGGAGAGAGACTATCCTCAGCCATGCCTGCAGTTTAACAAAGCATACTGGGAAAAGTCAGTAATAAAGGGGCAACAGCCATAAGGAGAAAATATAAAGAAGAAATTGAAAGGACATTGAGCCATACCAGAAAAGGGTGGGATTAAGGTGGGCTACTGACCCTACAACCATCTCTAAAACAAATAGCAGCTATCAGTTGTATTTACCTCTTCAAGTACTAATGAAAAGTCTCTCCCCAAAATGTCAGATCTTTCTCTAATTTTTCCCCCTTGATTGTCCAGTAGCAAACACTATCACAGATTTTTTTTTCTTTTACCTAAATATTTTCAGTATCCTGAGTTTTGCCTCAAGTATAAATAGGCTAGAGTTTAGCTATGAATACATGAAATTTTAGATTGTGACAGAGAATCAAACCTCTATCTGAATATTGGGCATTTTCCTTACTATCGGCTCTGAGTTATCATCATTGTTTTAATAACATTTGTCTGATATAAAAATCCACAAAGCATCATAGAAAAGGGCAATGTGAAGTGAAGCTAGAAGTTGTAAAAGGGATAACTAATTAAACCTCCATCATCTGATTGAGGGGGGAAAGATGGCAGGATGAAAATAGGCAAGGTATAGTCAAGATAGGTAAGGGACCTAAGTGAAAAGAAAGGGAAGAGGGATCAGATAGGGTCTCCATCACTACCCACCATTGTTTACATGGGTAAGTATTATTTACAACATTACTCTGATCTGTTAGTCTAGTAATCTTGTGAAAAAGAGAAATAAAATTAACTTGATAAGAATTTTTCTTAACACAGTCATGATTGCTCTGTGTGCTCACCTCTTCATTATCTAGTTGGTCCCTCATTCTCCTTTCAATAATTTGTTCTGAAATTTTCCAGGAACCAGTCAGTCTCACTGGTCTACAGTTCGTAAGTTACAAAGTCTCCATTCTTGACAAATCAAGTCAATACTTATATTCCCCAACTATGTAGTACTTCTAAATAACCACACTTCCTTGTATAATGCCTTGTACTTAATAATCCATGAATAAATGCAACCATCTACATAAAGCTTCCAATCATTAGATTTGAAGAACCAAATAGTACAGTAAGCTAAATTCCTTTCTTTCCCTTCTTATTTGAGTTTTCTTCCACAAAATGACTAATATGGAAATGTTTTACATGATTGAACATGTATAACTTTATCAGATTGCCTACTCTCTCAAGGAGGCAGGAGAGGAGGGAGCAAGGGATAGAATTTGGAGCTCAGAACTTTTTAAAAAATGTTAAAAACTGTTTTTCCATATAATTGGGAGAAAAATAAGATATTACTTTTTAAAAAGTACTCAGGGTAGTGCCTGGCACATAGTAGGTATTATATCAATGTTTATTCCCTTTCCTCTTTCCCCATAAAAATGGTTAACCATGTCTCACTCAGTAGGGTGTTCAGCGGAAGGAACATAGAATTTAGAGGACTTGATTCTAGACCCAAAGTTACCACCTTGGGTAAACCACTTAACTCTGTGTGTAAGATATGATATAATCTCAACTATCTCCATAAGTTAGGAGTACAAAAAAGTTACACACACACATTTTAAAGTGCCTTGTAAAGTCATATATCTGTTAATATATTTAAAGAACAGCTCTTTGTAAAATCATTATGTATATGCATATGCATATATACATACATAGAAAAGAAATCATCTTCTAAAGGTTAAAATGCTATAGAAATGTGGAATATTTATTCCAGGTCTATTCTAGCCAGAAAGTAGGTGAATGGCCCCTCATGGTGCCTTTCCAAGCTAATGATCCTAAGATGGAAATTTACTACCAAGCCTTAAACCACCCAGGGCAAACAAAGCAGACAATCCTTTGGCACCACACCCTATTTTCCCAGGTCACTTACACCTGCTCAATCACAAACACCACTCTCTGATTCTGTGACCTATCCATTGGTGGTAGGAACAAAACAGCTGCCAGTTTCCATGACAGTGCAGTAGGAAGAGGATGTTTCCCCCTCTGGGTTTTTCTCTCCCTTTTGCAAATGCATCACTTCTCTCCCCCAACTCATCCTATTTCCCTTTTCTTTGTCTACCTTCCTCCTCTCTTTACCTGTTCTCACCTAAACTTCTACTCACTAAGCTCCAATATGAAAAATGACATGGATATCATTTCTAATGTATTTCTTCTGAAAGAAATGATATAGTTTGTACATTATTTCCTCCTCAGAAAGAAAAAAAAGCAAATTTACACATAGGCACAGACAAAAAATACCGGAGATGTTTAGAGCTGGAAGCCATCCTAAAGAGCCCCACTTCTCTCCACCATTCAACTCTACAATTTTAAGAATGGTAAGAGCTAAGTACTTTTTTAAACAAATAATATCTCATTTGGATCTCACAATAACCCTAGGAGGTATCAGAAAGGTGACAAGAATCATCTATGATTGTATAGCTAAATAGAAGTACAGCCTGTGAACAGGGGACCAGGATTTTCCCATACCACATCATATTCAAGAACAGAAAAAAATATCAAATATCGAATATCAAATAAGCATCTTCAGTTTACTACAGAAAATATAGTCTCTGCAGAGAAAGACATGACTAGAAAGCAGGACACTTGCCCCCTAATCCATTGTTCTCTCTATTATCCTATACTTTATCAAACAAGTCCACTAAGAGGAGATGAAATGTTTTCAGGCCCTCCTGAAGAGAAATGAGATGGCTCTTACCTTGCTTCATCCCTTAGTCTGATTAAGTTATAACAAAGACTTGTTGTTCAGTTGTTTCAGTCATGTCCCATTTGTTGTGAATGCCCATCTTGGCAATTGGTTTGCAATTTCCTTTTCCAGTTCACTTTACAGATGAGGAAACTGAGGCAAATAGGGTTACATGACTTGCCTAGCGTCACACAGCTAGTAAGTGTCTGAGGCTAGATTTGAACTAAGGATTATGAGTCTTCCTGACCCTAGAACCAACACTCTATGCATTATGGCACCACCTAGTTGCCCCTTAACAAAGACTAGAAAAGTCTAATAGTGGCTATCACGTATTCACAAGAGGACTAATCAAGAATGGAAAAACCAAGAATTTATTCTCTCAGGTGTGCATAATAATGGAGTTCATACAGGGCTGTGCTAAAGGCAGTTCATCGGAATCCATTGTTAAATTTGTAGTGTGAACTTAAAACAATATTGGTGTTTAACTATTATAAACACCCAAATCAATTACAAAGAATATATGAAGGAAGATGCTTTCTGCATCCAGAGAAAGAACTGATAAATAGGAGCATGTATAGAATGACTTTACACACATACGTGTGTGTGTATATATATGTATGTTTATATATACATGTATGTTTGTATACATATTTGTGTCTAACAATAGTCATTGGGGGGAGAGAAAAAGTTTACACAATAATTTTATTATATATTTTAAAAGAACAGCAAGTTATACATAATAGGTTTGCAGTTTCATGTGCAATTATCTTTTTTTATTATACTAAGTAATGCAAATGCCTGTTTTATTCCATAAATTAAAAATGAAATGAATTTTTAAATTTTTTAAAAATTACTGCGAACATTTACATTTCAAAAATTGGCAAATGCTAAATTAGGACAGCTAGGTGGCTAGAACTGCTGGGCCTCCAGTCAGGAAGTCTCGTCTTCCTGAGTTCAGATCTGGCCTCAGACATTTACTAGCTCTGTGACCCTGGGAAAGTCACTTAACCCCTTTGCCTCAGCTTCTTCATCTATAAAATGAGCTGAAGAAGGAAATGATGAACCACTCCAGTATCTTTTCCCAGAAATGAATCACAAAGAGACAGGACTGAAAAAAAACAAAACGGCTGAACAAACAGCACACACACACACACACACACACACACACACACACACATATTAGGGATTAATCTATTGTTTTGTGGATTGTCTCAATTTAAGAAAGTGGAGAAAATGTTAATAATGAAAATTAACCTTAAAAGTGTGTGGTAGGATTTGAGAGTCAGTTGTCAAACATTTGACATCATGCTTTGCACATAACTCACTGAAGAACATTCATGCTTCCCTTTGGCAGGATCTTTACCACATGCATATCAATCCAAGAAATCCTTATTAAGTATTTACAATTTACATTTACTACGTAAAATGCACTGGCCTAGACACTGGGGATACAAAGATCTAAAGCATAAAAATAAATCCCTGCCTTCAATGAGTTTTTGTGGGGGATGGCAGTGGGGAGCTACAAGATGTAAACAGACATGCATAGTAACAGCTCAGTTATGTAGTATTTTATGTGCATCCTCTCATATGATCTTGGTAATAACCCCCTGAAGCACCTGGTATTATTATCCTCATTTAAAAAAATAAAGAAGCTGAGGATTAAGAGTTCTAACTTTAAGAGATTCAGTGAGTTGTCCAGAGCCCCCCAGAAAGGCTGGGAGGCAGGCTTCAAAACCTGTTCCTTCTGATTCCAAGTCAGCATTGTGTCTACCATGTCATGCTCCTAATACAAATGTGATCATTTGAGAAGGAAAGAAGGCAAATGAAGGGCATCAGAAAAGCCTCCAAAAGGAGATGAAATATGAGCCATCTTTAAGGAAATTGAGGATAATGTGAGGTATAAGTAGGTGCATTGTTGATAAGGGAATTGGGGAAATTTTGGAAGATGCAGGTAAGCCAGTTGATGAGAATATACAAGGGAGGCCATGAAGGGAAGTAACGTGAAATGATCTGGAAAAGTAAGTAGGAGCCACATACATACATCACTTATCATCTCCAAAATATAAGGAAATAGGATTGACAAGCACAGGTAACAGATTTCAAGAAAACATGTGCTCTGGAGCTAAAAGATACCTCATTCATTTCTAATCTGACCCCTTTCATTTCACAAAGGGGGAAACAAAATCAGAGAGTTAAAAATGGCTTGCTCAAAGCTACACAAACAGCAGAATCAGACTTTGAACCCAGGGCCTCTGACTCCAAATCTATCCCTTCCCAGCATACCAGACTGCTCATAACCCTATAGCAGGAATTCTTAACCATGCCACAGCCTGGTGAAGCCTATAGGCTCCTATTCAAAACAACTGTTTTTAAATGAATAAAATATAACTTACATAATCCTAAAAATAAAACCAAGTGAATCTTAAATGCAGATCTCTATAAAAATAAACATTTATAATTTATTACCATTTTCAAGTAACTTCTAGTGAGGCTTTCAGATTATAGATTTTTGATCTGGAAAGACCATTAGAGGGGTAGCTAAGTGGCACAGTGGATAGAGGCCTAGCCTTGGAGTCAGGAGGAAGTGAGTTCAAATCCAGCCTCAGACACTTGATACGTATTAACTGTGTGACCCTAGGCAAGTTATTCAACCCTGACTGCCTTGCAAGAAAGAAAGAACAGAAAGAACATCATTTTACAGATGGGGCCCAGAGATATGTGGGGAAAAACTTGCCCAAGCTCCCACAAATAAGTCAGATTCAGATTTGAATCCAGATCTCTTATTCCAGTCATCTTGCTTTATCTGCTGTAACAGGTGGCCCCCTTAAACTGGGATCTTTCATACCATTCAGTCTAAAAGAATACATTTTTTAATGTTCCAAGCACATTTCTAGTCTTATTTCATTACCCCTCCTCAGGTCTGAATGACTTTTAACAGAATGGCAGGACATTGGACTAGGAGTTGGTAGGCCAAGATTCTAATTTCAGCTGCACCCAACCTAGTGCTGTGACTTCAGATACATCCTTTATTTTTTACCTCTTTTTGTCTCAGTTTTCTCACTCTTCAGCATGAGGGGGTTGGACTAAATGATATCTAAGGCACTTTACAACTTGTCATTACCTCTATAATATCATCTCTGGATGAATGAGAATTGTGGCAGATAGGAAAGGTTTACAGTGTCACAAAATAATTGAGTTGATTTCATGGTAGCCGTAATGGCTGAAGACCAGTCATCCAAAAACAGTCATCCAAAAACAAAAACAAAAAAATGAACTTAGAATATACAGCTGCAAAAGGAACACAACAGAGGAACAGATGACAGGTGGCTTTAGTCACCAGAGTTCTGGGAACAAGAACTTCTCACCTAAGCCCAACCATGATTTATTTCCAAAGCTATTCCCATTTGTCCACACCATGCAAATGCACACATGACTGAATGGGGAGAATAAAATGGAAAATTCCCCCTTCCCTTCTGCATACAGAGAAAACCAAGCTTCAAGGGCAAATAATAAGAAATCAGAACTAGAGTAGCTGAGGGAACTGGGCCAACAAATGGCGATTGCAGTTCAACCCAGTCCAATGTAATTAGTCTGGAAGGGAGTATCCACAAAGGGATAGAATTAAATAGGAAAAACAATCACCTAGCTGACTGACAGAGGAAAGAAATACAGAGTTATTATCAGGGAAATCACTGAATCCATTTCTGTGGTAACTATAAAGTATAGGAGCTATCCAGAAAAAGAGAGAGCTTTTTTTTTTTTTATCCTGGATTCTCCAAATCAAAGAGTGGGTGGAATCCCTGTAGATTCTGGCTTCATTGGGAAAAACATGTGTGAGGCATTGATCAGAATTCTGAAAATCCAAATGACACATGATAGCTTCATATAAGGTTATATGCCCAGGTCCTTCCCCAAAATAATACCACTGGTCATGACTGTCTCCATAAGTATCTGAAGGACCAGAGCAACGGTGGAGAAGGCCTTCATAATATAGCAACCCTCAAATTTCTAGCTGATAGAGGTAGAGTGGAAAGATCACTAGGTATGGAATCAGAGGACCTGAATTTAGGTCACTTTTGGTACTTGGTTATCTTTGAATCAAGTCATTTCATTTCTTTAAAGTTGGTTTCATTATGAATAAAATTATGAAGCTGATGTAAACAATTTCTTACATCTCTTTTTAGCTGTAAACTCTTTCATCTATGAGCTATTAAAAGGAGGTTTTCCTGAGTTGAGAGTGTAGAAAACAAGGTACTGATTCTGAGAATTTCCCCTTGAACCAAGTTGTGCGTTTAAAAGCCATAAGTCAAGCTTTAGGAAAGGATATCTAGTATGATTTGTATATACCAGGGATCATGAGTCGGTACATAAGAGTATCTCAGGAAATTGTCAAGTCTTGCTTTGGTCCATCTCCATGGGTTTGCTGGTATCTTGCCCTCTTTCTCTCAATCTCCTCCAATACAAGTACTATAGTTTCTACTTCTCCCCATCCAGAAACTTTCACAGTCAACACCCTGAAGATTTAGGGCTCTGGGAAAATAACAATTAAATCCTCTTCACTAAAAGCTTAAGCTCTCTGGTCTACACTAGGAAATATAGGATTGGAAGATCCTATGAGAAAAAAAAAACAGAGACTTAATAGTTGTAAAACAAAAGCAGTAAATACATCTGTCAGGTAGGGATTGAAATAAGATAAGAAATTTAGGGCTAGAAGGGACCTTAAAATTTTTCTAGTCCAACCACCAACAAATGAGGAAACAGATTCAGTGAGATGCCATGACTAGTTCAAGGTCATAGGCAGTAAGAGGGAGGTAGGTTTTGAAACCAGACTCTTCTGACTCCAGAACCAGTGTCTTTTCCCCCACACAACACTGCCTCTCCAACTCATGTTTCAAAGCTAAACAAGAAATAGAAACACAGAATCAATCAACTCAGAAGACCCATAAATCCCAGGGAAACAGGATTGACTCCTTACACCTGCTATCAGAAAGATAAAAAAGTCATTTCTGGGAGAAATAGATTAGATCATAGGCATCCATCCACAGGCATGACCCTAAGACTTCTAGGACAAAATAGCCAAAAAGTCATTCCACCTGCTTCTTTACAATCCCAGGGAAGGGGGAGGGAGTACCTTTCATCATGATTTTCTCATTTTCCTCTAGAATTTGGCAATGAGTGGACAGGCATGGCCCACAGCTGCGTTCCACACAGAAAGAGAAGCTGCTGCTCTCAGCAGCCCTGCTCCCTGGGGCAATAAGGCCATGTCCAATTTTCTTCAGTCTGATGTTTCAGAGGCTCTTGTCATCTCTTTCTCAGAGCTAAAGAAAATATATAAATAAAAGGCCCTGAGACTAAATAGATACGCTTAGTCAGAGGCAGAATTTTGGGGTCATTGCCCAGCATAAGACAGAACCTACAAGGAAAAGCCAGGGAGCATTAGAAGGTAATAAATTGGAAGATGTCCTCCTTTCAAGTGCCTTTCTATTGTGAAATCTTTCCTCAGACATACATCACTTATCATCTCCAAAGTTAATACTAGGAAGTAAGATTGAGGAACACAGGTAACATTTCAAGAAAACATCTGCTCTGGAGACCTCAATTCATATCTTGTCTGACCCCTTTCATTTCACAAAGGGGAAAACGGAAGATCAGAGAATTAAAAGTTACTTGCTCAAAGTTGCCCAAATAGCAGAATCAGACTTTGAATACAGGGCCTCTGACTTCAAATCTGTCCCTTCCCAGCATACCAGACTCCTCCTAATTCTGTAGCAGAAATTCTTAACCATGCCACAGCCTGGTAAAGCTCATAGATTTCTATTCAAAATATTGTTTTTAAATGAATAAAATAAGATACATGATATTACAAAGGAAAGGTTAAGAACCCCTGTCCTATAGATATGTACAGTACTGAACTTCAAGAAGAAAATATCTGAAGAGAGTTAATTTTGTCTCCATCTCCCCTTTTGATCTTTCCTTTCCCCATCCCTTTCTCAACCAGTCACTCTTAAGCATCCTTATACTTTCATGCCTAGTCTCCTCCTGTAAGGAGGAAAGGAGCATGAAAAATTAATTTATACTAATGTGCTAATGATTCAATATTGAATTCCTCCCAGGAACACCTGCATTTCAAAAGATAACTGGAGAGGTATTGTTTTTTCCTATTGCTTGTTTATTTTTTAATTTGTTATATTTTGGGTTTTTTTTTTTTGTTATTGTTTAGTCCATTAGGTAATATATCCCTAGTATGAGAATTTTAGAAACCATAGAGAAGAGAGATATTTTGCAGCAAGGTGGCCTGCTCTGGTAACACTTAAATCATACCAAAGCATTTACTACACAGGTTGTTCTTTTCTTGTTTGATTTAGGAGAATTTCTCAGAAATTAGGGTTTTATTTGAAAAGACTTACATGCACTGATGCAAAGTGAAGTGAGCAGAACCAGGAGAACATTGTATCCAGTAACAACAATACTCAACAATGATCAACTGTGAATGACTCAGCTACTTTCTGTGATTCAATGTTTCAAGTTAAGTCCAAAAGATTCATGATGGAAAATGCTACCCACATCCAGAGAAAGAACTGATGGAGTCTGAATGCAGCTCAAAGCATACTATTTTCACTTTATTTCTTTTTGTGGGTTTTTTCCTTTTCTTCTATTTCCTAATTCATGACATGACTCATATGGAAATATGTTTTACATGACAGCACATATATAATCTATATCAAATTGCTTACTGTCTCAGGAAGGAGGGAGGTAAGGAGAGAGGGAGAAAACTTGGAACTCAAAATTTTATGTTAAAAATTGTCTTTACCTGTAATTAGGAGAAAAAATAAAATACTATTTAAAAGAAAAAAAGAATTTAGGGTTTCATCACATTTGTCACTCATTCACATGAGTCATCATCTTATGTTGCTTCCCTTTCAGTTGGCTTTGAGCAGCCATGTTTTTTTTTAAACCCTGTCATCCTATCCTAAAAGTTTTGCTCACAACAAAAGGGGTATCCTATGTTGTATGCATGCCTGCATCCCTGAATTTTAGGTCTAAAGACTTTAACACATTAACTTCTCATTAGCTATGATGTGCTCAAGGGACTCCATTTTGCAATTTCGGATGACCATGGACACCTCTGAAGTCTAGAATCCACACATTCTAAAGTCCAAACAGAGGACTATAATGTGAAGGGGCCCTAGAGATTATCTGATGTACCCCCTCAGATGACAGAGGATGAAACCAAGGACTAGAAAGAGTAAGAGATTTGCATAAAATGCATAGCTGACAGGTGCCAGAGCCAAGAACCCAGGTTCCTGAAGTCAAACCTAAGGTTCTTTCTATAGAAACAACCATAAGTCCAGTCCCTATGACTAAACCGGAATTCTTGGACATTGAGACTGCAAGATCAACAATGGGTAGCAATTGTTTTTCATATTTCCCGCATCATCCTAATACCGCCATTCTAATACTACTAGAGCTGGAAAGGGCCTTAGAGGTCATTTTTTCCTACTCCCTCCTTTTACAAATGAGGGAACCAGGACCTATAAAAGGTAGGTAATATGCCCAAGGTAACATTGTAATAAGTGGAAAACAGAGAAAATGAACTCATTTCCTATGACTCTTTCTACTGCACATATTGACTCTCTTTCCATTTAATTTGGCCCAAATCTTCAGCCTGACTTCTCAGGTATGGTCGTCATGAAGTGATGCAGTGGATAGACTGTGGGACTTGGAGAAAGGGAGATCTGATTTCAATCCTTCAGCAGATATTTATCAGGTTCATGAAGCTGGGCAAGTGAATTAATTTCTCTGAGCCTCAGTTTCCTCATCTGTAAAATGGGGATAATTGGCAGATGCTTCATAAAGTTGTTAAAAGGATCAAATAAGATAACATATGTCATGCATTTTATAAATCGTAAAGAGCTATATAAATGCTACCTGTCATCATCATCATCATCTTCTAACATGTGAACATAGACCCAACAGAAGCAAAGCTGTGTGCTGGCCCTTGTCACAGTTCTGTATGAGAAAGTCATACTTGAGGACCAAGGAGACACCTAGAAATAAATGGTAATTAAATACTGTGTCCACTAGCAGCTAGGTAGCCCAGTAGACAGAGGACCAGGCCTAGAGTCAGAAAAACCTGAATTCAAATCTGGCCTCAGACACCTACTAGCTGTGTGACTCTCATTAACCCTGTTTGCCTCAGTTTTCTCATCTGTAACATGAGCTGCAGAAGGAAATGGCAAACCACTCCTGTATCTCTGCCAAGAAAACCCCAAATGGGGTCATGAGGAGTCAGACAGGACTGAAAGACTGAACAACTACAAATACTGTGCTTATGTTTACCCTGGAATTGTGAGGACTTTTTTCAAAGTCCTTGTTATCTTAAAGAGGTGTTATTTACATAACAAAATGAGTATAAATTGTGTCTGTGTTTACTCACCTCCTCACAAAGCTAACAGTTAGCTTGAGAAGAAGGGTAGTGATATTGTGTCGCATTGCAAAATAATATTTGTAAAACCCAGCACATAGTAGGTGCTTCTTAAGAAAGTGGGTTTGGGGGGCTTGTTCCCTTTCTCCTCACCTCTTTTACAACCCCTTTGATGTTCACTGATTTTAGTCATGCGCCAGGAACCAAAAAGCAGCCCTGTCAGACTATGAAGACAGGTTGAATCAGCTGACCTCTTTCTATCCTGTTCTCTTTTGATATTTAAAATTTTTTTTTATTTATGGAATAAAACAAGCTTTTTCGTAACACAGTACAATAAAAAAGATGATTGCACATGAAACTGTAAATCTACTATGCACAATTTGCTATTCCTTTCAAATATATAACAAAATTATCATGTAAATTTATTTTTTCTTCTCTCTCCCTACCCTAGAGGTTGATGTCATTAGACACAAATAGGTATAGATAGATAGATGATAGATAGATAGATGGATAGATGAATGGATGGATGGATGGATAGACAGACAGACGGACGGATGAACGGACAGACCAACAGACGGACTGACAGACAGACAGACAGACAGACAGGTAGATAGATAGATAGATAGATAGATAGATAGATAGATAGATAGATAGATAGATAGATAGATAGATAGATGATAGATAGATAGGAAAGAAGGAAAGATGATAGATAAATAGATGGATGGATGGATAGATAGGGAGAGATAGATAGATGGATAGAGGTATGGATATATGTGTATATGTATGTATGTATATGCATATATACCTAGATATCTGTTAAATTATTCTATACATACTTCTATTTATTCCTTTGACAAATTTTGTGTCTTTTTTGTTTTGTTTTTTTTAAAGAGTTGTTTGCTAATCTGAGATATGAAAGTACCATCTCCTCTTCCTTCTCCCTCTCCCCACCCTTTTGCAGGAAATTAAGGCAATGGTATATAGTGGGGCTATATAGTGCCACCCTCACTAAGGGCTGCTCTGAGCTGCTCTTGTCTTTTCAGTTTAATTTGCAAAGGGCTTCACTGGCACAGTCCAGAGGCTGGCCCTGCAATTTAGATAGTGCCAGAGAGCTGAAAGTACCAAAATGGAGAACAGAAAGCCACATAGGCTTCTGCAGATGTGAAGTCCATTCCCAAAATGGTAATGGCAGTTCAGTAGAATCTGGATTGCTCCACAGCCAATCTCCCACACAGGGTTTCAAGGACAGCCTTCCGTTCATTCCCTGCTACTATGGGCTCCCTCAGCCCTTGCTACCCCTCCTGCCCACTTTTGTGACTCAAGCCAAAGGAGTCCTTGGCAATAGCTTCTTTGTTTCACTGGGCAGTATTTCTCCTATGAGAGGCTATGTAACATCCTGCTTCACCTCTTCTAGGTGACCTACTTTAACCAACCAAATCAGTATTTAGGAAAGGAGTGCCTCTGGGCTATGTACTTAACAGAGTAAGAGGAAAATGAAAATCTAGGATATGGTCCCTGATACTCAGAATCTTGTAATCCATGTGGGGAGATAACATGAACATAAGAAATATAGGGGGAAAATGCAAGGTAGAATTAAGCCCTAAGGTGTATGATGTAGACTCTCAGGGCTATGAGAGTTCACAGGAGAGGGGAAATGGAATCAATGAAGGCTGGAGAAATTGGGAGAGAGTGGTGGCCTTCATGTGGGGCTTGAACTGAGTTTTGGAGAATGGGTAGGATTTGGAGGAAAAGAAGACATTTCCGGAGAAGGAAGAAATTCAAGGAAAGGGAAAGAAACAGCTAGAACTGCTGAGTTCAGACCCTAGCTCTGCTACTGACTGTCTATGTGAATAGAAAACAAGCAACTTTACCTCTGGCAGCCTACATTATGTCTAAGGTTTGTTTCAGGTCTAACTCTAAGTGTATGTGGGACAAAGGAGGACAAGGCTGGTCTTCTTCAAACACAAGGAGGGTGTTGGAAATTCCAAAAGAAAAAAATTTAAATGTGATACAACAGAAAGTAATAATAATAATATTATATATAATTATATATATGTATATAAACATCAATAATGACATTTGATGTAGACTTTTGATCCAAGGGTTTTGAGCAGGGAAGGACCAGGAGAAGGCAAAGTCTAAGAAAGAATAGTCTGAAAGTGGTGTGGGGGATGAAATGTACAGAACATGGATACATAACAGAAATGAACATGAAAACTAGACTATTTAATGTCTAGACTGTTCATGTTTAACAATCTGAGTGTGAGGTTCCCCAGACCAGAGATTCTTAACCTTTCTTGTGTCATGGATCTGGTCTCAGAATCATGTTGTTAAATGTATGAAATTAAATATATAGGATTATGAAGTAAGCCAATTATGGTCTAAAACAGGTATCAAATTTTTAAAAAATAAGAAGTTCACAGACCTTAGGTTAAGAGCCCCAAAGATGTGAGTCTCTATGATCAATAAATCAACACGTATTTATTAAATATCTACTATATGTCAGACATTGTGCTAGGCACTGAGAATACAAAAACATAAAGGAAATAATCCCTATCCTCAAGTAACTTACATCCCATCAGGAACAAGTTCAAGAAAAATTGAGGAGGCAATGTTTGTTATCATCCTCTTTTCAATGCCTCAACACGGTTAATGCCCCCTAAATTTTGGCACTCCACAACCCTAGAGATCTCATACTATTTCCAAGAGGTCCATGAAGCAGAACCTAGAACCAAGAGATCTTCATCCAGTCCCTTATGGCAATGAAAAGGAGAGGCAATTAGAGGGCGAAGACATGAGAATAACCAGAGGTAAAAAAGGCACAAACTATATTCAGAGAGGATCCAGGAGCCCACCTGGACTAGAGGAGAGGATTCATGGAGGGAAATTATAGGAGATAAGTTCGGAACACTTAGTACAGTGCCTGAAACATAGTAGGCACTTCATAAATGCTTATTGACTAAGAGGTAGGTTGGAAATAGGTTGCAGAGGCTTTGCACATTGAGTGAAAAAAGTGGGACTTTATAGACACTGGGGAGCCACTGAAGACTTTTGAGGGCTATAGTGCCATGAAAATGCTACATTTGGAAAGCTAGTTTGGTAATGGCATAAAAAATAGATTAAACAAGGGAGAGATTGTAAATAGGGATACAGTAGTTATCTAGATATGAAGTAGTAAGGCCTGAATTAGGATGGTAAAAATGGACGTTGAAAAATGGAATTGAGAATGAAGGAAGGATTGAGAGGACTTGGAGACTGGAAATGAAGGGTGAGGAAGAGGAAGGAATTAAAGATGACTCACACCTCAGGGACTAATAACCTGGCCCCTTCCTAGCTTTCCAGTCTTTTCATGTCTTACTCTCCTCTATCAACTCTAAGATCCAGCAACACTGGCTTACTTACAATTCTGTCTCCCACCCCTTACCTTTGTCCTAGTTGTGTCCCATGTCTGGAATGCTCTAAGGAAGTAAAATTTCATTGGAGGTAGGTGGGGTTGAGGGTCCATGTCACAGGTGAAGGAAAATGAGGAGACACTCCTATTCTACTGAGGTAGGAGGCAGGAAAGAGAGAATGGATGATAAAATGGAAATGTTGACACAGAGGTGGAAGAAAAATTAGATGTGAGATCATACAAATGACGCCTTTAATTCTCTTGGTAAAAGAGGAGGTGAGTCAAAGTCATCTGCCAAGAATATAGGAGAGGGACATATACAGGAGTTTAAGGAGAGTGGAGAAATTTTGGAAGAGCTGCTGTAGGGAGTGTACTGAAGAATCAACAGGTGGTGATTAATAGGATTGTCAAGCAGTGTTGAGTGCCCAGGTGAAATTAGTCAATGTGAATTGTAATGAGCTAAGGCAGCCCAGTGTTATGCTTTTTTTTCCACAACCACTTGTGGACCATATTTGTATTGTAACAAGGGTCTTTTCTACCTAAACCTGTAGGAGTGGGTAATGTGAAAATGAATGATTCCTTCAGGACTCTAAAGAGGTACTTTTAGGCTAGGATCTATCTTTTGATCCCTCAGATTGAAGGGAAATGGTTGTTTCTTCTACCTAGACACAAAATCATACCTCTGACCAGGAGATCACAGACCTAGATCTGGGGACCTTAGGGGTTATCATTTTATAGGTGAGGTGTACAGACTTGCCCATTCATACAGGTAGTTAAATGGGAGAGCCAAAATTCAGACTGGGGTCCTGTGATTCCAAGTTCTGTATTCTTTTCACTGTACCATACTGCCTCCCACAAAGGTCATGTCCTTCTCCTAGACAAGAGAGCTTTAAAATAATAGATGGCCCTGATTTTTCCATCAAATCATCCAAGTAGGGAGAAATTCACAGCACAGGTAAATAACAGCACCATCTTCACTCGTGCTTTGGACTAACTTGTCACCCATAACCCATTTTCCTGTTCTCCAGTCCTACCTCCTATTCTCAACTAAGTCAAAGACTAAGAAGGTGGCTGCCCAATGAAATAACTCATGGTTTCTTCTGTAAAATCTGAGATTCCTTATGTGGGAGATGGGACAACTAGGTGGCACAGTGGAAAGAGTGCTGGGCCTAGAGTCAGGAAGACCTGAATTCAAATCTGACTTCAGATACTTCCTAGCTGTGTGACCCTGGGCAAGTCATTTAATCTTGTTTGCCTCAGTTTCCTCATCTGTAAAATGAGCTAGAGAAGGAAATGGCAAACCACTCCAGTATCTTTGTCAAAACAACCTCAAATGGGGTCATGAAGAGTCTCAAATGACTGAGAAACAACATCAACAAATGCAGGAGACATTCTCTCCTGAATCGATATCTACCAGAGTCCTCCAACACATCATAGGGTTTAGAATAAAAGACACTTTGGGGAACATGCAATTCAGTGATTTCATTTTGAAGATTTGGACATCAGCGTCCATGGAGATAAAAGAATTTGTCCAGATAAATTTGTCCGTTTACTTAAACGTTTATGCTCTTTAAAGTTATTCTTCCCAGAACATCCATTTTGGGAAGGGCCTCAAACTGGCCATTCCTGATCCTCCAGGCTGCACTCTCATGCCTCAGCTGCCTTCTTATTGCTCTGCTTAGGTTCCCTTTCCTATTGGTGAGCTCTCCCCTTGGGAGAAGGGCCCCAGACCAGCTATTTCTGATTTTCTGGATTTAGCTGCCATGTTCCTAACCTGCTATCTCCTTCCCTACTCCTTCTTCCCTTCCCTCCCCTTGCTTTTTAGCTCCATCTTTGTGCTTTATCTCCCCCATTAGAAGGTGACCTCTATGAGGGCAGGGACTGTCTTTTGTTTTTGTCTGTATTTGTATTCCCAGCACTTAGCTTACTGCCTGGCACATGGTAAGTATTTATTAAATGCTTGTTGACTGAGTGTGTAAAATATAATGAAAAGAGGCTTAGAACTGGAGTCAAGAGAATTTGAATTCCTGCTTTGCCACTTACTACTAAACAAGTCATTTAACCTTTGGAGGACCTTCATTTCCCGCTCTGTAACATGAAAGGGTTGGACTCAATGACCCCTAGTGGCTCTTTCAGCTGCAAACTCTATGGTCTGCCAAGCTAGACTTGGATTAGAAGGTTTCCCCATCACTATTAATTGCCCACCATAGTCAATATCTTTTCCTGGCATTGGCATGAGCCTCCAGATTCTAGGCATCAAAAGCCCCTGCAACTCCTTTGCCTAACACAGAGACAACTTTAGGGGCTCACACTTAGAACTATTCCCTTTGGCAATCAACTAATGAAGCAATTCCCCACAGGTTTTAGCAGGATTCTCAAAGTCCTTCTTTCCTTGTTGTCCATGGGGAAGAAACAAGAAGATAGGAAAAAAACTCCACCAAATGTGGAGTCTCCTAAAAAAATTTTATAACCATATAATTTTATAAAGGAAAATGGAAATTAAGAGAAATTAAGTAAATTAACTCGAGGTCACAGAGTCAATTCATTACAGAGCCATAACTAAAAGCTAAGTCTCTTAGTTCTTCATTCGAACACTCTCTTAGACTCATTGGCATTTCAATTCAATCCAACAAGTATTTTTAAGCACTTACTATTTTCAAGGCATATTCCTTGGGGAGACATGAAAATATCAATAAAGGATCATGGATGTAGAGCTGGAAAAAACCTTAAAGGTCATAAAATCAAAGTCCTTTCTTTTACAGAAAAGGAAACTGAGGCCCAGAGACTTAGGTGACTTGTCCAAAAGGGTACAGGTGATAAAGGCTGGATTTGAATCCAGATGCTCTGATTCTAGAGCCAACGATGCCTTCATCTTCCTGCCCTTCTCAAACTTAACTGAATTTCACTGTTTTTCTCAATAATAATTTTCCAAAGTGAGGGAGTCGATACCATTCTGGAGAAGCTTGGGGCAATCCCTAATCTGTCAGGAAAACCAGTCAGCCCCCAAGAGCCTTCAGTGTTTATGTAAATGATTAACCTAATCACAGTCTGCCCACAAGGAGTGATATATAGGGAGAGAAACAAAACCACATTGTTCCTTCTTCCAAAAGAAGGAAATATACACTAGCCCAGCAAAGCTCCCTAAAAAAAGTCCTAGAACAAACTTCCACCAAAGGGCTGGCACTTGGCCATTCAGAGAACCATTCATTTTCCCCATGCCCTTCCAACAGGATGCAGAGGCCTGGGGACCCATGGAAATTCCCCATACATTACAGAAAAACTTCCACTAATTCAGATTTGTGGTCATTTGTCCTAGCCTGAGTTAGGCTCAGCTGCTAGTCACCTTTGTAGCTGTCAGTGAAGAGAAGGTATGTAGCACATATTCACAGTCAACAAAATCTCAAAGGATAATTTTACCCACCTAAGGGAACAACAGGCTTTTGATGACTTGAAAACTTGTTTTTAAGTGGCTGTTGCTATTTAGAAATAAGTGCTTTCTATTCATTAGTAAATCCACAGACCCCGTGCAAAGGAAACATTTTATGAACCACCGACAAACAGGAGCTGTAGTGGGAAAAGATGACTGAGGTCCTTAAGTTCAGTTCAGACATTTTGTAGTGGAAGAATCCAAGGTCCATTTGGGAGCTAAATCACTTACCTCCAGAACTAGAAGAGCCAGGATTCAATCCCAGGCCTTTGGACTCCAAATCCAGGACTTTAAAACAAACACAACACAACATCTAACTGGCAGCTCTATGAAATTTAGAATATCTTGTCGCAGTGTCATAACTTACCTTGCTAGGTCTTAGGAATAAAGTGTGGCCCATATTCCCTTAACTGAATATAATTACTTGAAAAGATTTTTAATGTGTTTCTTTACCAAAAAAAAAAAAGTGCTTTCAATTTAGGACTTTTATTAATTCAGACTAGTCTCTACTAGTTGGATTTAGTTTTATGGCATTTCTTCTTTCACTTTTCCTTTCAAATGGATGCTTTCTAGGACCTTGGTCAACAGGTGAGGGAGGAAGCAAGGTTATAGAAGGGGATCTTCTCAAGGCCCTCAAAAGACAAGAGCCACTTTGAGGCAGGAGAACTAGGTGATGTTGGACAAGACTGGCTAAAATACGTATCTGGACCTCTGCCACCATATTTGGCAGATGGAAAGACCTGCTAAATCCAACCACCACCCTCACAGAGGTGTCCAAATGATATAAATTGGGTTATATATAGTAAGTGAGGCAATGGTGCTATGAAAGAGAAGACATTGTTGTGTAGTGAAGAGAGAACTGACTAGGAGCCAGGAAAATCTAGGCATAAGTCTAGTCTCTGACGCATATTGGTTATATGACCCTGGACAAGTCCCTTAACTTCTCATCATCCTCAAGAAGCTTATAGTCTTATGGGAGACACACTACATACTAGCAAGATATATATACAGGATAAATTAGGGTTAATCAACAGATGGAAGGGTCCAGCATTAAGAGGGACCAGGAAAATATTCTTGCTCATCTTAGTTGAGATGTAAAGGAAGCCGGGAAAACCAGAAGGCAGAAATAAAGAGGGAAAAGATGGGGCACATCCCGTGAAAATGTTCAGGTTGGGAGAGGGAGGATGCTCAAGGACATTACTATCACTGGATTGCAGTGACCTTCTGGGGTGAGTACACAAAGAAAGAAGAAAAATAATTGTATCTAAAAGGCAGAAGCTAACTGGCTAAGACCAACAAAGAACGTGACTTCAGAATAAGGAGAGAGGAGTCTAGCAGGAAACATAGCCACTAAAAGAGACAGGGGAGCTCAGAGGCAGAGACCAAGGATAGAAATAACTGTCATGTCATGGGAAGGGAACTGATCTGGGAGTCAGGAGACTTGTTATAAGTCCAGGCTTGGCTACTAGCTTGTTCTGTGATGTTTGGACAAGTAGCTACTCCTTTCTGGACTCAGTTTCCTCCCTTGTTAAAATGAGAGGCTTAGATTAGATTAGTCCTATAAGCTACCCATAGAAAGATCAATGATCTACAAAATTAGGCAGTGAGACATTAGTAAAGTATCTATATTTCGGATTGGTCTAGGCCAAACTGTGAAACAGATAAAATTTGTCTTCGAGCTGCCTTGATTTCTCTTTCCATGGCTTTTCTGCCATCACCACTCTCTATCTCTATGGCTGTTGAGGGCTACTATTTTATCAGGTGTACCATACCTGGACAGATTCCCATGCTCATCAGAATTCATCAGTTCTATGTCCCACTTACCCAGAACCCAGAATTTTTCTTCTCTCTCTTCACAAACCAATTCCCACCAGTGGATTAACATACTACTTCCTCCAAGGACTGAGTAGCTGCACTGCAACAGACGTTGACCAGCTCTGCTCTAATGGTAGAATTTCAGGCATCATAAGTTGCCATCTGGGAATGGGAGTTCCTTTTACAAACAGGGCTTGGTAGCCTCAAATCATATCGTATGGTCCTTTTTCATGTACCTAAAGGTCATTCTTGTCTATGTGAACAATGAATTTAGATATCCTTAAGCTAGATCATGACTTATTTCATTTCCTATTGGATAGTGATTGGCTCTTGTACATATCCCAGAAAGGAATTCCTATGAGACTTTCCATATTTTATTTATCCTTTTTTTATAGGCCACTCCATTGAGTGTTTAGATCGTTATCTCCATTACTTTAAAGTTGCTGTGCAAAGTACATGATTTATTTTGAACTCTAGTATTTGTATTTTATTGGAATTGGCCCTTTTGCCTCTTGTAATTTTCAAAGGGGTGCCACTTTCCCAAGCATAATTTGGCTGTGATTGAGGCCCCTGATTTTTTTCCATGACTTCACATCTCCATCTGTTTTTAAATGCAAGCCTGTAGGAAAATAGGAATAAATAGATAGGGACTTTCCTTTCCACTGCTAAGTTGTCAACAATGTGCTTAGTGCATGAGCCAACAGACCCCTGTGATGGACCGCAGCCTGTGTGCTCTAGGCCACACTTCACTCTCTAAGGTCCTGGGAGATTAGTCACAGTCCTGGAACAAATTGTCCAGAGTCAGACTCAATTTCATAGGTCTTCCAATTGGCATTTCGAGCTTTTGTGAGAGGCTAGGGCCATATTAAAGGAGAGAGGAGGACAAAAATCAAACCTGCAGACCTGGTCAATGGAGAGCACTTGGCTGAAGATTCAGAACAGTGCTACCTAATTTGCTCCCATTCCCAACACGAGCCCTGTATCATGGCAAGGACTCAGAGGAGACTTGCTGACTCTATTGCTTGATTATCTGGCAACAATTGGGAGAAAGGCAAATTCTCTTTCCCTTGGAGAATTGAGGGTGTGTGCCTTTGTCCAAGGAGCCTATCTGATCAATCTCCTAAGGCAATGGCAATGATGGACATTTATTTATGTTTTAAATATATTTATCTGTGTTTTCAGGTTTATAAAACATTAGTGTATATTTTATTCAAAATAACCACATGAGGTAGATACTAAAGTTTTTATCCCCGATTTTACAGATGAGGAAACTGAAGCTGAGTGAGGTGAAGGGTGGTCATACAGTAAGTAAATGTCATAGGTGAGAATCAAACTGGTCTTCCTGACCCCAAGTCTGGCCGATGCTACACAATGCAGGAAACTAAAGAGGGAGTGCCCCTCTTTAAGTTATCATACGGTTCCCTACTATCTCAACCATCCAGCTGGGGTAAGGGCTTTGTCTTTTCTTGGAAATGCTAACATTGACATTCAAAATTATTGGTTGCTTCTGAGCTGCTTTTCTGATGAGGAAACTTACTTCTCAGCTGTTTCCTTCCACGTACTCCAGCAATCTAAATGACCACATAAATCATATGAGTATGATTTCTCAGTCAGAGTCAATGTTAACAGCCCAGGGAAATCACATCACCCTACTTAAATGGTTCTCCAAATAAAAACCAAATACTAGATGACAAATCCAGAATCTTGATCTTCCTTGGAGAAATATCCATGAAAAATTGATCTCCTTTTGTCTTAATTGAGAAACCCATGCTGACTGGGGAATCAAAACGAATCACTGATAGACTGGATCAGGACACTTTCTTCTATCCCCTTCCTTTACTGTAGGAAGGGTAAAAGCCCTGTAGACTCTAACTTGGATTTTAAACAACATTCTGCAAAATGTTACACTTTTCACATCCTCAACAAGCAAGGTGAAAATCTGGATTGAGACACTTACCTAGATATTTCTGCTCTAGCACATGACTTCCCGTACCTGAAAGTGGATACCTACAGATCCTGAAATTGACTCTGATTCTCAGTGAACTCTTAAGGACTCAGCTAGTCATTTAATTGATGCTCAATTGCTTTCTAACAAGTAATTTGACTTGTTAGAGTCAAATGAAGAAGAAACAGAAATAAAGGAGGAAAGCTCACTTTGGAATGATAAATTTAAATAATGAAATAAGACCTGAATTTTGTCCCAAAGAGATCTGGGATATGGTATGCAAGTTATATGCTAATACTCTCTCTCTAGGGCTCCATCATCTGTAGGCCAGCTTTGTAGGCACAAGAATTCCCAGAATTCATTGAACTGAATATTTTGGAGAAAAAATTGGGAAGGTGTGTGTGTGTGTGTGTGTGTGTGTGTGTGTGTGTGTGTGTGTGTGTGTGTGTGTGAGTGTGTGTGTGTGTGTGTTACTGGGATTAGTTTGTAGAGAGTTCTGCAAAGAAGGTTCCAGTCACCTACACATACAGACATAAATTCCTCACTTTTTTTCCTCCCCAAAACATTAAGAATTCTTAGAATTTTTATGCCTACAAAGTAAGGCTACATCTTTTTGAGGTCCCATTAATAGTCCATTAATAGAAGTTCATTCATTTTTAAAAGATGGTCCTTATAGATGGAAGCAGGTACCATGGAACTGACTAGTTCCTAAGAGAGAGAGAACTCAAATCCCATACCTATGTAGAGCCAACTCTCTTGCAAGGATGAGCTAGAAAAGGGTGATTCCATGTTGAAGTCTATGAGATCAGTCCTGTTAACTATATGGTCAAGGTGTCTTAGCAACACAACAGAGTTGCTTCAAAAGCTAATGCAATTCTAGGTTTCTTTAAGAGAGGCACAGAGTGCAGAATGAGGGAGTCAAGAGTTTCTCTGAATCCTACCGTGGCTAGATCATATGTAGAGTATTGAATTTAACTCTGGTTGCTATATTTTAGGAAGGACTTTGATAAGCTGGACCAAGTCCAAAGGAGAGTGAACACAGTGATATGGGATGGAAAATTAGGCCATACAAGGACCAGTTGAAGGAACTGGGGTTCTCTAGAAAAGACACAGCTTAACAAGGGACACCAGAGGCTATCTCTGTGTATTTGAAGGCCTGCCATGAGGAAGGATTTTTCTACTTGGATCTTAAGAACAGACCTAGAAGAAAGTAATAGTATATTCAGAGAGCCAATATTCATCTCAATGAAAAGAAAAACTTCCTAATGTCCAATAAGGAATGAAGTTGCTTCTACTCAGGGATGGAGGCTGACGCACTCCAAACATCAGCTCAAAATGCCTCATGAGCCTACTGGGTAAAGCTATTATGGACTTATAGTATTGGAAGGAACCTTAGACATCACTGAAACCAAACACCTCTTTTACAGATGTGGAAACTGATGCCAAGAAAGAATAGATATCTTGCTCTGCGTCACAAAAATAGATTGCAACAGAACCAGGACTGGAAAACTGGTCTTGACTCCCAATCTCCTATCTTATTTCATTTTGTGCCATCTTGGGCCCATGCAAAAAAAAGTTCCCATCAATCTTCTGCTGCTTATTCTCCCCACCTAGGATCAATAGTTTTAAAGCTACTAAAGCTTAAAATTATCAAGCTCTTAAAGCTCTAAGGCCTTTGGGATACCCTTTGTAATAAGACTCATAGTGACCTGGGTTCCACTTTACACTGAGAGTCTCAGAAAGACAGCAGATTCTATCTAGTTCATCGTTTGCTCTTCTGCTGGGAGTTAGAACCTGACTCCTTGTCTTCCCTTTCTCTGATGCTGGCACATCATGCCTCTAGCTCTGGCTCTCTGCAAAAATGGCTGCCTTCCAGCATCCATGATGTACATCTCCTCCCGCTAGGAGAGAATTGCTAGTGATGGCCGAAAGTGCTCTGAGGCTACTGGGAAGCCAACTTGGCACAGCAAATCAAAGCTATTCTCTGTCTCTTCTGAATGGTTTAGTGGAGAAGGTGGGGTGCAGAGCCAACAGCAACAGAGGGCTGATGGGCTTGCAGCCGATGGTACTGGGGGTGCTTGTCAGTCCTCTACATAATACTTTCTATCCCCAAGGCTGTTCCCTACTCTTTCTAAAAGCACACATAGATGCATATAGTCCCCATCTTGAAGAAAGGTGCAGATTTCAAATTGACTTGCCTGAGAAGGAGAGGATGTCACTGTGGGTGAGGCTCAGGAAGCTGGGCTCCCAGGGGTATCCTTCTCCATAGGACCCCAGTTGATCAGTAGGAGTCCAAGATCTAACCAAGTGACCAAGGTGACAGGGTTAACAATGCTAGAATCTTCTCTTCTCTTCTCTCTCTCTCTCTCTCTCTCTCTCTCTCTCTCTCTGTCTCTCTCTCTCTCTTTCTCTCTCTCTCTCTCTTTCTCTCTCTCTCCCTCTCCCTCTCTCTTTCTCTCTCCTTCTCTCCCTCTCCCTGTCCCTGTCCCTGTCCCTGTCCCTCTCCCTCTCTCTCCCTCTCTCTTCCTCTCTCCTTCTTCCTGTCCCTCTCCCTGTCCCTCTTTCTCTCCCTCTCTCTCTCTCTCCCTCTCCCTCTCTCTCTCCCTCTCCCTCTCCCTGTCCCTCTTTTTCTCTTTCTCTCTCCCTCTCCCTGTCCCTCTTTCTCTCTCTCTCTCCCCCCCCCTCTCTTTCTCTTTCCCTCTCTCCCTCTCCCTCTCCCTCTCCCTCTTCCTCTCTCTCTCTCCTTTCTTTTACTTGACTCAATGAATGATGGAGTTGGGTAAAGGACTGGATTGAGTACATCTGTTTTCTCCTTTTATCTAGTCCCACCAGTTGGCTGCAAATGCTGATGGGGGTTGTAGCTTCCATCCCTTTGGTTTTAACTGATGGAGGATTTTCTTTTTCTGGAAGATGCCACAGAGAGTAAGGGAGAGAGAGAGAAATACTGAGAAATTAGAGGGATGGCAATTTATCCTGGGCAGAACCTGCAACAATCTTGGACCCCTTGGAGAATCAGGATGATTCTGTGTTGAAGTTCATGGGAAAGGCCTGTGTGACTTCTTGGGGAAGGTAAGAGAGTCCAATTAGGAGGGAAGCTCAGATTTAAAAAGTGATACAGTGGCAGAGGCATCAGTCATGGAGACAGATGGTTAAATCCTACCTTCCCCTCCCCACCTCCATGAACTAAGAAGTGTTTATTTAATTGAACTTGTTTAACCTGTGACCAAAAGAAGAGGAAACCCACAAATCCAAATGAATCCCAGAATTGCCTTCTCCTAGTTTCTTTACAATGACCTGGATCACAGATTCACAGATGTAGAGGAGGAAGGGACCTTTGAAGTTGTCTATTTCAGTTCCATTATTTTCCAGGTGAGGAAACTGAGGCACAGAGGAAACTGAACCTTCCCTCCATCCCCACCCCCACCCCCAAAAAAGACCTTAGTTGGCAAGACTGAGATCTGAACCAAGATCCACATGACTCTAGAGGCAGAATTAATTCAACTGTACTACACCCAATGAGATCACATGGTTTGTTAGCTAGAACCCTGGCCTTGGAGTAAGGAGACTTGGATTCTAAACCTGCTGGCTGTGCGACCTTCCCCAATCACTTTTAATTCCAGTGCCTTCCCTCTGTCAGCTATTTCTTATTCATTCTTATAGTCTGCTTTGTGAAAATGTGTTTGCCTGTTGTCTCCCCCATTACACTGTAAGCCCCTTGAGAGCAGAGACTGTCTTTTGTCTCTATTTGTATCTCCAGCACTTAGCCCAGTGCCTAGCACATAGTAAGCACTTAATAAATGTTTTTAAGTGAATGAATGGAATCACTTAACCTTCTGGAAAACGTTTTCTCCTTCCAGAACATGAGCAGAAAACCTACTTGCTAACTGCGTTGTTATAAGGCTCAGCTAATATTCATATTATCTACCTCACTGAGTTATCAGGCAAGTTTTTTTTCAGTCCTTAATGTCCTAAAGAAATGTGTTTTATTATTATTGTAATTGGAGGAGCAGTGTGCAAGCCTTAGCTCTGCTACTTGCTAGCTCTGCATTGTGATACAGTTAAGAGAGCCTTGGCTCTGAAGTCAGGAGGACCTGGATTCTAATCCCAATTCTGATGCTTACTACCTAAGTGACCTTAGTCAGGTCACTTAACTTCCCCAGGCCTCAGTTTATTCATTTGTATAATGAAAAATACTGAACTTTCATGACCTCAGAGATCTCTTCCAGCTCTAGGGAAATCATCCCATTACCCTGGGCAAGTATAATCTCAAGAGAGGGTGGTTATCTGTAAAACAAGGAAGATCTCACTTGTACAGTCTACCTTAAAGGATAGTTAATAAGAGACAATGAATGTGAAAGCCCTTTGTAAACTCTCCAGGAGCATGGCATTATCTCATAGGAACCTCAGTTTAGAACTCAAAGGCATCTTAGAGACCATTGAGTTCAATCTACTCATTTATAGAAGAGGAAACTGAGGCACAGAGAGGTAATGACTTGCTTAGAGTCACAGAGCTATTAAGTATCTGAAGAAAAAGCTGAATCTTGGTTCTCTGACTCCAAATTCCACACTTCTTTCTCGGCTGCCTCTTCTATGGTTATTACTACAGCAGCCTTCTCTAATTGGTGTGGTTGTTTAGTCATGCCTGACTCTTCCTGACCCCATTTGCGGCTTTCTTGGCAAAGATACTGGAGTGATTTGCAATTTCCTTCGCTAGCTCGTTTGAACAGAAGAGGAAACTGAGGTAAACAAAGTTAAGTGACTTACCCAGGGTCACACAGCTAGTGTCTGAGGACAGACACTAGAGTGCCAAGGTGGGCACTCTATCCACTGCACCACCTAGATGCCCTTCTCTAATAATATAATTGCTGAACTACTTACCATCCTAAAATCAGGCCAAAGGAAATTTCTTAGGTGTGGAATATAATTTCCTTCTTCCTCTGGGTTTGGGTTGCTCTCTGAGTCAATCAGATAGTTCCAACATGCCTCAATTCTGATTCATGTCTTTGTCTCCCACACTCCCCAGCAATAGGTGTGGAATGACATCCAAAATGAATATATTAGCAAGTCACTCCCAGCATGTAGTGGATGCCTGCCACAGGGCACAGCAGCATCTTAGTGGGGATGGCATAGGAAGGAAGAGAGCTTAGGTAAGGATACTTCACCCTCAGCTATCACAGCATTATCAGCCTGTAATCTCTAGGTAAGAGCCAACTTCGCAATCCTTTTACAAGGTGCCATGACAGGGAAACCTCCCTTGTGGCTTGTTGCAAAGGACCAAGCCAGAGTGTTTAGCCTGGGGAAGAGGGGGCTTAGGCAACACATGATAACTATCTTGAAATATTTGAAGTTCTAGATGGAAAAAGTGGGATTAGGTTTATTCTGTTTGGCCCCAAAGGGCAGAACAAGCCGTACAGAGGCAGATTTAGTTTCGATGTCTCAAAACATGCCTAACCACATAGTAGAAGGGACTGCCTTGGCAGCTCATATGATCTCTCTTCAAGTCTTCAAGTGAAAGAAGGCTTTGGGTGAAAGCTACGGTGGATGACTAATTGCTGGGGATGTTGTGTTGAAGATTCTTGATCAGTCACAAATAGGAGCCAATGGTATCTGGGGTCCCCTCCTAATGTGCTAGGCAGTCTGGGTCAGCATCAGAAACAACCTTCAGTTTATATAAAAATTTTGTTTCTGGCCAGCTTTGAGTTAGAGTTCAAGGTAAAGGTAACAATGAAAAATGAGAGAACTGAGGAAGAGGGTAGCTAAGTCATGCAGTAGATAGAGCACTGGACTTGGAGTCAGGAACACATCTTCTTGAGTTCCAATCTGACCTTTGACTCATACTAGTTGTGTGATCCTGGGCAAGTCACTTAACCCTGTTTGCCTCAGTTTCCTCATCTGTCAAATGAGCTGGAGAAGGAAATGGCAAACCACTCCAGCATCTTTGCCATGAAATCCCCAAAGGGTGTCACTAAGAGTTGGACATGACTGAAAAAAATGACTGAACAACAATGAAAAGAGGACAGGAACCTTTGGGGGGACAGCAGAATTTCAGAGCAAATGTCAGCTCTGCTCCCTCCACATTGTTAAGTGTGTCCTTGGGCCTCATGAAAACCATTTGCATGACTCAGGAGCTAATTATTAGAGTCTTGACAGGAGTTGAAGGGGCAAAGAAGAAAGGATCAGAATGTCTTAGATCTAGAATAGGAAGGACCTTGGGAGTTACCTACTCCAGTTCCTTCACTTTACAGGCAAAGAAACTAAGACTAAGAGAAATGAAAGAATTTGACCAAAGGTCCTAGGAACAGGCATTCAAACTCATGTCCTTTGACTCCAAAGCCAATGCTCTTTGCCTTGTACCACATGTATATATGGTATGCTCATTCTTATCCACAAAAAAACATAGGGGCTTCAGGCAGATTACAAAGTCTTGTTCCAGAGAAGATAATGATAACAGAAAATATCTGTATAGTGCTTTGGAGAGTGGCTAGGTGGCATGGTGGATAGAACACAGGTCCGGAGTCAGGAAGACCTGAGTTCAAATGTGGCCTCAGACACTTACTAGCTGTGTGACCCTGGAAATGTCTCCTAATGCTATACCTCAGTTTCTTCATATACAAAACAAACTGGAGAAGGAAATGGCAAAACCCTCCAGTATCTTTGCAGAGAAAAATACCAAACTGGGTCACGAAGAATCAGATACAACTGAACAACAACAACAAGTATAGTGTGTTGCGGTTTGCAAAGTACTTTTGCCTATATTTCACTTCCTTTGATCTTTACCATAACCCTATGAGTTAGGTGTTATTGTTATCCCTCTTTTATAGATGGAAAAAAATGGCTGTACGGACAAGTTAAAGGACTTGCTCAATCAGTCAACCTTTATTAAGAACCTATTATGTAGAAGGTAATGTGCTAATAGCTATCTGTCAGCAGGATTTGAACTCAAATCTTCTAGACTGCAGGCCCATTTGCTTTATCTACTGAACCATGTAAGCACCTCAAGAGGTGAGAGTTAGGTACCTGCACTAATCCAGCTATAGGCAAGGACTAGCTAGGATCCTTTCCATAATGGTGGTAGGGAGGAGAGTGTGGAGGAAGAAAATCAAGAGAGGACAGAGAAGAAAGCAAGGCTTGGAGAGCTTTCTGGGCTTCCCTTTGGTAAATCTCAAGGTTGGTCTTGTAGGCTTGAATAGCAAAAGAACTGAAGATGGAGGCTTTGGACCACTGCTAATGAGCAATAACCCAGCTCCATGAGAGAACAATAGGGCAGCAGAGAGGCAGCCGGAAGAGGGCAGAGCTTCAGAAGAAGAAGGGCAGGGCAGGAGGCCTGTTCCAGTCAGAGCTACTGGGACCCAGGCCTGAGGGAGGCATATACCAGCCAATCTGGTCTTAGAGGCCTTCCTCAGTCCAGAGCAGGATACCAGCCATGTGGTCCTTTTCTCCCCTAGTACAGAAGCCTGTGCATGGGAGACTGTACATATGCATGTACACATACATGTACAATACACACACATGTGCATATGGATATGCACATACACCTATACATAAATATACACATATACATACATATATGTACATATACATACATTTACATATACATGTGCGTGTACATGCACTTGTGTGCGTATATGTAGGTATATGTGCATATCTGTGTATGTATATGTGTATGTATATGTGTATGTATATAAGTGTATATGTGGGTATATGTATATATTGTATTGTATATATATGTGTGCGTATGTATATCTATATCTGTATGTAAATGCATATGCATAATATATGTATTGTATATATGTGTATGTATATATGTGTATGTGTGCATATGATGAAAATTAGCTTGTCCCTGGTTTTTTCACTTTGACCTTGTTTTTCTGTGCAAATCGAACATCTGATTTATGGTTCCTTCATGGTCTGATGACAGACAATGCATGTGACTTGGGCATGAGCTGAATATCAACACTCCACAATGCACCCAAATATTGATGAGGCTCCACAGCTGAATGGGATATACTTGGACTTACAAAGAGGCGCTCTAGGATACATGAAGAATAATTATAACTCCTTTACATGGTACTTTATGGCCTATACATCACTTTTATCCGAACAGCCTTGTGCAGCACGAAGCATAATTAATATAACTGCTAAATCTAAAAGGGCTTTTTTTCTCAGTTCTTATTCTTCTTGACCTCTCTGTGGCTACTGATATTGTCATCTGCCCCCTCCTCCTAGATAACCTCATCACCCTGGATTTTTCTGGACATTCCTCTCCCCTGGTTCTCCTAGCATTCTGATCACTGCTCAGTCTTCTTGGCTAGACCATCATCCATACCACCTTCCTGTGCATGGGTGTATTCCAACCCTGCATCCTGGGCCTTCTTCTCTTTATATTCTTCCTTGGAGATCTTGTCAGCTCACCCCTAACCCATACAATTATCATCTCCATGCAGATGACACGCAAATCTTCATATTTAGCCTACAACTCCTTCCTGGTCTCTAGTTCTACTTCTCCAAGTGCCTACTAGACATCTCCATCTGAAATATGCCATGAGCATCTCAACATATCTAAAATGGAATTCTGTAGTTCTCACCCTAAATCCACCCCTCTTCCACAAATCCTCTGAGTTCACTTCCTCAGTTCCCACTCCAATTGGAAGGCTGGGTTCCCAAAGGTGACGTGCTTTCTCAGTTCTAAGAGTAACCCTGAGAGGCTGGAGATTCTAGTACTATGAACTTGCCACTGACAATCAGCTAACCTTTAATTAGGAAATTTATTCAGCAGGTAGAGCAGGGAAGAAAAAAGCAGCCTCACCCAAACCAGGGACATAGGGATGAACTTTTCCCTTGTACAAATGGTGGGAGGGAAAAAGGGAGTGTGGGAGTGGACCAAACTTCAATTAAAAGGTAATGAAGCACAGGTAGACAGAACATTGGGGGCAAAGGGGCAACTCACCCATTGCTGGTTCCTAGGAGTCCTCTTCTCCCTCCTACACTAACTTCCTGTTTTGGTGAAAGGCCCCATCATCCTTTCAATCACTCAGTTTCACAGCTTTAGAGTCATTTTCAACTCTTTACTCTCTTTCTTACACCCCACCCCATATCCAATCAGTTTCTAAGTCTTCTTAATTCTGTCCCTAAAGCATCTCTCACAACCGTCCTCTTCGCTCCAATTACAAAGCCACTACTTTTGTGAATTACTGGCCCTTGAAGGTGATTCATAAATACTTAATCGACTGATTGTTTGGACCCTCATTACTTCTCACCTGAACTATTGAAATGGGCTCCTAAATGTGACCCCTGCTTTTAGACTTTCCCTATAGATGAGTGGCAGAGGGCAATGGTAGGAGGAACCTTTAAGTCTCCTTTAATAATCACAAGTCCATATTGCCTATAGAAGATGGAAAACATTTCCCCAGAAAGGAATTAATAACCAGTAAGTGTAGAAAGCACACTGGGGCACTTGGGTGATTATACCCTTTGAGGATACCAGGGTCTAGGTGGAAACCTACCCTATGCTCCCTTCTTCAGATGTGGAATGTTTCGGTGAGCTCCACTATTACTACAAAACAACAATTATATCTAGCATATAATTTTGAATGTTTTACGTATGCCTTTTTTCTCTTGCTTTTTTGACAAAGAAAGACAATAATGGAAAAAAAAAACATCCAATATAGAAAGCTTATGTCGCAATGTATACAATATTCTATCCGAGTTAACTCCCCACTTTTGCCTAGAGGAAAGAGATATATTTCATTTGTTTTTCTCTAAGACCTTCATTGAGTTTTCATCATCTAGAATTCAACATCCTTTTACTAATCTTTTCTTTTTACTGTATTGTATTCACTCTGTATATTTTCCTCTCACTTCTGTTTATTACGCTCTGTACTCTTTCAGACATATCATCCCACATTTTCCCATATTCCTCAATTTTTCATTTCTTATTGCACATTAATATACCATTAAAGTCATATATGATCATTGTTTCAACCATTCCCTAATCAATAGATAACCACCATTTCCAGTTCATTGCTCCACAAAGAATGCTGCTAGGAATATTTTTGGTGGAAAGTTTATTAATTTTCTTGCATAGTTACAAATTGAAATACAAAATTTTTTAACACCATCATGAGTCAGAGAATGAATCAGCATGATTTGTCTTCTCACAAACACTCTAAATTTGATTGATCCCTTCTTTTGTTAAGTGACTTGCTCAGGGTCACACAGTTAGTAAGTATAGAGGTCAACTTTGAACTGTCTTCCTGACTCCAGGACCAGTGCTCTATCCACTGTACCACCTAGCTGCCCCTATATTAATCACAGCATGAACAGACCTCAAAGTATGTTATCAAGCAGTGGCCATCCAAACATTTTACTACTAGTTACAAAACAGAAAAGTAGATCAGGCAAAGACTAGATAAACAAGTTTTAAAAAAGAGCAATCAAAATAGGAGTTTTATAAGACCAAGAATATAAATTTCTGGAAGAACTCCCCTTTTTCATGATTGGTAAATATATAACAAAATACATAAGAATAAAATAGAACATACATCATGTTAATATGTGATTTTCTAACCCAATATGCACCCTTTGCAATCCTTACATAGTTTTTAGTGGCCACCATTCCTATTTGAGCTTGATGCCACTACAATATACTATGTAGCCTTTCCTCAGAGCTCTTTATTGCAAGGCAAACACCCCTCTGACAGTCACATACCCTCTTCAAAAAAAAAAAAACAAACCAACTACTCAAGCCAAAAAGCACTTATTAAGGAATTACTAAATGCCAGGAACTGTGCTGGGCAGCTAGGTAGGACAATGGATAGAGTGCTGGGGTCTTTCTGAGGTCAAATCTGGCCTCAGACACTTACTGAGTGACCTTGGGCAAGTCACTTAACTCTGTTTGCTTCAAGTTTTCTCATCAGTAAAATGAGCTGGAGAAGGAAATGGCAAACCACTCCGGTATCTTTGCCAAGAAAAACCCAAACACAAAGTGTCAGACACAGCTGAAATGACTGAACAACAAGACACTGAGTACTGGAACGAAGGAGGAAGGAAACAAGTATTTATTGAGCACCTATTATGTGCCAGACACCGTGCTTTACATGTGCTCTACAAATATTATCTCATTTTTGATCCTCATAACAGGGAGCTAGATGCCATTATTATCCCCATCTTACAGTTGAGGAAATTGAGGCAGACAGAAGTTTAATGATTTTTTCAAGGTCACCCAGCTAGTGTCAGAGGCCAGATTTGAACTCAGGTTCAAATTTCCTGACTCAAGGTCCAGTGCTCTATTCACTGCACCACCAGCTGCCTAAGGAAAGATTTTAATAAATCCTAATAAACCCTGTTTTTAAGACATGTAAATCACCAGGAATATACAGGAAGTAGTCACAGAATCATTGAGTATCAAAGCAGCAAAGGGACTTTAGAGATTGTCTTGTGATTAAATCTTCCAATTTTTAAAGATGAAAAATCTGAGACTCAACAATATGAAATGAAATACTGCCAGTCATATGGTGGTTTGATGACCAAGTTGGAATTAGAACAGAAATCTCCTGACAACTGAATTAAAGGGCAGACTTCTTTCCACTGCTAAGCAATGGATCATCTACCATCCTAGGGATGGGAAGCATCATGGCACAATGGAAATAACACTGAGTTTTAAGTCAGGCAATCTGGATTCGAACCCAACTTCTGCCATATTCTAGCTGAATAAGGTTGGGCAAGTCCTTTGACCTCTTGGGGAATCTCAGTTTCCTTCAAAATGTAGAAGATGAGCTAGATGAATGGTGGAGCATTCCCCTAAGGTCACTTTCAACTCTAAATCTTGTGTCTACAAGACTCATTGGCAAACTGCTAAAAACAAGACCACAGACCCAAGGTAGGTGTGCCTGGATGACAGGGAAGGAAAGAGAGTCATGAGGTGCCTGGAAAGGGGAGACATTTTTAGAAGGATGCCAAAACCAGACCTTGTCCAGGACCAGCCCAGTCTAATTCTAATTCTAAGTATTTTCATAACACGTGCAATCTTACACAAACCTTTTTAATCCATCTGAGCCTGGGTTTCCTTGTCTGCAAAATGGGGATAATGAAACTAACTAAAATTGAAAAATATTATGATTTTACAAATGCCACAAGCAACAAAAATGTTATTGCCCCACCTACACAGTGGAAAGTAGAAGCACTAGGGTGTACATTTGACTGAATGTCTGCTCAAAAGTACACACCTGACACCTGATTTCTGTTGCTCAAAGAGGAACCAGTTTGCACACTGGAGTCCACACCCATTCATTGATTGCCCAATAAGGAAGTGAACAGGTGTTCACCGTGTCCTTGCTGGGGTTCCCCCCTCCCCCACCCAGTTTCTCTTGACTACTTCCTCACTCGACATTGTGTCATGCCTCCAATTTCCCCCAGAGCCTTACTTCATCATTCATTGACTTGGGACCCTTAAATTCCCTTCTTGGGATAATCTTTACTGCCCAAGATTGAATTTTGTCAACTTACTCTCCAAGCTGTCTATAGTGAACAAAGTCCTGCCATCAAGGGAGAAGGAAGCAAGGGTGGGGGAGAGGTGTGAGAGGAGTTAAAAAAAACAGAAGAACCCAAAGGGGGAAAATCAGAACTTAAAAAGAGAATATAGAAGAGTAGGAAGGAAGAAAAAGAAGCCACAAAGTAAACAAGGGGCATCCTAGAGTATTCAAAAGAAGGGGAGTTGGGAGCACTGATGCCAGTTTTGTCACTGACAAGCTGTGTGATGCTAAACAAGTCACAACCTCTCTGAGCTTCAATTTCGTCATCTATAAAAAATGAATAATTTCTGAAATTCCTTCAAGCTCTAAAAATATTATCAAATATTTTTATTTTATTATTATTTTTTAAAAAATTATTATTTAAATATTTTTAAAATATTATTTTATTATTTGAAAAAATAGCACAAAATCAGTTAGCAAGCACTTATTAAGTATGTGTCAGGCACTGGACTATAAGATAGGGATACAAAGACATAAATGAAACAATCCTCAAAGAGCTTCTATTTGGAAAGACCACATCTATATATCTGTGGCTATATCTGTATCTGTATCTATATAAATATCTATATCTATATCTGTATAAATATCTATATCTGTTATCTATATCTATACATATCTATATCTGTATTTTAATCTGTGTCTATGTCTACATCTATATGTCTAGGCTGTATCTATGTCTTTCTTTATCTGTATCTATGTCATCTATATCAATGTCTATATTTCTATCTTTATACCATTTGCCTATAGATACATATATATCTGTCTATATCTATTGTCTATGTCTATATCAATATCATCTATATGTGAAATATCTATAGCTGACTATGTCTATATGTATGATATAATATACACATTAATAGATGACAGATATAGCTACACATACCTATATGTATATGCACAAATACATAAAATAAATACAAGGTTAAAAAATGAGGTGTGAGGAGGAGGCACAATAGAAGCTGAGAAAACTGGGAAAGGTGGCACTTCAGTCAGCTGATCAACATGAATTTTATTCAGCACTTATTATGTGTTAGGCACAAGGATAAGGGCTAGTGATACAAAGAGAGGCAAAAAAAACCCCAAAAAAGCAGTCCCTGCCTCCAAGGGACTCTTATTCTAATGGGGGAGATAATATGCATATGTATGTGTGCGAATGTGTGTGTGTATATATATCTATATCTATATATATGTATGTATGTATGTGTGTGTATATATATATGCACATACACACACACACACACACACACACACACAAAAGACAAAAAGAGTAGGTAGAAGATGGCCTCTTTCAGAAGGTGGGATTTGAACTGAATCTTAAAGGAAGACAGTGAACTAAGAGGCATAGGTGAGGGGCCCCAGAGCTGGACTTTTAAAGAAATGGGGATTTCAAGAGAGAGCTGAGAAGAGCATACACTCCAAGCGCTGGGGACAGTGGATGCAAAAGTATTTCTTACTGTCCTGAAGGAGAGAAGGTAAGAAAAGTCTTGATTATAGAATGAGTAAAGGGAGGACAAGAAAGGGAAGTTGGAACGAAGTTTTGTGAAGGATGTTAAATGTCAAAAGAGATCAATGAAAAAGGAAAAGGTTCTTTTGTGCACAAAAGTATTTGTAGCTGCTTTTTTTGTGGTGTCAAAAAAACTGAAAAACAAGAGGATGTCCAACAAATTGAGGAAAGGCTGAATAAGCTATAATAGGTTAATATGATAGAATTTATAAAATATGGGCCTTCCAAGAAATCATAGGAAGACTTATATGAACTAAGGCACAGTGAAACAAGAAGAACCAGAGAACAGTTTATATTATAAAAATGAACAATTTTGAAGGCTTTTTATAAACTGATGAAAAATGAAATGAACAGGAGTAAGAGAGTAATCTACACAATGACAACACTGTAAAAAATAAACAACTTTGAAAGCTGTAGAGTAACAACTATGATCCACACAATGACTATTCATGATCTCAGAGGACTGATGATTAAGCATGCTATCCATTACTAAGAGGTAATGGATGTAAGGTGTGAAATGAGATTATACATATATATGTGTGTGTGTGTGTGTGTGTGTGTGTGTGTGTATGTATGTATGTATGTATATGTGTGTATGTGTATATATTTGTATACACCCATTAAGGAGATTTGCTTTGTTTGAGAATCCATATTTGCTACAATAATTTTTCCTTTTTTTTCAATGGAGTTGGAGGTGGAAGGGAGAGAAAATAGATTTCTGATCATTTTAAAAACAGAGGTGAGGTGGTGAAATGTGCCTTGGACTTTCAAATAGGGTCACTGTATTATTAGTTTTACTTGGTTTTACCACTATAAGAGACTTCTTACAAAATAGGAGTAATCTGTAAATGTGTCACATATAAAAACAAAACACATTAATAAAACTAAAAATATGGATAAAAATATCAAAAAGAAGAATTTCTCTTTGGTTCTAGAAGGAACACTGGAGCTACTGGAATTTTGTGAGCAATGGTTAAGTTTTAGGAAAATAACTGGTAGCTGTAGAAAAGATGGGCTGGAGAAAAAGGGAGACTCAAAAAGGGAAATGAATTAGAGGGCTAGTGCAGAGTTGTAGGCTTAACTAGAATGGTAGATCAGTGAGAAGAGTGAAACTGAGATATGAGAAAGGCTGTGGAGGAGGAATCTACAAGATGGAACAAGTGAACATGAGACAGAGAATGAATGATGGTGCCACAATCAGAAATAGTAAGATCAGAAGAGTGAGCAGAGTTAGAGAGAAATGACTGACCACATTTCAGTGTCAGATGCTCTGAATTTGTGATTTCCCCAGGCTCACACAAGTATGTAAATGTCAGAGACAAGATTTCAGCCCAAGCTTTCTCCCGAGCCTAAGTCTAGTGCTTTCTAAGGAGGCTGAATTTAAAGAGCTAATAAGATGTCCAAGAGGGAATGGCCCAGTATGATGATGGAATGGAAGAGGGAAAAATAGAGTACTGTGGCACTCAGAGCTAAGGTGAAGTAGAGGAGGGAATGGGGAGACAGGACAAGGAGAGAAAAAAGAGATAGAAATAACAGGAAGAGATGAAGGGGTAAATATAAGAACAAAGACCATTTTCATGGTTGTAGATTACTATACAAATCTTGCCTTGTCCACAGTTGCTAGGAATGTATGTTGCCATATATGAAACACTATATGAAGTTAAGGAGAGGCAATGTAATATAGTAGAGTCAGGGAGACCTGAGATCATTTCTAGCTTCTGAAACATCTTGGTTGCATGACCATGGACAAGTCATTTAAGCTCTCACTTCCCCTAAATCACTCTTTAAGAATATAAATAGTCAAACTGAATAAGTGGAGGGAGTTTCCACATGAGTCGTTCCTAACCCGAATAAAATCACAGATGCAGATCAAAGACAGAGAAAAAGATAACAATGATGTCCACACTGGAAATAAAAAGTCCTATTCAGTCAGTCATTTGCCTTGGAAATGAATGGGGTAGAAAGGCTAGACTCTGTCAACCAGTCAGCAAGCATTTATTAATTACCTATGTAAATTACCTATATGTAAATTGTTGGAACAAAAATTCTTCTCCTCCTCCTCCTCTGCCTCCTCCTCTGCCTCCTCCTCTTTCTCTTCCTCTTTCTCCTTCGTATCCTCCTTCTTTATAAAACTAGGTCTCTCCATCTCACTCAGGCTAGAAAAGCAGGGACTATTCTACCATGGACCAACATTAACTCTATAAGATTTCCAGGATCAAATATAAAATTCTCTTTTTGGTTTTTAAAATCCTTCATAAACTGACCCCTTCTTACCTTTCTAGTTTTCTTTCGCCTTACTGCCTCTCCTCCCCATCGGGGACCCAGTGACACTGGCCTACTTACTGTTGCTCACACAAGACTTTCCATCCCCAAACTCTCTCATTTTCATTGACTGTCCCCGATAACTGGAACACACTCTGTCTCCTCATTCTAGCTTCCCCGACTTCCTTCAGATCCCATTTAAAATCTCACCTGTACATGAAGCCTTTCCTGATCTTCTATAATACTACTGCCTTCTCTCTGAGATCCTCAGTGTGTGTGGTATACATAATTTGTTTATGCCTCGTTTACATGTCTTCCCTTAGAGTGTGAGCTTCTTGAGAAGAACTGTCGTTTTGCTTTGCTTTTTATTCCTTGTGCTTTAGCACAGTGCCTGATGCATAATAAGTATTTAATAAATGCTTATCAATTTGACTTGTTCATCAAAGGTTTGTTTAATATATATTGTAGTAGTATGATTTCTTGATATAGGATCAAAAATCATGAATTAAAATATCATGAACTCAATGCTAAATCATGTAAAATGTGGTTGATACAAAAGGAAAACATATTAAATGACAATGGCTGTTGAAAGATGTAAAAATATCAACAAGCCACTATATTACTTTGTCGTAGTCAGGTTGTACATGACATTAGTATGTGTGAGACTGTATTAGGGGCTGGAGACAGACAGACAAAAAAAAAATGAAGTCGTCTCTGCCCTCAAGGAGGGCATTCTATTGCATTCCCTTTAAAAGTATCAAGACGCAAAGTATCAAAAGATAAGCTGTTGGTGGGGCTGTGAATGAGGTGGTCCTGGAAAACAATTTCAAACTTGGCGAGAAAAGTCATTAACGTTATCACACCCTTTGACTCAGTGGCCTCCTAGGAGACAAAAAATAAACAGATTTTAGAAGCACTTGGAGGGTGGGGGCTTGGCAAAAAAAAAAAATCCAGTAAGAGAAGGGATGCCTGTCAATTGAGAAATGATTGAATTGTGACATGAATATAATGGAATACTTCTAGCTTTGAGACTGAGGAAATATGAGGAATTCAGAGAAACATGGGAAGACTTGCATGTGATGATACAACACAAAGAAATCAGGACCAGGATTAAACTACACACACTGACTACATAATTTAAATTAAAACTGTGAATACAAAGAGCAGTCAGACTCAACCTAATTGCAATGACAAATCTTGGTGACAGGAAAGATGACAAAACACACCTCTCTTCTCTCAGCAGAGATGAGAGATTCTGGGTGTAGAACCTAGCACACTCTGTTACATAGTCTTGCTTGGTTGGTTTCACTCAATCATTTTGCCTTATTACAAGGGAAGGTTCAAAGCAGGACTTGAGCAAAGAAATATTGGGAAATGACGGTGGTTTGAAAATCAGAAAGAACTAATCATTTTTTTCTCCTCGCAGTTGTAAGCCTATTTTAATGGCTTTTTTCTCATTTGTAATGATTTGTTGTAGTGTAGTAATTGTAATAACTCCCATGTCACCCTGAAGCTTTAAAAAAAAAAAAAAAAACAAATAACACTTGTTACAAACAGTTCCTTTCTTGGTTCCTCCTAGGACTCATTAAAACATGAAAATTATTGCATTCTCTTTCCATTTTCATTTCCCAGTGACCTAATTCAGATATTTATTGTCTGTAACCAGGGCTGTTACATTGGCTTGAAAATATATTTTCTGCCTCTGGTTTCCCTCCTAGGAAATCCTTTACATGATTCCTGATCACGTCACTCCTCTACTCAAAAATCTCCATGGTTCCCCGTTGTCTCCCAAATTAAGTCAAATTTCCTTAACCTGGGAGTCAAAGTCCTCTGTAATGCATCTCTTGCCAGTTGTTCACTTCCCCTAAAAGAAGAAGGGGATTGTATAGACGAGCTAAAATGAAGGAGTGAATCTGGAGGGAGAGAAATACAAATAAGAAGGAAAGGGAATGGTCCCAACTGAGATCCAAGGAAATAAGCAAAGTACTATGAGATGGTCAAAGCTAAGAACTTACAGAGACAACCAAGGCAGAAAGATAGACAGGGAAAGAGAGAAATCTGGAATAAAGAGGTCCAAGGTCACCTATCTCCTCAATATCAGTTTCCTTATCTATAAAATGGACAAAATAATCTCTGTGGTTCCCGTTCAATTTGTGATTCTGTGAGTTAAAGGAAAAGAGAAAGCATACACACAGAAGGAAATACCATAGAGGGAACAGTATAAGATTTCAGTGACTGACACAATTCATGAAATGAACCCCTTTTGTAGCAGGGGCACACTAACAATACTTCCTTCCTCACAGCTAATTCCTCATAGCTACGGTTCAGATACCATCACCCTTTTCACCAACAAATGGCTCCCTGGAGCTTGAAGATCAAATGGGATAATATCTATAAGGCACTTAGCATAGTACCCGGCATATAGTAAGAGCTTAGTGCAGGCCAAACCACAATGAAGTTCCTCTCTATCCCTGCATCAGGAATAGTCAGTTCCTTTCAACTGATCTCCATGCTGTCAAGGTTGGTTGACCCCAGAGGAAGGGTGACTGTTACACTCAATGCTCTTAGTATCCTATGGATAACCCCCACAGGTGACTGTTCATACTAACATCATAGCTCATGAGCCACCACTGTTGTTGTTATTGTTTTTTAAATAGATTAGATGTTAGTACTTAATTAACACTAACCAATTCATTTACAGAAATTATAAAATAACATATACTATTTACATAACATTCTCCTTTTAAACCTGAATCATGCACTCCCACTAAAGCATGCAGTATCTATTGGGAGAGAAGGTATACACTTAAAGGCAATGTAGAGGGAATGTATATAACCAGGAAAATTCACAATTCTGGAATTGTTAACTTTGATATCCCATTTCTGTCTCAGGAAAAATTCCTTGATGAATATGGCTTTTATGTTAATAAATCTTTTCACTGTGACATGGAGCTGAACCATAATGTGCTGGTCTAATGCCTCACTGGACATGGCATCTCAGTTGGATTATTCAGTCTGCTGGGTTGCTTCTCTGATGTTCCATTTCTCCAAGTTATTTCCCCATTCGACTAGCTTGCTTCTGAACAGCAGCTATAGTATTCATCACTGCAAGTATCAGTCTTACTGATGCTTTCAGCTGAAATACTGTTATATTCTTTTAGAAAAAGGACAGGAAGCCAAGATGGAAGATTAGAGTCAAGCCAATTTCTCCCAACATTTCCCTTCAATCAACTTTAAAATAATACCTCCATTAAAATTTGGGGGCAGCAGAGCCAACAAAAGGTTGGGATCAGACATTTTTCCAGCCTATGAAAACTTAAGAGGTTGACAGGAAAAGTCTATCACACCAGGGTTGAGGGCTTTTCTAGCACTGGGTACAGCTGGCAATGATTGGCAACTCTATTGCCAACAAGCAGTTCTCAGTCACAGATTTAGAGTAGGAAAAAGCATTTATGGTGGATCATAAGGGAGCAGGGACCCTTGCCATAGTTTCAAGGCCAAGAGAAGCACTAGCAGGGAACCAAAGGCCATTTCTGGTTAAAGACCAGAGTACAGAGTAGAAGAGCAGTGACTACACTTTTCTCAGTACAGCACCACCTTAATAGAAGCACCAAAAACTTGCAGATTCCCAAAACTAGCTCTGAAAACAACAGCAGGATAAAGTCTGAAGTTTGGGACAGTGCCTTCCCACCCCTAGATGAGCAGAACCCAATTTTAAAATAAAGTTCAAAGTCAAGAAATAGACTGGGAAAATGAGCAAATGACAAAAAAATCCTGTTCATTAAAAAGCTACTGTGGTGCAAGGAAGACCAAGACATAAACTCAGAAAAAAAACAATGTGAAAACACCTATAAGCATAGACAAAGATAAAAGCTAACTGGACACATCTACCAAGAATTCTTTGTAAGGAACAAAATAAGATTGGTAGAGGAAAAATTGGGAAAACAAATAAGAGTGATGCAATAAAATTATGAAAAATGATTAATAGCTTGATAAAAGAGGCACAAAAAATGCTGAAGAAATATGTTAAAAACAAAATTGGCTTAATGGTAAAAGAAGCACAAAAATTCACTGAGAAAAGAACTGCTTACAAAGTGGAACTGGCCAAATAGAAAAAGAGGTACAAAAGCTCACTGAAGAAAATAATTCCTTAAAAATTAGAAATGGGCAAGTACAAGTTAATGACTCCATGAGGTTTCAAGAAACAATAAAACAAAGTCAAAGCAATGAAAATATAGGAGAAATATAAAATATTTAATCAGAAAAACAAGATTGAATTAAGAATTATTCAAGTACCTGAAAGATATGATCACAGAAAAAGCCTTGGCATTATATTTCACGAAATTATCAAGGAACACTTCCCTGATACCTTACATCTAGAAAGTAAAATAGAAGTTGAAAGAATCCACCAATTCCCTGCTGGAAGAGATCCCAAAATGAAAACTTCCAGAAATATTATAGCCAAATTCCACAGTTCCCAAATCAAGGAGAAAATATTTCAAGCAGCTAGAAAAAAAAAAACAATTGAAATATCATGAAGACAGTCAAGGTCACAAAAGATTTAATGGCTTCCATGATAAAGGAGCAGAGGACTTGGGTTATGATATGCTGGAAGGCAAAGGAGCTAGGATTACTCAATAATAACCTACCCAGAAAAAATGAATGTAATCCTTTGGGGAGGGAGAAAATGATTATTTAATATTTTATAGAGGGCTTTCAGGCATTCCCGATGAAAAGACCAGAGAAGAAGAGAAAATCTGACATTCGAAAAGAAAACTCAAGAGAAGCATGAAAAGGTAAACATGAAAGAGTAATCATAAAGGACTTAATAAAATTAAACTGTTTACATTCCTATTTGGGAAGATGATACATGTAACTCCTAAGAACTTTATCATTATTAAGGCACTTAAAAGGAGTTTATATGATAGAGGGCATGAGCATGAGTTATGTTAGAAACATCTCCAAAAAACAAAGGGGTGAGAAAGAGGGATGCCCTGGAAAAAAAGGGGGAGGGAGAGGTAGAATGTGGAAATTTTTCTCACATAAGTGTTCAAGGAAGGGCTTTTACAACAAAGGGGGAAATGGGGAGAGAGAGTGGTGGGTAATGCTTGAATCTTACTCTCACTGGAACTGGTTCAAAGAGGAAAGAAATATATACACATGTGAACAGAATAAGGAAATAAGAGGGGAAGGGGATGAGTGGGGAGAATAAAAGGGAGGATGGATTAAGGGAGACAGTAGCAAGAAGGAAAATAGACTTTTGAAGAGAAACAAGATAAAAAGAGAGAATATGAAGAAACAAAAGAAGAAGAGAATAAAAAAACAAAAAAATGGGATGGAGGGAAATACATAGTATTCATAACTGTGAATGTGAATGGTATGAACTCACCCATAAAATGGAAGCAGATAGCAGAATGGATTAGAAACCAGAATCCAACAACAAGTTGTTTATAAAAGACACACTTGAAACAGAAAGGCACATGCAGAGTTAAAATAAAAGGCTGAAGCAGAATCTAATGTGTTTCAGCTGAACTAAAAAAAGGCAGGGTATCAATCATGATCTTATACAAAGCAAAATCAAAAATAGACCTAATCAAAAGAGACAATCAAGGGAACCACATTACACTAAAAGATACCACAGACAATGAAGTAATATCAAAAAAAAATTATAGTAAGTTTCTCTGATAAAGGCCTCATTTCTCCAACATATACTGAGTATAGAATTAAGTTAAATATAAAAATAAGAGCCATTCCACAATTGATAGTGGCCAATGGATATAAAAGGCAGTTTTGAGAAGAAGAAATACAAGATATTTATAGTCATATGAAAAAATGCTCTAAATTAGTAAATTGATTAGAGAAGGCAAATTAAAACACTTCTGAGACACAACCTCACATCAATCAGAAATGACAAAAATATTTAAAGCAGCTCTTTTGTGGTGGTAAAGAACTAGTAAATGAGGGAATGTTCATCAATTGGGGAATAACCTGGGGGGGCGGAGCCAAGATGGCAGAGTAGAAAGACACACATACACTAGCTCTGAACCCACAGCCCATAAAATATCTGTAAAGAAGAACTCCCAACAAATTATGGAGCAGCAGAAACTACAGAACAACAGAGTGGAGGAGATTTCTGTTCCAGAGAGCCCTGAAAAACCGACAAAAGGTCTGTCGCGCCCTGGACCAGGAGCCCAGCCCAGCCCTGCTTTGGCTGGCATGGCACCAAGAGGAGCAGATCCCAGCAGGCTTCAGGGAAGGAATCTCCAGTGGCTGTGCAGGTCCCTCCACCCATGGGCCCCAAAGGTTGGTGAGAGGGTCTTCTCGGCTTCCCGAGAGGGAAGTGGGGTGCCCCCATAACTCAGGCCCCCTCGGGAGTCAGCAGCAGAGGCGGGAGCAGACCAGGGCTCCCCAAGCAGGCAGGAGCCCGGATCCATTGTTGAAAGTCTGTGCATAAACCCCCTGAGGGAACTGAGCCCTGAGTGGCAGCCCTGCCCCCACCTGAGCACCTGAACTTGATCTCACACTGAATAGCAGCCCCGCCCCCGCTGAAGCCCTGAGGCTGGGAAGCAGCATTTGAATCTCAGACCCCAAGCCCTGGCAGATCTGGAGGCGAAGTGGGTGTGAAGAGAATATTCAGAAGTCAAGTCACTGGCTGGGAAAATGCCCAGAAAAGGGGAAAAAAATAAGACTATAGAAGGTTACTTTCTTGGTGAACAGGTATTTCCTCCCTTCCTTTCTGATGAGGAAGAACAATGCTTACCATCAGGGAAAGACACAGAAGTCAAGGCTTCTGTATCCCAGCCCACCCAATGGGCTCAGGCCATGGAAGAGCTCAAAAAGGATTTTGAAAATCAAGTTAGAGAGGTGGAGGGAAAACTGGGAAGAGAAATGAGAGAGATGAGAGAAAAGCATGAAAAGCAGGTCCACACCCTGCTAAAGGAGACCCAAAAAAATGCTGAAGAAAATAACACCTTGAAAAATAGGCTAACTCAACTGGCAAAAAAGGTTCAAAAAGCCAATGAGGAGAAGAATGCTTTAAATTGGGGAATAACTGAACAAGTTGTGGCATATGGTTGTGATGTAGTACTATTGTGCTGTGGGAAATGAGAAGGGGGTGGTTTCAGAAAAACATGGCAAGACCTATATGAACAGATGGAAAGTGAAGTGAAAAGGATCAGGAGAGTATTATGCACAGTAACAGAAATGTCAAATTGATAATCAACTGCAAAAGACTTGGCTACTCTGATCAATACAATGATCCAAGATGATTCCAAAGGACTCATGACAAAAAAAATTCTATCCACCTCCACAAAGATAGATGAGAAACTCTTGGTACTATTGAAGTATAATCTTTTTCTCTTTATTTTTCATGTTTTTTAAAAAAATATGGCTGATATGTAAATAAGTTTTGCATGATTTCACATATGTAATTGATATCATATTGCTTGCCTTCTCAGTGTGCATGGGACAGGGTGGGAGGGAGAGAATTTGGAACTCATAATTTAAAAGGAAAACAAAATGTTAAAATAAATAAATAATGAATTAAAATCTTAAAAAAGAAAAAGGGCAGCATCTCTAGACAGAGAGGCAAAAATCTGTTTAACTCAGCTCCCTTGGGAGAATTCATCTTTTTCATTTAAGAACAATAGGTATAATGCAGAAAAGTATCCTCTGTCTTCTGTCTTCTTCATTTGTGAACTGAATAGTGGAATGATATTCCCAGAAGGAAAGAAAATTCAATTCACATTTTAATGAGGGTTTTAAGGTAACTCTTCCTCTGATCTTTCTCACACCTAAAATATTGCAAATAAGTGTCTATATCTTTGTTTTATTAATTTCATTTTAATATAAATTATATTCTGTAAACTCCATATTTGCTATTCTTAGGAGGTTAAGAGGTTTAGTAAATAAATATTTAGTGAACTGCAGTCAACATTAAGCTAACTAACTAATTCAGGAGAAAGGGATCGTCATTTTATTACTTTGAAATATCTAAACAAGCCTGGATTACCTTAGAGCTCAACATGATAAGATTAAATATGGCAATGAGTCAAGTAACAGGATGACGGATGACCTAAAAATAAGTGTAGTCAACCCAGAGCTGCTACACTACCTTTCCAACCTTATTATACATTACTCTTTTTCATGAACTCTACAATCCAGCCAAAATACAGTAGTTTTCTTGTTTCTTTTAACAGATGATGCTCTCCTCTCTCCATGCCCTCTACTGCCTGTCCCCCATGACTCAAAAGAATTCCTTCCTACGTCAACCTCTTAGAATGCCTACTTTCCTTCAGAGTTCAGCTAAAGCCTCTCCCAGTTGTTAGAGCCATCCCCTACTACCTTGAATTTATTTTTGCATGTTTTATGTATTTTAGTTATGTACAGATTGTCTCCCCAAATAGAATATAAACTCCTTGAGAACAGGAAATATCATTTTCGTCTTTTTATTCTCAACTCCCAGAACAATGTCTGGTACATAGAAGATACCTAATAATTTACTTCTCCACTGTGATTCTGAAAGCTCATTATTGGGATAACCTCATCATCCTGTGAGATTTCACTCTATCTCATCCATACCCTCTGCTTCTCTGATTGGAGGTTAGGACCATGAACTCCAAATCACCATTTAAGGAGAGAGCTCAGCTCACACATCTATTCCTCACCTATCTGCACTACTTCAGGACTCCTCTGACTTCTTTACCATGCCCCCACATCAGATACTTTCTTCCCAAATCCTCCACCACCACCTTTTCAGCTTCCTTTTATGTGTTATCTTGCCCTGTCGGACTATAATCTTCTTGAGGGCAGAGCTATCTTTCTTTTTCATATTTGAATTCCCCATGTTTAGCACAGTGTCTGACACATAGGAGGCACTTAATAAATGTTTGTTGACTATTATCGACTAATAAGTGATTGTTGATTAAATGGTTATTGATGGTGTAAGGGTTAGGGTCCAAGCTGAGACCCAAGAAAGTAAACGAAATTCTATTTGCAAGTCAAAGCTGCTAACAATTAGCAGGTAACCCTGAGAGCCCTGGAAGAAAACAGCATACCCCAGACCCTAAAGCCATCATCCAGGGAAGCAATCCTTTTTAAAAAGAATATTGCCATCCCTGCCACTTCCAACTTCTACAGTCTGGGTAGAGTAGCAAGGATTATTAAAGGAGAGACAGGGGCCAACATGTGACAGGAATATCAAACAATCATCACCACCTTTATGGCCTCTCAGACCTGAGTGAAGACAACCTAAAACTCTATGCCCAAGAGCCCAAAAAGTGTAAGCACCCCCAAACTATTGCCCACATTTCCAAGCTGAACCCTACTACCTTGATCAAAGGAAGCAGCCCTTAGAGAGAAAGGACCCAACAGCTCCACCACTACTACCACCACCAACTGCTGATAAATGAACAACTATAGGCACGTAAGTCAGGACCCCCAGGCATAGTAGCCGCACTTCTCCACATCCCTGGCCCTGCTTCCATACTAGTTGCCACAGAACTTCACTCTCCCCAATCTACTCTTCCTTTAAGTTCCAAGAATCTATCTAGGGTCTAGAAATAAATGAAAGAGACACATTTTGCCCTTGAGCAAAGCAACTCTTTCCTCTTAGATTTAGCTACTTTATTGAATCACTTAGATCTCATATAATAGCAAAATAGAACAATTTAATTAGATTAGGACAAGCAATAGCAGACATCAGTAGCACACAATGCATCAAACAAAGATAGTCTAAAATTGCAGTATTATCCCAAAATACCATTCTCCCTCATCCCCAACCCCAATCCCAACTTCCTACCCAAACAAGACTCTAAGACATTCTAAAAGAAGCATGCAAGACGATCACATGCCAGTATCTAGGCCCTTATGGATACTGAAAGAGATCAGCCATCAAATGCTATTGCTGTCACCAAGGGGGAATTCGAATTCCCTCTCAAGTTCATTGCCATGGTTGGAAGAGGCATAAGCAGCAAAAACATCAAATTCAGTGTGACCATTTACCAATTCCTTATATCTTTTTTCATGCCCCAAAGTTTATTTTGAAAACCCTACCACTTCTTACTGATCCATTCAGGATCCAATCCCTTGGGGGTTAAGCATTCTAAAAAGAACAGGTAAATGCAGCTATTTCAAAGCATTGGGAGGGATTGTGATATTATAAGATTATAAAGTATAACATATTGTGTAATATTTAGATATTTTAAGTATTTTTACACTTGCTTTATTTCCTTTACCTCATTATAAATTCCTTAGAATAAGGTCATACTTAATGGATGTTTATATGTCCCATAGCACAAAGCCCAATGATTACATACTGTTTATTAGCTACACAATAACTACCAACGGAATGAATGAACAATAAATAAATTCATGGATAGATGGATGGCTTAGGGCATAAGAATATTCAGAGGCATTAATAAGTTATCAACCTGACTTTGGACACCCTTCATAAACTATCCCAAACTTTTTTAGTCACCTTTATTTCTAACTAATCCCTTATAAACTCCCTCTAAGCCAGCTTCCTCACTACCTTATAGCTCCTAAACAGAAGCTATTTTTTCACTGATGCACCAAGATAATCCCCACTCCCTTACCTTTGGCTCCTGTTGTTTCCCAACCCAGAAGTCTCTCTAAAGCCTATCCATTATTAAAGACACAGCAAAAGACCTGAACAAAACATGGATTGTGCATGCTGCCACACCCTAGGGGAGTTTTCTCAGTAGCCCTTCCCTGAAGACCACTTTAAAAAATTTAACTGGAGGTATAGGAGTGGGGTACAGAAGGAGTGCCCACAGAATCTTAAGAAGTCTCTCTTGGATTCCCTTTAAAGGTATTAATCCTTTGATAAGGCTAGCTACACACTCTGCCAGTTCTGGGCATTCTCCTTACACCTTTAATACTACATCCCAATGGACTCCAGGATAGTTCACTCTTTGACCCAACCTTTAAAAGACAAGGACGGAGAAAACAGAACACCAGGAGAAGGGGAAAAGCCAATGGGAATACTCCTCCAATGTTGACCAATACTCTGGTCGCCTTCTCTGTATGCCTGTAGTCCACATCAAGTCTCACATCTTTCATGAAGTCCTTCCTAACTACTTCAGTCCTCATTGACCTTCTCTAAACTAATTCAGCCTTTTTAGACTATACCACACAACTTTTATTAAGTTGTTCTTTTATTATGTTGTTATCTTTTATTTATGTTGTTCAAGGTCTGTTAATCTTACTCTGGAATTGATAGGATCATTGATAGGATCATAGTTTCAGAACTAGAAAGAATTTTCTTTAGTCCTGTCATTCCTACTGTTTTTTTGCTCTACAAAATCCTTTCTACAACAATTACAATGAAAATGTATTGTGAACCCCCAGACTGAATTTAAAACATGGATAATATTCTTCTAAATTTATTCATTGAGTGTTTACAGAAGCCACGATAATTTTTGCCCTCCAAAAGCTCCAAATTTAGATTTACATTCTATAATTATAATTTAAAATACAAAACATTATTCTACCTAAAATTACGAAAATTATAAATCTCTAATTATGAAACAATTATACAAATATCTCAAATAGCTTTGTGCATCATTTCAGAATTGTGACCTATTGAATGATTTTTTGCTAATTTCCTGATCTTGGTGTGATGAATCTGAATTTTGAGAATCTTCATTAACACATTTTTCAATAATCTTTTTTCTTACACTACCAGTCTTTATTCAGCGGTCCATTAGGGCTGCATAATGTTAATTTCATTTAATGAAATTAATTAATTAAAATAAAAACAGCATTTCTACAAAAATCTCATTTTTATATTCAGTATTATTTAGATATATACAATTATGTTTTATCAGTACAATAATATAAATGTGTATTCCTTTAATTGACTTTGCTTTGTAACAAAAGACAGGCATTGGGCACAGCCCCACTGCTAAACATTGCCAAAAGTGGTGAGCACACATTCCAGAAGATGTAATGACCTAACGAAAATGAATACCAAGTTGTAGTATAAAACATTTACTTTTCTACTAGCTAATGACAAACACTCTATTAAATGATCACTGTACATCAAGTTTGATTGCACATATTGCTTCATTTTTACTAACGATTACATATAAACTAACCTTTGGAACGAAAGAATCTCTTCAAATGTGACTTCTTTTCTATAAATGGCGTACCATCTTCAATCTAACAGAAACTCTACTGAACTGATGAGTGCTGCCAACCAGTTCAAATGAAAATCCAACAGATAGAAGGATTGCAACAAAAGTGGAGGATAAATTTAAATCAGAAAATAGTCCTAATACTGCAGGGAGAGGCAATATGAAATTTATTTCAGTGATGCGCATGGCCAGAGATTATGGTTTTCAAACAGCCTGATATTTACACTGCAAAAATGTAAATTTTAGTGTAGTAACATTTGATCACATGATTACATTGCCAAGGAGCTACTCTGGTGCCAGGTAAAGAATGCAAATGAGAGTACGCACATGTATCTGACCATCCACTGGGAATTGGCTTATGTTTAGATGTTGAATCCTTGCGGTGGTTTGGGAATAATTTGACGCCAAATTGAGAAAGTGCAAGAACGCATTGGGCTTAGTCAGAAGTCACTTTGTCAGTTTGATGTAATTGCTGCGCAAACACTAAAATCATTCTGTGCCTAATCATGACAGTTTTAAGTTGCTACAAAAACAAATCTATAATGTTTCAAATGCTTACATGCTCTGCTTGTTGTGACAGAGGAAAAAATGTCTGGAACATAATTGGTTCATTATTTCTTACTTGAGTAGCCATTAAGAATTTTTAGCCCAAATCCTTTGGACCATCATCACAAACTTCTAAGGGGTTAGGAAACCCCCTAAATAGGAACATCTATTTTAGCCCAAACCCTTAGTTTTATAGTTTAAGGAAAATGAGTCCCAGAGAAGCTGAATAATCTATACTCCAAAACATATGCATCAATTGTTTTTATAGTTATTGCTGGCAGTCATGGTGGTAATATTAGTATTAATATTTAGTATTAATTAGTATTATAAGTATCCAAAGTCACATAGTAAATGGGTCACAGAGGGACAAACACAAGTCTTCTCACTTCAAATGTTGTGCACTTCTCACTACGTACTACAACTTTTACATTTTAAGATGCTCAAAGGCACTGATTCTGCCTTATGTATGTTCTGTTCTCTCCTTCTCTCCACACTCCCTAGTGCCTGGTCTGATCCTGGGCACCCAGCAAAAATACTTGCTGAATGTGTGATTGATCGAGTGTGAATTAGAACCAGTTTTGGCCATCCTATTAGTACTAATTTTCAATTTTTTTCATTACCCAAAATCACTGATCCTTTACTTTGCCTTGAGTACTCTTGGCTTCATATTTCTAGGGTCTCTAAAAATAAAAAAGCGTTCCCACATCCACCTGTGGAAATATCTTCTGTTTGGAATCTCTGTGGTAGGGGAGAGGATAGCAGCATGAGTGGAATGGATGATCTTTTCTGCAGAGGAAAGACACTGTTCAATTAATGCCCAAGATTCTTTCAGTAGAGGAGAAAAGGAGGAAGGACCATGATTCATCCATTCTATAAGCAATTTAATAATTCGCATTTAAGCACAGCATCTTTTTATTTGTATCCCCTACCTAGAGGCAATATAGTATAATGCATGAATTCTTAGGATGGGAGTGGAAAGATCTCAATTCTAGTCATGGCTCACATATTTAGTCCTGGCTCTGCCATTAACTTCCAATATGACTTGGGGGAAGTCAGTCTACTTCTTTGGACTTCAGTTCACCCATCTGTGAAATGAAGGAGTAGAAGCAAATGATCCCCACTTGCCAGGCCTAGAGGCCTGAGGGCTACCTGAGTCTTACCTTACCTCTATCGCAGGTCTTCGGCTGGCCAAACCGGATAAACGTATGAGAGAAGAGACTTTCCGGAGTCGAACAAGGGTTAGGCTTTATTCAGGGTCTCGGTTACATGTGCAGGGGAAGCTCTTCCTTAGGAGGGAGAGAGAAAATCTCCCAAGGAGGCAAAGATCTTATAATAAGAGATTGGAAGCAGAAGTGTAAGTGGGGAGAGAGGGGGAGGGGAGAGCGAAGAGAGGGAAAACGGAGCCTTCTGTCCTGTCAGGGCCCCTCCGCGCTAAGAGAGCCTTCAGGCTTTCCTGATCCTAATTAAGCTCTCCGGCCGCATAGTTTGCACCTGAATACCGTGCCTGTTAGATAACAATAGGTGTGCCCAGATCCGGGACAGTCTCGAGGAGGATGCTCCTCCCATCACATTTCTCACGGGAAGAGGCGGAAATACACGAGATTGCTCGGTCTCACTCCTCTATTCCCTGCTGTTTTCTGGGGGGCCTCATGAGAACTCTAAGATTTAGAAGTTCCCACCTTTACCCGCCTGAGACTGTCCACATGGAATTGAGCTTCCACCCCCAACACCCACTGTCCTTAGGGATCCCTTTTGTTCTACATTATCTCTTTGGGCACATTGATGGAGTTATTTTAATTAGGAACAATCAATAGAAGTTGCAAAGGGGCTGATGTTAGCTTAATGTTAGAGGGGGAAAATTCCTAATCATTGCAATAATCCAAAAATTGAATGTGCTGCCTTGGGAGATATTGGATTCCTCTCAGAGTTCTTTGAGTAAAATTAGCTGAATAACCACTTGTTGGGTTCATTGTAGAGTGGATTGGTTTTTTTCAGCTACAGGTTAGACTAGATGGTTACTGAGGTCACTTCTAATTCTGAGAATGTTCAATTACCAATAAAGCTCTAGAAAACAAAATCCCTATAATGCTGTAAGGTTTACAAAGTACTTTCCTTTCAACAATAAGAATGCAACATAAAAATTATCATCCCCATTTTATAGTTGAAGAAACTGAAAATCAGAGAAAGGTGATATGGTGTACTTAAGGTCTCACAATTTTTAGGGTCAGAGCCAGGTCTCAAACCCATAAATAACCATGATATTCAATGCTCTTTCTACCATACCTCATTTGATTCACATCTCCATATAAAAGTAATGCATAAATGGCCTATATAAATATCTGTCTGTGGCACAGGGGGAAAATGAAGAACCTAAGAGTAAAGTGAGTGATCTTTTCCTTCTTGTACACCAAGAGTTAATGAAAGTGATCAAACACTTGACAAAAGTGTCAAACAAACAGTCCTGCATGCAGCCTGCAGTACTCCAGAGAGCAGAATCAAGATTAAACTGTAATTGGGAAATGTTAATCAAAATAAATAAAAATACAATAGAACATAGATAACATTAATATGTTTTCTAAGTTGATATGCAGTCAAGAGGCAGGGAAACTCACGTATGGCTTAGTGGCATTCTTTTCTGAGTTTGATGCCACTGATCTATCGAATTAAGTCTTCCAATTCTCATGCCCCAACTCACTACAACTTGTCTTGACCCAAGGATTACATCTTCGCTGTGTTGAAATGGTAAGACCCAATACAGATGACTCCAGGACTTCATGTCATGAATTAATAGCCTAATTCTTTTAAATCAAGACATGATTTAGGAACCATTATGAATGAATAACAGTGGCTTATGGAAGCCTAGGAATAGAGATGCTTTGATTTTTTTTTTTTGTCCATGGGAAAAGAGCTGGTTTAAGAAAGATAAACTATACATTATGCTTTCCTTTATGACCAGTGAGTTCCAAACTTTCTACGAACTTGACCTTGGTCTGCAGGCAGGATTCATTGGGCTACTGTCATAAATGACAGCAAGAATATCTTGATTTGGGGTGGATCTAAGATGATGGAGCAACAGCATGCACTTTCTAGAGCGTTGCCCCCAAGCCCAGCCAAATACCTATTAAAAATGGCTCTAAACAAATTCTGTAGCTGAAGAACCCACAGAATGACAGAGTGAAGCTAATCTTCAGCCCTAGACAGCCTGGAAAGTTGCTGGGAAGTGTCTATCATACCACACTGGGAGCAGAGCCCAGTCCAGCATGGAATGCACCAGCACAGGATGGGACCTGAGCAGGCCTCAGGGAAACTGAATCTCTGGCACATGTGGCAGTTTCCAGACTTCAGGACCCCAAAACACAGAGGACAAATTGGAAGGTCAGTGGTAAAAGCCTTTGGGAGCAGTGTGGAAGAGTGGAGTGGTCCAGCCTCAGCCCCAGGGCGGCAGAAGGGGAAGGGGGGAGGCACATGCACCAGTCACAGCAGCAGCAGGGGCAAAGACAGTGACTGTTTCTGGAGCTCTAGGCCAACAGATTGTGGGGGAATTGAGAGGCTGACTTCATACACCCCCACCTCAACTGGAAGCAGAGATCTACCTTGACAAAGAGCTCAAAAGTCAAGTAAATGGCTGGGGAAATGAGCAAAAACCAAAAAAAAAAAAGAATCAGACTGTAGAATCTTACTTTGGTCACAAGGAAGACCAAAACATGCAAACAGAAGACAATGAAGTCAAAGCTCCTTCTCCCAAAGCCTCCAGGAAAAATATGAATTGGTCTCAGACCATGGAAGAGCTCAAAAAGAATTTTGAAATTCAAATAAGAGAAGTAGAGCAAAAATTGGGAAGAGAAATGAGAGTGATACATGAAAATTATGAAAAACAAGTCAACTGCTTGCTAAAGAAGACCCAAAAAATGCTGAAGAAAATAACACTGTAAAAAATAGACTAACCCAAATGCCAAAAGATGTCCAAAAAGACAATGAGGAGAAAAATGCTTTAAAAAGCAGAATAAGCCAAATAAAAAAGGAGGCTTAAAAGCTCACTGAAGAAAATAATTCCTTAAAGATTAGAATGGAGCAGATGGAAGCTAATGACTTTATGAGAAACCAAGAAATTACAAAACAAAATGAAAAGAATAAAAAAATTGAAGACAATATGAAATATCTCATTGGAAAAACAATTGACCTGGAAAATAGATCCAGGAGAGATAATTTTAAAATTATGGGGCTACCTGAAAGGCATGATGAAAAAAAAAAAAGCCTGGACATCATCTTTCATAAAATTATCAAGGAAAACTGCCCTGATGTTCTAGTACCAGAGGGTAAAATAAATATTGAAAGAGTCCACCAATCACCTCCTGAAAGAGATCCAAAAAGAAAAACTCCTAGGAATATTGTAGCCAGATTCCAGAGTTCTCAGGTCAAGGAGGAAATATTGCAAGCAACCAAAAACAAAAAAATTTGAGTATTGTGGAAACAAAATCAGGATAACTCAAGATCTAGCAGCTTCTACATTAAGGGATCAAAGGGTTTGGAATATGATATTCCAGAGGTCAAAGGAGCTAGGACTAAAACCAAGAATCACCTACCCAGCAAAACTGAGTATAATACTTCAGGGGGAAAAAAGGTCATTTAATGAAATACAGGACTTTCAAAAGGCCAGAGATGAATAAAAATTTTGATTTTCAAACACAAGAATCAAGAGAAACATGAAAAGGTAAACAAGAAAGAGAAATCATAAAGGACTTACTAAAGTTGAACTGTTTACATTCCTGCATGGAAAGATAATATTTATAACTCTTGAGAGTTTTTCGCAGTGCTAGGGTGGGGCAGCTAGGTGGTACAGTGGATAGAGCACCAGTGCAGGAGGCAGGAGGACCTGAGTTCAAATCTCACCTCAGACATTTGACACTAACTAGCTATGTGACCTTGGGCTAGTCACTTAACTCCAACTGCCTCATCCTGGGTCATCTCCTGTCATCCTGATGAATATCTGGTCACTGGATTCAGATGGCTCTGGAGGAGAAGGGAGGCTGGTGACCTGCACAGCCCTCCCTCATTCAAAACAAAGTCAAGTGGAAGTCATGTCATTATTTCTCTGATGGCATGGTCTTCTTTGGCAATGAAGGACAAACACACCCACTCTAGGGTAGTTAGAAGGATTATGTCCATTTAGACAGAGGGCACAGGGTGAATTGAATAGGAAGAGATCATATCTAAAAGAATAAAATTAAGGGACAAGAGAGGAATATATTGGGAAGAGAAAGGGAAAAATAGAATGGGGCAAATTATCTCTCACATAAAAGAGGCAAAAAAAAAGCTTTTTCAATGGAAGGGAAGAGAGGGGAGTTGAGAGAGGAAAAGTGAAGTTTACTCTCATCACATTTGGCTTAAGGAAGGAATAACATGCATACTCAATTTGCTATGAAAATCTATCTTACACTACAGGAAAGTAGGGAAGAAGAGGAGAAGGGGGTGGGGAGATTATAAAAGGGAGGGCAAATGGGAGGTGGGCATAATTAGAAGTAAATACTTTTGAGGAGGGATAGGGTCAAAAGAGAGAACAGAATAAATGAGGGCAGGGTAGGATGGAGGGAAATATAGTTAGTCTTTCATAACATGGCTTTTATGGAAGTCTTTTGCATAAACGCATATACACATGTATAATATATATCAAATTGCTTCCCTTCTCAGTGAGGATGGGTGGGGAGGGAGGAAGAGAAGTTAGAACTCAAAGTTTTAAAAATGAATGCTAAAAATTGTTTTTACATGCACTTGGGAAATATGATATACAGGCAATGGAGTATAGAAATATATCTTGCCCTCCAAGAAAATAGAGGGGATTGGGATAAGAGAAGGAAGGAGTGTGAAAAAAAAGGGAGGGCAGATTGGAGGCAAGGGGTAATCAGAATGCATGTTGTCTTGGTGTGGGCAGAGGAGAGAGATGGGGAGAAAATTTGGAACTCAAAATCTTGTGGAAATTAATGTTGAAAACAAAAAAAATAAATTTAAGCAAAAAGAATATCATGATTTAATTGCAAAACCAGGATGTCATAAAAGTGAAACAAAACTACTTTATATACGAGATAGGCTGTTTTAAGTCATTTCAGCCTTGAACTTGACAAGATGAATGAAGAAAGGCATTTGAGGGCACCTATATACTGAAGTATCCTGATGGAATTTACAGGGACTGAAATTTTTTAAACTGGCTATGGGGGGAAGGAGGGGAATAGAGAGGAGGCATTGGCTGTAGAAGGTGTGGTCAAGAAGAGCTGGTGAAGACTCTTCTGTGCTTTCTTGAAGGCTATTTATTCCTTGGCAAAGTCAGCTTTTTGATAACGGTAAGATCTTTCAGTCTTTAGATTTCCTTTATTCCTTTAATACCACATTTAGAAAGTGCAATTGGTCCAAGGCTAACTAATTCACTCGAAGTGTGCTCTTGGACACGACCTTTAAAAGAAGGGGCTCAGGAGTGAGAGAGTCACAGAGTCACAAATAACTTGGGAAGTCCCTTTCATTTCTAAATGTATTATCCTATTCACTTGACTCAAGAGGCAAATAGGGCTATTTATGGTAGATAAAGATTGCCCATCAATTAACCACAGCACCCCACATGATTATGGGATTATTGTTTCTCTACATCACAGTCTCAAATGTAAGCTAGCTCTGCTCTTCCAGTCTTGCTTCCTCTATTCAAGCACCATATAAAAAGAAAAGATGGAGGGAAATCATAACAATTAAGGATTAGTTAAAAGATGATTAATATACCTGGGTTTTATTTCTTTTAATCTTATTCTTTCTGCATATTTTAAAATATACTACTTTTCAATATCATTATCTTAACTATTATGATGATTTGTTTTAAAAAATATGGATGATTGAAAGGGAAAATGGGATAATCTCTTTCTCATTTATACATCCTTTCAGCTAAAGCCTGATCATTTGGACCATTGGATCTGTAACCAAGAAACTGTAGCTCACTAAAATTAAGAAGCATATACAGCTCCTTAATGGCTCAATTTACTAACTAAAAACAAAGTCATGATAGTAAGGAAAAAGTACATTCATTTGGTCAGCAAGTAGTGGTTATGGGATGGAGGGAGGAGAGACAGAGAGAGAGAGAGAGAGAGAGAGAGAGAGAGAGAGAGAGAGAGAGAGAGAGAGAGAGAATGTGCTGTAAAGTTCTGGGCTGTGTGCACCACTTAGTCTCTATCCCCAATATTATAGAGTTCACCACAATGTACTTCCTCTTGATTGTTCTGATTAGTTGAGCCCTCAGATGCTACAACAAAAATCTCTACAGAAAATAAGGATTTTACTACCTCAACATTGTTTATAATTTTTTGTAAGCATTATCTGATACCAAAAAATCTATTGCAACCTAATAATCTAGTCTCTTAGAACTCTGTGATGAGTGTGTTGGAGCAAAATTCCTGGCCCTGGAGGTCTCTCTGAGATCCATAAAACTCAGTTGCATTACTTTGGACACTAAGTATATATCCTTTTTCCAGTGTAGTTGATCTTTTTCTTTCCTTTTGCTTCTACCCCCTGTTTGTTTCAGCCCAAACTTCTTGCATTAATACCCCCTTGCCCATGACATGAGAAATATAAAACCACTGAAACTAGTTTGAGAAAGAACCTACCCCTTTCCTATAAAACCTTTAGCTGCCCCAGTGATATGCCATGATATGAAGGTAATTATGATCCAGGCATCTCATGACAACAAGGAGAGTTAGGAGTTTACTGGAACTGGATGTACTAAATCCAAGGACAGTCTCTCAGACAAACCTTCATTGATGATTATTCTTCCTTTTGTTATGACCCAAATGTGTTCGTCCTTCGTTGCTGAGGAAAACCATACCATCAGAGAAATAAAGACATGACTTGCACTTGACTTTGTTTTGAATGAGGGAGGGCTGTGCAGGTCACCAGCCTCCCTTCTCCTCCAGAGTCATCTGAATCCAGTGACCAGATATTCATCAGGATGACTGGAGATGACCCAGGATGAGGCAGTTGGAGTTAAGTGACTAGCCCAAGGTCACATAGCTAGTTAGTGTCAAGTGTCTGAGGTGAGATTTGTACCCAGGTCCTCCTGACTCCTTCACTGGTGCTCTATCCACTGCACCACCTACCTGCCCCTATGGCCCAAATATCAGAACTCCAGACATCATGATGACAGTACTAAATTAAACTAGATTAAAGGGGAAAAAAGAAAAAGGAATTAATAAATTAAGCAAAATTTCAAAACTAGGGAAGGTGTGACAAATGGGAGGGGAATTTGAGGGTAATTGAAAGAGGGTCAATGGGAATAGCATCACCTCAAAATTGATTAAGAAAAAATAACTGAAGAGAAAAAGGACTCTCTTTAATGAGAAAGAGAAAAGTATCATGAAAGTATCATAATTCAGAAAAGTAGTATTAGACACAAATGGAAGAGAATATTGATCTAACTCTCAGAACTTTAAATGTGAATGGATTAAATAATCTAATAAAATGAAAAAGAGTGACAAATTGGATAAGAAAACAAAACCCCACAATTAATTGCTTACAAAGAACACACATAAAAAGAAAATACAAAAAATAAAAATGAAGGACTAGAACAAAATTTACTCTGCACAAGTGAATTTAAAAATTCAGGTATTGCAATTATGCTATCAAAGAAAAAAACCATTCGCAACAGAAAAAAGAGATGAACAAGAAAACTAATTGTGCTGAAGAGAAACAAAGTCAACAAAGCAATATCGATGTTATGCTTCTATGCTCCAAATTCCTTAGCATCTAAACAGATAAAGGAAAACTTAATTGACTTATAAGAAGACATAAATATTATACAATATATTATTATACAATAATAGCAGGAGATTTTAATGTGCCTTTCTCAGTTTTGGATAATGATAACAGAATGGTAAACATAAAGGAAAATATAGAATTGAATGAATTGCTGTAGAAACTAGAACTCAATTATTTATGATATCTTCTAAATGGTATTGCTATAATAAATATTCCTCAACATCACATGGAATTTTTAAAAATATATCACATATTAGATCACAGAAACATTGACAATAAATGTAAAAAAAGCAGAACTAGAAAAAAAATTTTCACACTATGAAACAATAAAAATATTAATCTAAAAGATATATACCTAAATGGAAGCTTAACAAAGGCATCATACTTAATGAATGAGTTAAAGAACAGATGATGTAAGTAATATTTATGTGAAAGAGAATGACAATAATGAAGCAGTATACCAAAATTTCTGGAATTCAACTAAAGCAATTCTCAAAATAAAACTCATATCTCTAAAACAATACATTAACAAAATAAAAAAAAGAAGATAAATGGACTGTTTATGCATTTTATTTCTTTTAATTGGAATGCCCACATATAGACAAACTTGAAATAAGCTTGTATAAGTATCTAGTGATAGATAAATGGTGCAATATATGGAATATTAATCTGGGGAAAGACCTGAGCTGAAATCTAGATTCCAATACCTACTATCTGTGTGACCCTGGATAAGTCACTTGACCACTGTATGTCTTGGATTTCTCATATGTAAAATAGAAATAATAATAGCAACTGCTTCTCAGGCACATTGTGAGGTTCAAATTACTTGATATCTGTAAAAAACTTTGCAAATCTACATTATACAAATATTAGCTATGATGAGGAGGAAGAGGATGAAAATGATGAACTTAAAAAGAGGAAATATTTAAAAACTAGCAGAGAAATAGTTAACTGGAAGCCAAAAGTAGTATAGAAATTAAAAATGAAACTAGAGGCTTATTCTTTGTAGACATTAACAAAACTGATAAACCTTTGGCCAATCTGATTAAAAAGACAGAAAGTTACATCAACAAAATAGCAAATGTCCAAGGTGCAATCACAATAAAATTAGAAGAATTTTTCTTTAACTATCAAAATGTACTATTCAGTTTTAAACTACCAAAACTGAGAATACAAAGGAAATAAAGGAATATCATCAAAAATATAAAATACACAAACTATTAGATAATCAAATATAGATCTTAAATAACCTACCTCAAAAAAAAAAAAGAAAGAAAGAAAGATATTATCTGGAAAGGAGCTACCAAAGGAATAAAAGCCCTGGTTATGACACCTTGTATGAAACAAATATAGTTCTAACACCCAAACCAGGGAAGGATAAAGCATAAAAGGAGAATTGTAGACAAATATCATTAAGGAAAATCAATTGAAGTTTTTCTAAAATAAAATCCTGTCAATACAATAGCAGATGATAATTATGAGTATCACATGCTTAAAGCTATTGTTAAGGATTGTATTTCTATTATAAAGATGTTATTATTGAGAGATTTAAATGCTGTTGAGCTAAGAATTCCAGTAATGGTCTATGGACCATGTACATTGTGGTTCACTTTTTACAATATTGGCATGTTCATTAGTAAGCTAAGTATAATGACAGGCTGATCAATGAAAGCCCAACCCTTATAAGTAAGCACACACTACACGTTCAGCCTGATGCAATCACCCACATGGACTTTGGAGCATGAAAATGTATTCTACGTCTAATTCTAGCCCACTTACAACATGTGTATTCAATTGACTAATGAACTGGAACTGAGTGTGCCCTGAAAAAATCACACAGGGGCAACTCAGTTTCTTTCCTGCCTGCCCGCCTGCCTGCATTAGAACAATTGGAGGGTAGAGAAGTATGGTACTCTCCTGACCTTTTTAAAGCTCGCAAGGACACAGGAAATTTCATTCTGTCTCCATCTTTCACCTAAGTTAAGAAAGAACAGATACAACAGGAAAAGAAACTACAGCTAAGCCATATGCTCATGGCTTCATGTTAATCTGAGTGGGGAAGATAGGGCCCTGGTGTTATTCCCTCTTGAAGGCTTACAAGAGTTATTCTCTCCTTACCTAATGCAGCCACAGAGAAAAGAGTCTGAAATGTCCTCCTGGAAATCTTTTAAATGTGGACCCAGTTCAAGCTCAAAAGCCAGTCAAAAAAGCATGCAATAAGTGAACCAAAATCATAGAATACTTGTATGTGCTCTGAAGTATACATTGGGGACCGCATCAGACCAAGCATGGGTCCAAAATGACTGGGCTTTCAGTCAGTACTCTATTACATAAGAATTTCCCCTATCCTCTGATGGCTTCCATTAAATATTTCTTATTTAAATCAAAACTACATTGTGTGTGGTTCAGACAAAACAAATTTAAGGTTAAAAAAAAATCCTTTGGGTCTTGGTACTTTAATAGATTTCTTGGTTCAGCATACTTAATAGCTGACAGAAGTTGGGGTTTGCTCCCTAGTCAAATAGACTTGTTAGTAGGTGCTATCTCTGCACCCAGGGAACCCTCCCAAAGCAATACAACCCCAAAAGCCCAATAGAACAGGTATCTCTATGCCCTACAAGAGATCTCTCTCTTGATTGGTTGTTAGAAATTCTTTTCTCTTCCCAAACAATTCCTTATCCAGAGCCTTATGGAGCTATCCCGTAGCATGCAGAATAGTTCCCTTTCCCGTCACTCATCACCCTGTTCCCATATCCCACCCCCCAGAGAATGCAGACAGCCTAACCAGGGTTACCCCCTGAGCCACAAATAAACTTTCACAATCATCTGGATCCATGGTAACATTCAAATAGCTATTTGCACAAATAGATAAATGTATGTGTTCATATTTACCTTTAGTTCTAATTAACTAGATTGATGTACACAAAGCTTCTCAGACAGTGATACCAGCTAGCTAGTGAGTGAATGTTATGTCATTAATTCTCATCATTAGAGCTGTCTTGTTAGTTACCAGGAGAATATCACTGAACTCCTTTTCCAGTGCCCCTCCTCTAAATGCAGCGATGATGATTCTCATGCCCTGTCCTTACATCTTTCTTTCTCTCCTACAGTTTGCTCCAGCGCAGCTAACCTTTAAGCACATGTCATGGTTCTCTCATGCTGTTAGGCTCAACTCCCTACCTCCTTCCTATGTTTCCTGACAATTCTCAAGGCTCTCCCTCTTTTTTGAGTGCAAGTGTGTTGACTGGGTCAACTCGGGTCAAATTACAGCATAGGATTTAGAGTTAGAAGAGAATTTAATGGCTGTGTCCAAACTTTTCATTTTACAGATGAGGAAACTGAGAACCTAAGTGATACATCTAGTATATACTTCAGATATAATTTGAAGTCTTGTGATTCACAGTTATAGAGTTTTCTACACTGGACCATATTGCCTTTATTTTTTTTTAATTAATCAATTTATTTATTTTTAGTTTTCAACATTCACTTCCACAAGATTTTGAGTTCCAAATTTTCTCTCCATCTCTCCTCTGCCCACCCCAAGACAGTGTGCATTCCAATTACTCCTTCCTCTAATCTGTTCTCCCTTCTATCATACCCTCCCTTCTCTTATCCCCTTCCCCTCCATTTTTTGTAGGGCAAGATAGATTTCTATACCCCATTGCCTGTATGTCTTATTTCCCAGGTGCACGTAAAAACAATTTTTAACATTCCTTTTTAAAACTTTTAATTTCAACTTCTCTTCCTTCCTTCCCCCCACCCACCCATCCCCACTGAGAAGTCAAGCAATTCGATATAGACACCTCCTACAACAGTCATACTGTGAAAGACTAACTATATTTCCCTCCATCCTATCCTGCCCTCCATTTATTCTCTTCTCTCTTTTGACCCTGTCCCTCCTCAAAAGTGTTCACGGTAGAAGCTCAGTTTACAAATTTAATTCATTCCAAGATTCTGTTCATCATGCGATTTGTTAGTATTGCTTGCAAGGAGAATCTCTTTCTATGAGAACATCAGAGATTTCAACATTGGGAGTGTTCTCTCTTATGCTACTTTCACTAAAAGTAAGATTAACACCACTGCCTTCACTTATTCTTTGTTTTTAGAATCACTTTCATGTTTTGACTCTGATTTTTTTCTTTATGTTCACTTCTAACTAAGAATCTAACTACACTTGTTGTTGACATTTTTTCAGAATGTCACAGAAATGTGACATTACATTATTGTTTAAAATATTCATGGCTCTCATTGTTACACCCTTATTTGGATGATGTTTTTCAACAAAATTTTAATGTTCGTACTGCAAATTTCTGTTCATCCTGCAAGACTTGAAAAAACTTTTTCCTTATCCAGCGATTTATACATAAACCAGATTACTCATAACCTAGGTTCTACTGTACTTCTAATCACCCCCTCCTCCCATTTGCCCTCCCTTCTATTCCCACTCCCTGCTTATCCCCTTCCCTCTACTTTCCTATGGAGTAAGAACGATTTTCATACCAAATTAAGCATGAGTGTTATTCCCTCCTTAAGCCAAATACAATGAGAGTAAAGATCACTCTTTCTGTCTCACCTCCCTCCTCTTCTCCTCCATTGAAAAAGCTTTCTCTTGCCTCTTTTATGTGAGAGATCATTTGCCCCATTCTATTTCTCCCTTTCTCCTTCTCCCAATATATTCCACTCTTACTCCTTAATTTTATTTTTTTTAGATATCATCCCTTCATATTCGACTCACCCTGTACACTGTCTTTGTATATAATCCCTCCAACTACTCTAATACTGAGAAAAGTCTCAAGAGTTAAAATATTATCCTTCCATGTAGGAATGTAAACAGTTCAACTTTAGTAAGTCCCTTATGATTTCTCTTTCCTATTTACTTTTTCATGCTTCTCTTGATTCTTGTGTTTAAAAGTCAAATTTTCTATTCAGCTTGGTCTTTTCATCAAGAATGCTGGAAAGTTCTTTATTTCATTGAATGACCATTTTTCCCCTGAAGTGTTATAATCAGTTTTGTTGGGTAGGTGATTCTTGGTGTTAATCCTAGCTCCTTTGACCTATGGAATATCATATTCCAAGCCCTTTGATCCCTTAATGGATAAGCAGCTAGATCCTGTGTTATCCCAATTGTATTTCTATAATACTCGAATTGTTTCTTTCTGGTTGTTTGAGATATTTTCTCCTTGACCTGGGAGCTCTGGAATTTGGCTACAATATTCCTAGGAGTTTTCCTTTTTGAATCTTTTTCAGGAGGTGATTGGTGGATTCTTTCAATATCTATTTTACCCTTTCCTTCTAGAATATCAAGACAGTTTTCCTTGATAATTTCTTGAAAGATGATGTTTAGGCTCTTTTTTTGGCCATAGCTTTCAGATAATCCAATAATCTTTAATTTGTCTCTCGAGTCTATTTTCCAGGTCAGTTGTTTTCCCAGGGAGATATTACTCATTGTCTGCTATTTTTTCATTCCTTTGGTTTTGTTTTATAATTTCTTGATTTTTCATAAAGTCATTAGCTTCCATCTGCTCCATTCTAAACTTTAAGGAATTATTTTCTTCAATGTGATTTTAGGCCTCCTTTTCCATCTGTCCAATACTGTTTAAGGCATTTTCCTCTTCATTGGCTTTTTGGATCTCTTTTGCCATTTGGTTAGTCTATTTTTAAGGAATTATTTTCTTCAGCATTTTTTGGGTCTCCTTTAGCAAGTCATTATCTTGATTTTCATGATTTCTTGCATCAGTCTCATTTCCCTTCCCAATTCTTCCTCTACTTCTCTTATTTGATTTTCAAAATTCTTTGTGGGTTCTTCCATGGCCTGAGACCAATTTATATTTTTCTTGGAGGCTTTGGATGTGGGGGCTTTGACTTTGTTGTCTTCCTCTGTTTGTATATTTTGATCTTCCTTGTAACTAAAGTAAGATTCTATAGTTTGATTCTTTTTCTGGTTTTTTCTCATTTCTCCAGCCATTTACTTGACTTTTGAGTTCTTTGTCAGGGTAGTTCTCTGCTTCCAGTGGGGGTGGGGTGGGGTATACTGTCAGTTGCTCTATCCTTCCACAATCTGTGGGCCTAGAACTTCAGAAACAGCCACTGCCTCTGCTCCTGATGCCACACTGGGGTTGGGGCCAGACCACTCTACTCTCTCACACAGATCCAACAGGTTTTTTCCACTGATATTCCAATTTGTCCTCAGCATTTTGGGGTCATGAAGTCTGGAAATTGCCACAGGTGGCAGAGATTCAGTCCCCCCAAGGCCTGCTCAGGTCCTGTCTGTACCAGCATGGCCCATGCTAGACTGTGCTCTGCTCCCAGCCTGGCGTGATAGACATTTCCCTAAACCTTCCAGGCTGTCTTGGGCTGGAAATTTGCTCAATTCTGTCATTCTATGGGTTCTGCAATTACAGAATTTTTTTAGAGTCAATTTTTACAGGTATTTGGCGGGGCTTAGGGGGAGAGCTCTACAAAACTGTGCTTCTACTCTGCCATGTTGGCTCTGCCTCTCCCTCCCATATTGCCTTTAGAAAACAATGTTATTTGTTTTGTAAGGGGAAAGGGGCTGGTGTTGTTTAATTTGTTTTTGATCAGTGCCCATGATTACCACAGTATTGGGAACCCCCTGGAGAGGGATCTCGCTCCATCAATGCAGATCATTATAGTCTTAGAGAGTTGTAAAGATACTTTAAGAAGAAGTGATTTGCCCAGGATTACCTAGCCAGGAAGCCAGCAGAAGGACTTGAATCCAGAACTTTCCAACTATCTTTCTAATGTTCTGTGCCTCCTCTCATTGATATTTGACCACTAAGTAAAGGGATATAAGAGGAGGGCATTTATTATTCCACATCTCCATTTTTTTTTTAAGTTCAAATACTTCAGGGAGCCAAAATGGCACATTAGAGGCAGCAACCCTGCTGAACTCTTTCAACATTCCACTCCAAATAAATTTAAAATAACACCTCAAATCAAATTTTGGAATAATAGAGAGATAACAAAAAGGTAAGAGTGAGGCATTATTCCAGTCTAAGAAAACTTATAAAGTTGGCAGCAGAGGTCTGTGACAACAAGAGAGTACACACAGTCCAGAGGCCTAAGAGGATCAGACAACTGATCATAAAGAGATGACATGTGTACCTTTGCTGGCACTGGGTATAGCTGGTGCTGATTGGCAACTCCATCATCCATGGTTGCTCTGAATTGCAGTTCCAGCATTCAGAGGAGTATTTCTTGTTGTCATAAGGGAGAAGAGGACCTGTTAACAGTTCGAGGGCCAAGAGGAGCACTAGTGCTTGTGATTGCAAAGGAGTGGGGACTTTCCAAAGCAGAGACTATAGCACAGACAAGGAGAACAATGATCACACCTCTCCTAAGATGTAAGCATCTTGGAAACACCAAAAACTTGCAGAACTCTCCCTCCCCCCCCCCAAAAAAAAAACCTGACTTGGAAAACAGTAACACACACACAAAAAAAAACCCCACTCCTTAGGATAGGGCTTCCCCACCCCTAAGTGAGCAGAGCCCAACTTTTATATAAAGTTCAAAGTCAATGTATAGGCTAGGAAAGTGAGCAAACAACAAAAAAAGAAAATGACTGTGAAAAGAGAATTAATAACTCAGTAAAAGAAGCACAAAAAATACTGAAGAAAAAGTCTTAAAAATAGAATTTTCTAATGGTAAAAGAGGCACAAAAATTCACTTTAAAAAAACTCCTCAAAAAGCAGAATTGGACAAATGAAAAAAGGGGTATAAAAGCTCACTGAAGAAAATAATTCCTTAAAAATTAGAAGTGAAAGCTAATGATTCCATGAAAATCAAGAAACAGTAAAATAAAGTCAAAAGAATTAAAAAATAGAAGAAAATGTGAAATAGTTCATTTGAAAATTAATTTACCTTGAAAAAAGATTGAGGAAAACAATTTTAAAATTATTGGACCACCTGAAAGGCATAATCAAAAAAAAAAAAGAGCCAAAACATTATATTTCAAGAAATTATCCAAGGAAATTGCCCTGATATCGTAGATCCAGAGAGTAAACAGAAATTGAAAGAATCTACCAATAACTTCCTAAAAGAGATCTGAAAAACTCCAAGAAAAGCTATAGCCAAATTTCAGAGCTCCCATGTCAAGGAGAAAATACTGCAGTCAGAAATAAATAATTTGAATATCATGCAGCTACAACCAGAATCATACAAGATTTAGCAGCTTTGATATTAAAGTAGAGGGCTTGGAATATGATATTCCTGAAGGCAAAGGAGTTAGGATTACAACCAGGAAAACTGAGTATAATCCTTTAGGGGGGAAATGGATAGAATTTTAATAAAATAGAGGACTTTTTCCCATTCTTGATGAAAAGACCAGAGTAGAATAGAAAATTTGACATTCAAACATAAAACTCAAGAGAAACATAAAAAGGTAAATGTGAAGAGTAATCATGAGGGATTCAATAAAGGTAAACTCTTTACATTGCTATAGGGGAAGGTGATACTTATTTTTATTATGGTACTTGGGAGTATACATAGACAGAAGGCATAGGTGTGAATTGACTATGATGGGATTATTTTAAAAAAATAAAATGGAGGGGTAAAAAAAGGGGATGTACTGGAAGAAAGGGGGAGAGAGAGGCAGAATGAGGTAAATTATCTTACATAAAAGAGGCACAAAAGGAAGAATTTTACAGTGGAGGGGAAGATGGTGGGTTGACAGCCAAAACTTGAAATTTCCTCTATTCAGAATTGACTTAAACAGGAGAAAAAATATATATACAAACTCAATTGAGTATATAAATCTATCTTATCCAATAGGAATATAGGAGGGGAAGGGAATAAGAGAAAGAGGAAGAAGAGGAATAAAAGGGAGGGTGGATCAAAGGAGGCAATGGTCAGAAGAAAAACAGACTTTTGAAGAGGAAAAGGATAAAAAGAGAATTTAAAAAAAAAAACAAAAAAATGGGATAGAAGGAAATACATGGTATTCTTTTTTCTTCTATATTTTTGTCTTTTAATTTTCTTTTTTTCATTGTTTTATTCTTTTTTATTAATTTATTTGTTTTCAGTTTTCCACAATCACTTCCGTAAGTCTTAAATTTTCTTCCCCTCCCTTCCCCTCCTTCCCCAAGATGGCATGCAATCTTATATGGGTTCTACACATGCATTCTTATTAAACACATTTTGACATTAGTCTTGTTGCATAGAAGAATTAAAATGAATGGGAGAAACCATAAGAAAAACCAAAACAAAACAAAACATAACACACAAAAAAATATTCTGTTTCATTCTGCCTTCCAATTCCATCATTCTTTCTCTGGATGTGGATGGCATTTTTGCCATTGGGAATGTTTTACGTTCTTGAATTGCTGTGAAGGGCTAAGCCTATCAGAAACAGTCCTTGCACACTGTGGCTGTTACTGTGTACAATGTTCTCCTGGTTCTGCTCCTTTCACTCAGCATCAGTTCATATGAGTCCTTCCAAGTCTCTCTCAAGTCTTCTTGTTCATCATTTCTTATAGCATAATAGTATTCCATTACATTCATATACCACAACTTGTTCATTCATTCCCCGATTGATGGGCATTCCCTCAATTTCCAGTTCTTGGCCACCACAAAGATAGCTGCCAGAAATATTTTTGTACATGTGGGATCCTTTCCTGTTTTTATCATCTCCTTGGGATACAGTCCTAGAAGCGATATTACTGGGTCAAAGGGTATGCACATTTTTGTAGCCCTTTGGGCATAGTTCCAAATTGCTCTTCAGAATGTTTGGATTAGCTCATAGCTCCACCAACAATGAACTAGTGTTCCAATTCTCCCACATCTTCTCCAACATTTATTATCTTCCTGTTTTGTCATGTTAGCCAATCTGATAGGTGTGATGTGGTACCTCAGAGTTGTTTTGATTTGCATCTCTCCAATCAATAGTGACTTAGAGCATTTTTTCATGTGACTATAGACAGCTTTAATTTCTTCCTCTGAAAACCATCTGTTCATTATATAGTATTCTTAACTGTGAATGTGAATAAGATGAGTTCACCAATAAAATGGAAGCAGATAAAATGTATCAGAAACCAAAATCTAGCAATTTGTTGTTTACAAGAAACACTTGAAACAGAAAGACATATATGGAGTTAAAATAAAGGGTTGAAATAGAATCTAATAGGCTTTAGCTGAACTAAAAAAAAAAAGGCAGGGGAAGCAATTATGATTTCAGACAAAACCAAAGCAAAACTAGACTTAATTAAAAGAGATAATCAAGGAAACAACATTTTCCTAAAAGGTGCCATAGACAATAAATATCAAAATATTTTATAGTAAGTTTCTCTAATAAAGACTTCATTTCTCAAATATATAGGAATCTGAGTCAAATTTATAAAAATTAGAGCCATTCCCCAATTGATAAATGATCAAAGGATATAAATAGGCAACTTTCAGAAGAAATCAAAGCTATCTATAGTCATATGAAAAATGTTCTAAATCACTATTGAGACTAGAGAAATGATAGTTAAAACAAATCTAAGGTGCCACTTCACCCCTATCAAAAATGACAAATGTTATAGGGAATAGGGGGAAGAAGGTACACTAATGTACTGTTGGTACAGTTGTAAACTTGTCAGACCTTTCTGGAGAACAATCTGGAACTATGCCCAAAGTGTTATAAAACTGTGCATACCCTTTGGCCCAGCAATACCACTACTATATCTGTACTTCAAAGAAGAAAAGGAAAAGGATGTATCTGCACAAAAATAGGCAAAGAATTGCCATCAAGGGGAAGCTCATCGATTGAGAAATGGCTGAACAAGTTGTGGTTATGATGGGGTACAATTGTGCTATAAAAAATGACAAAGGGGTAAGTTTCAGAAAAATGCATCAAGTTCGATATGAACTACAGCAAAGTGAAGTGAGAAGGACCAAGAGATGCAAAGTAACAGAAATATTGTAATGATGATCAGCTATGAAAGATGTGGCTACCCTGATCAGTACAATAATCCAACAGCATTCCAAAAGACTCAAGATAAAGAAATGTTATTCATATCCACAGAGAGAAATAAGGAATGCTGAATGCAAATTGAAACATAATTTTCTCACTTTATTTCTTGTGTTTTTTAGTATGGCTAATATAAAAATATATTTTGCCTGGTTTCGTATATATAATTAATATATTACTTGCCTTCTCTGTGGGTGTGGGAAGAGTTAGGAAGGAGGAAAGAATTTGGAACTCAAAATTTAAAAAGAAAAGAATGCTTAAAACAAATAATGAAAAAATTTTAAGTTTTAAATATCCCAGGTCAAGCACCTTTGCACTGGTATGAACCACTTGAATTAATTAATCAATGAATATTTAATGAGTATCTATTCTGAACCCAGCACTGCACTAGGTACTAGGGGTTGGAGTGGAGTGATAGAGTACGAAACATGATCCTCTCCCTGAAAAAGTTTACAACTTAGTCAAGAAATCAAAGACAATACTCAGAAGATAATTAAGTGCTTACAAGCACTTATAATTATACATTTATATTACAAAGAATTATAAGTTCAGATAAGGTGGTATGGAATAGCCAGGGAAAGCTTCATGGCAGATAATTTCACTTGCTGGTTCTGCCATTTACTCTCTATGCCACCTTGGGCAAAGTCACTAAAAGACCTAAGCTCCCTTCAAAGATCTTGATTCTAGTTTTTCCAGTGCCCAGTTTCTTCAACTCTGAAATTCAGGAGTTGAAATAAATAATGTCTGAGGTCCCTTTTAGCACTCAATCAATGATCCTACGATACGCCCCTCAACCCTAACCACCACTCCAGGTAAATGTAATCAGGGACCATATCCCTTTTTGTCTCTCTTTCTCTAGACTTTGCTTTGCAAAAATACTTTTGCCTATAATTAGAATATTGTTGGATAGACTAGAATTGAACAGAATATGTGGAGGGGGAAATGAGGAGCATTGTAGGTGTGGGACATTAAGTCAACAAATACAAGGAAGAAAGAATGAACACAATGAGGGAGACAAAGGAGGGAAAGAGAGAACAGGCTATGAAGGGACTGTCCTGGCTACAACAGGTCCTGAGTGCTCCAGAGCAGGACCAGATGATGGAGGGCCTTGCAAGACTGGCAGAGAGGAGGTCTGGTGAGAATCTACCATGACCAAAGGAACTAAAGGGAGCAAATAAGCGCCCTTACTAGCTCTATAACTGTGGAAAAGTCATTTCACCTCTCTCTATCTGAGCTTCCTCAACTGTCAAATGAGGATAATAATAAATGAGATAAGTGCCTGGTCTGTAATGTGCCAGGAACTGTGCTAAGTGATTTACGAATACTGAGTCACCTGATCCTCACTTACTTCAGAGGTAAGTGTTAATTGTTATTATTATTTCCAGTTTATATTTGAGAAAACTGAGGTAAACAGGGTTAAGTGACTTGCCCAGGGTCACACAGCTAAAAAGTGTCTGAGGCTGGATTTGAATTCAGGGAGATGAGAGCAGTTAATAAACTTAGGTCGGTCTGTCTGTTTATCTATCTACCTATCTTATCATTTGTCCATCTCCTTTAGCTTTCCTATCATCTATCTGTATATTTATGTATGTGTCTAAGTATGTATTTATAGAAATATCTATATACGTATGTGCATGTATGAATGTGTTTACATGCATATAGATATATATATGTATATATACAACTATCTCAAAAAAAAAAAAATGCAAGCAGGGATGTGTTGTGATATGCAAGAGTGGGGGAAATACCCAAGCCACTGAGATTTCATTTTCTTACCCTAACCCTAATAAGGACCTCTCATATAAGGTATGAAAAACTGCTATTACCTAGTCAGGATCTGCATTTTAACCTAAGACTTAGTAGCAGGAGAAACAACTCTGTAGACATTTCAATCATCCAGCAGCCATTAGCAACAGACTGGTGGGTGAAACTTTCAGGGTGGCGTGATTTTCCTGAGAATTTCTCTCCAATCACACCCAAGAGGCAGCTGCCTGTTAAGAATAGCCTTGCCTGGTGGGAGATCTTTCATCACACTTTGGGTTCCGAAACCAAGCAAAATCCATTTCTCCCTCCTGTATTCACTTCCTCTTCTAGTTAAGCTCCCAGGTATGAATGAGCTCAGAAGGTATTTATAAGATTAGCCCATCCCCAAGCTTTTTGTAGATGAGGAATCCAATGTCACTTTAGGCAGTGGGGTGCTTTGTTTGTACATAAAACCCTTCCTACAACAAAGTACCTTATTCTTCTTCTGCTATTGTGCATATGTGACTGCGCCGTCAAAATCATTAGGTGGGAAGCCAAGTTCATCTCCCCTCCATCTTGCATTCTCCCCCTTCCCCTCCCAGGCATTTGGTGTCCTCACACAATCCCTTATGGTAATCACCTTCACCTTGCTGTCCTTTCTTTTGGAAAAAAAGTCCCTCCCCCAGGACTGCATGTTCCCAAATTATCCCTCCCTCACACATCAAAACTCCCTGTACCCTTCACCTTAATCAAGAGGGAGGAAAATGATCTGATAGAAGTATTCACACCAAGACTAAGTAACCAATAGCAACTGAATCTTGTCTTATTAAAAGGTATCTACATTTTAAAGAAGATGCTTTGAGGGCCCATACCTTGAGCCCCAAGGGGCAGTTAGGTGGTACAGTGGATAGAGTGCCAGACCTGAAGTCAGGAAAACTCAACTTTATGAGTTCAAATCTGCCCTCAGACACTTACTAGCTGTGTGACCCTGGGCAAGTCACTTAACTCTGTTTGCCTCAGTTTCTCACCTGTAAAATGAGCCAAAGAAGGAAATGGCAAATCACTCCAGTATCTCTGTCAAGAAAACTCCCAAATGGAGTCTCAAAGGGTTGGACACTGAAATGACTGAACAACAAATCTTGATTCCAAAAGAATGAACCTCTAATGGTAGAAATTCAGACACAGCCATAGCCAGGTTTAGAGGATTCTTTTTTGCAAGCATGGTCCTCGTGGGGAGCACCAGTCAAATCTTTCACATATGGCAGTACAGTGTGATACTGAAGAAAGATAATTAGCCCTGGAGTTACAGGACCTGACTTCAAATCCAAATCCCTTCGCTTCTCTGGTCCTCTTTTTCCTCCTCTTTAAAATGAAGAGGTTGGATTAGGTGTCCTCTGAGCTATGGGTGGACAATCCTGTAACCAAATATAATCGATATAATATAATGTAATCAAATATAATCAACGCATAGATCAGCTGGTTAAAGTTCTTTGTTTGAGAGGCCACCATTGTGGGCTGGAGTCATGTCCACTCCCCTCCGCAACTACCCTCCCGAACCCATGAGCCCAACCATCCATATCACAAATTGGTGTCCTTGATCACAAAGAGACTTGGATAAAAGAGTGTGTGGTTAGCACAAAGTCACCACTAAAACCAGAAAAACAACTTACAATGCTGTGGGTCAGTTGTGTCCCCTTCTAAGACAAAGGGCAAGCCTCTCAGAAGTCATCCACCCATGTTTGTCCCAGCACACAGCCCTAGCCGCATGCTTTCTGCAGAATCCTTATCCATTATTAAAACACATAGTAGTCTGGTCACGTAGAGTGACCACGTAGTAGTCTGGTCATGAATCTAAAATGTACTTTGGGGTTAGATTCTTTTTGACTAATGTCAAACTGGCCAACTTGGACACTCCCTTAGCTCGAAGGGGGAGCCATCTTGTTGTTTCCTTCTGTGGATCATTAGCCCTCTTCCAAAAACATTTTCTCTGCTCTTTGTACCTTCTGTTACATTTTGCCACTGAGCACTTCCTCCTCAGCTGTTCTGCTCCTGTTACTTGTTTTTTGTTTTCATTTTTCTCTCTCTTCTCCTCCTCTCTTCTCTACCACAGGTCATATGGTTCCTCCCAGCCAGCCCTGAGCCCAATGGTTTTTAAACCTTTCCCATCACCCCACACAAACACAACCACCATTGTGGCCTCTCTTCCAAATGAATACCTGGAATCTTTTGGCTTGTTTCTTCATACCTCTTACAGATTTAACTAATCATTTATTCAGAATTACTGAACAGGATGACCTCTGGAATCCTTTTCAACTCTAGGATTCTGTGATAGGAACAGAGAACTTTGTACGAGAAACATTTACAGCAATTGACTATTTCCCATATTTGAATATCATGCCAGATTTCTTTGTTGGATGCAAAGATTCAACAGATGTTATTGGTATCTTTCAACAGATGCATTTGCCTTGTATGAAAAAATGGAACACAGTATGGTATGGTGAGCAGAACACAAGAGTGGAGCTGAATGACCTGGGTATTATTTTCTTTCCCCCAGGGTACTCCAAAATCCAATGACTCTGCTCTCTAAGCTATTTCTTGGCAGGACATCTCCCAATGCTGGGGCATTTTCACAGGCATTTTCTCTCATGCCAGGAATTCTCTCCCTCCTCATCTGTACCCTAGCTTCCTTCAAGTCCCCAGCTAAAATCCTGCCTTGTACCAGAAACCTTTCACAACCCACCTTAATTTTAGCATCTTCTCTTTGTTATTATTTCCATTTTATCCTGTATATAACTCTATAACTTGTCTCAATATAATTGTTACCTGTTATCTCTCTTTAGATTGTGATGTCCATGAGGGCAGAGACTGTCTTCTGCCATTCTTTGTATCCCCACAGCTTAGCACAGTCACTGACACATAGTAGGTGCTTAATAATGCTTATTGACTGACTGTGTGGCATTGAACAAGTTACTTACCTTCTCTCACCTCTGTGTTCCAGATGAAGGCACTGTGAGTATGACAATAATACCAGTACTATTTATCCCATAGAGTTATTGTGAAGGTCAAATCAGATAATGGATGCGAAGCTGCTTTATCAATGAATATCCAAATAAAAACAATCTACAATTAATTTTCTGTTCCATACTTTACAGGAACAGTCACTTTCATTAATGAAATTCACAGATAATGGAATTACCATTTTCACATATTGTTTCAACCCCTTTGACCGCAGAAACTTGAACAAATATTCTAATGAGAAACTTGGCTTGATAGCCTGAGCTCCAGCATTTCTCCTTTCCACTTCTTACTCTCTGAAGAAAACAAGAGTACACCAGAAGACTTGAGTTTGAATCATTGGTTCATCCATTTACTACCTGCACCACCTTGACCATGTTATTAAACTTTTTTGGGACTCAGTTTCCTCATTATTAAAATGAAGGACTCTTGGAATGATCTGAGGTCTATTCTAACTCCAAGATTGTGTGCAGCCTGCCTCAGATCCCTCTTCTGCCTCACAGTCCTTCAAATACTTGAAGGCAGACATCATACACCTCTCACCTCAAATCTTACCTCCTCCACGCTATACCTCTCCTGTCACTTTCTGTGAACTTGCTGTAACCTATCCATGAATGTCCTTCCTAAAATGTGACTCCAAGAAGTGAACTCTGGAAAGGGGAAAAGATGTAGGGAAGCTCTTAATTTCAAACACCCTGTCATCCAATCGGTGGACAAGTACTCTTTAGGTGCCAATCAGATTGGTCATACTCTAAAGTTTAAAGAACCTTGGCTAGGTCAATATCCATTTAGGAATTATCAAGACTGGATGGCACCCAAAGGTATAAATGATAGCTGATGGAAAATTTGAATTTAGCTGTAGCATTTCAGGTCAATAACCTTGTCCCTACATCTTGTCCCTAAGGATGGTGAGTGGGTCTCTCAGCTGGCTAATCAAGCAATGGGAGAGAGCTAAGTGGTATAGTGGATAGCGCACAGGACATGGAGCCAAGTTTACCTGAGTAACCCTGCCTCAGACACACACTAGCTGTGTGACTCTGGTCCAGCCACTTAATCTCTCTGTGTCTCCATTAGATTACTAGATCCACTGTTAGATTATAATCTTCTTGAGGGCAGGAATTATCTTTTGCCTCTTTTGGTGTCCCCAGAGCCTAGCTCAGTGTGTGGAACAAAGTAGGCCCTAATAAGTGTTGGTTTATCAATTGTGTCTCAGTTTCCTCATCTGTAAAATGGGGATAATAATTGGATCTACCTCACAGAGTTGTGAGAATCAAATGAATCAATCTACATAAAGCATTTAGCAAACCATGAAGCTTGGTATAAATGCTAGCTGTCATTGTTGCTACCTTTATTAAAATGGTAAGAGTCCTCAACTGTTGTTTTTCACTCATGTCCAACTCTTCATGACCTTTTTGGGGTTTTCTTGGTGGAGATACTGGAGTGGTTTGCCATTTCATTCTCCAGCTCATTTTACAGATAAGGAAACTGAGGCAAACAGGGTTAAGTGACTTCCCCAGGGTCACACAGCTAATAAGTGTCTGGGGCCAGAGTTGAACTCAGGAAGATGAATTTTCCTGACTCCAAGCTGGGCACTATGGTCCCCCTCAACTGAGGTCCTCTCAACTGAGTCAGTTTCTATTATGTGTCATTTTTTTGTTAATAGCAAGGGTCTCAGAGAGCCTTTTCAGACCTTGTTACCAAACTCCTTAACCAGGGTATGATAGTAAATGTTTAACAATCATCTGTCTGAAAACAGGACACACTTTTATGTTTAATCTGCATTATTAACTTTTTATCCATCATTTTCTTAACTCTAGACAAGTAGTACCACAATAAATTAAGCCCTAACTAGTCATATTTGCCAGTCTCCAAGATGTAAATACTCACATTGAAAATTTAACAATCAGTTCTCAAGAGCTTGTGTGAGCTGCCTCCAGCACACCCATGATCATAACCATTCTGGACCTTAGTCTCTTCATCTTTAAAATGGGGACATGGGAAGAGGACGAAGTAAATCGTCTGGTTGATCTCCAACAACCCCAATCTGTGAGTCTCTTCTAATTCAAATGAAATGATGTGTGTGTTCCTGGGGCAGTGAGGTGGTGCAGAGAACAAAGTGCAGGGGTCATGATCAAGAAGGTCTGAGTGAATATGGGCAACTCATTTAGCCTCTATTGACCTCAGTTTCCTTTTCTGTAAAATGGGGAAATTAATAGTACCTAATTCTCAGGATTGATGTGAGGATCAATTGAGATAATATTTATAAAGCAATTGGCTCATAGTAAGTACCATATAAATATTATTATTATCATTATCAAAAGTAACATGAGATAAAAGAGTGGTAGATTTGAAGTCAGGTCTATGTTCAAATTCTGCTTCTCACATTCATTAGTTATACGGCTATGGATAAGTTGCTTCAAGTATCTCATCTGTAAAGTGGAAACAGAAGGATCGGCCTATTTGTGTCACCTCTCCTAAGTCCTGCTTCAATGGCTCATTGGCATGCAGGAGCTCCAAGGCTGTGCCCAGAATATTGGGGAAGGTAGTTCACAAGAATTCCTTATGAAAATCAAACAAGATGATATCACTGCACTGTCTGTGAACCCTAAAATGCCCTATAAATGTCAGTTATTTTTATCACTAGGTGGAAACTTGGCTCATGAGTGAGGTTCAGGCCCTAGAGGAGAGAAGAGCCTGCTAGAGAGCCATTGGCTTATTAGACCAGCTCTCCAAATGCTCTCCAGGCAGGCATATTTGGCATATTTTGTCCAATGTAACACCCTTACTTCTGACATTTTCTCCCCTCCTTAAGCCAGAAAATGGCATTTCAACTCATCTTTTCATAAGAATATGATAAAGACTAATAAGAAAACTGAGTGGAAAAGGGCATATTTTTCAAATAAAAGTGTTTTCATTTTTTACATGCTTTTTTTATGCCCAAAGATAAATAAATAAATCAAACCCTCTCACCTGATTTACATAACCCTCCATCAGGTATGCCAACCAATCTGGATACTTTCCAAATGTTTAAACAGGAACTGAATCAACTTGGAAGAAAACAAGCCCAAACCAGCTTAAGCCCAATCTCAATGAGGATCATTATTTTGAGCCCTATAGTGTGGTAATGAACCCCAATCTTACTTGTCAGCAGAAGAAAGTAAAATCATAGAATGTTCAAGCAGGAAAGGATCTTAACAAGCTTTGGGCCCAAACTCTGGATTTTCTACTGATGAAGAAATGAGACCAAAAAAGTTTACGTGACTTGAATAAGCCAAGCATTTCTTAAATTCCCACTATGTGCCAAGTACTGTGCTAGGCATTAGAGATACAAAACAAGAAAAGAAGGAAGGAAGGAAGGAAGGAAGGAAGGAAGGAAGGAAGGAAGGAAGGAAGGAAGGAAGGAAGGAAGGAAGGAAGGAAGGAAGGAAAGAAGAGAAAAAGAAAAGAAGAAACAGTCCCTGACTTTAAAAAGCTTACATTCTGTGGAGAGAATCAATGTGAATACACATAAGCATATGTAAAATTTATGCAAAATAAATGTGTTGTAGCTTCAGGTGATACCGGCAGTGGATAAGTGCCCCAAATCCCACAGTGCCCTAAGGCCAGACTGCAGTCTTCCAAGGACCCCTCCCAGGTCCCTGTTCCCCTTATCTTCCTCTCAGGCTCTTGTAATGAACAGCTGTCCCATAAACTTCCAAACCCTACTGATTATCAGAATCTGCAGATACCAGAAGCCTTCCCCAAGCAATTAGAGAAGAATGAGGAGTATACACCAAGGGGAGGTGGGGGGAGGTGATATCCAAGGCTGATAAAGCCCTAACAGATTATTTGGTGAAATAAGCTATTTTTGACTGTGTGAAATACAAACTCACTTCCAGATTAGCTCATTATATATACATCTGATGGGAGACTCCATAACATACCAGGAACTTTCAGCAAGTTTGATTTAGGTAAGTGGCAAGGTTGAGAGAAAGAGGGAGAGAAGGGAGGTGAGTTTAGGGGCTGTGTCACTGTAGGGCTCTAATGGAGTTAATGAATATTATAATACTGTGGGGTTAGGTTATAAAAAGAGTAGCAGCCTTTGTTCTTGGCTCCCTCTGTGCATGGATCCAGAAAGTAACCAAACAGATGTCTATTTCAACAGTGAACTCCTCTGAGCTTAGTGTATTATGAATTATTCCTGATGGCTAGGGACAGCAAAAACCCTGTTTCAGAGGCCAGATAGCTCCCCACCCCCACTTCTTCCTTGGGCTGGGAAGGGGTGGGGCAGGGTTACTGCTCCTAATCAGAAATCCTGAATAGCCACCTTCACTTGGAAGTCAATGCAGGCCTCCTGGGGAATTATGAGAGACAGAAGACCTGGGTTCAAGTTTTTCAAAAGGGGGAACAAAGGGGAACTACTATTCTGAACCTAATTCTGACCAACGATCAATCAAAAAGAACCATTTGTGAAAGTACAAATGATGAGAACCATGGCTAGGGGTGGGGAAAAGGAGCAGTGTCTATCTTACCTTGAGAAGGAAAGAAAATGCAGAGATATCTCACATTCACTCCAGATTTAGGGAGAGTCAAATCCAAAGGGTTAAGAGAAAAAATAGGATGATCCCACAGCCTAAAATTCTACAAGTGATGTTGACCCAAGATGTATGGAAAGCTCTCAAGAATGAAATTCTGAAGTCACAAGAAAAGACGATTTCAATGAGGAAGAAAAGGGAAGCTATCCAAAAAGACTGAGTTAATAGTCAATGCCTAAGAAAATCATCAATCAACCTATATATTTAAATGGCATTTATAGAAAGAGATGGATACAAGGTAACAGACGATGAATACCAACGAAGGGTATGGTCATGGAAGAAATGTGCCAAGAATGCTAAGGTCCCAAAGGATCCAGGACTGGCAATTAACACTGAAGACAAAAAGGTGTTCGTTTAGTTATATTGGGGGCAAAGACAAAGATCAAAGATCACCGCTTGTGGATTGCTTCTGTTGTTGCTCAGCCATTCAGTTCTTTTGGGCTCTTCATCCCCCCATGGACTACAACATGCCAGACCCTTCTATCCTCCCCTATCCCCTGAAGTCTGTCCCAGCTCATGCTTATTACTTCCATGACACCGTATATCCATCTCACCCTCAGTGAGACAGTGACTGTCCTCTTTTTCTTTTACCTTCAATCTTTTCCAACCTCAGGGGTCTTTTTTCCCAATGAGTCCCATCTTCTCATTATGTGGCCAAAGTATTTAAGCATCAGCCTCAGTATTTGTCCTTCCAATGAGTAGTCTGAATTAATTTTTATGTCTTAATGATTTTGATCTCTTTGTTGTCAAAGGGACTTTCAAAAATCTTCACCACAATTTGAAAGCATGGATTCTGCAGTATTCATCTTTCCTTATAGTCCAACTCTCACAGCCATACATTTCTATTGGAAAAACCATAGCTTTGACTATATGAACCTTTGTCACCAAGGCAATATCTCTGCTTTTCAGTACACTGTCCAGATTTGCCATAGGTTTCCTTCCAAGGAGCAAGCATCTTTTGATTTCATGGCTACAGTCCCCATCTTCAGTGATCTTTGAGCCCAAGAATATAAAATCTAACACTGCTTCCATTGTTCCCCCTCATTTTCTAGGAAGCGATGGGACAACTTGCCAAGATCTTGTTTTGTTTTTTATGTTAAGCTTCAAGTCAGTTTTTATACTCTTACAACCTTCTTATCACTCCTTGCTATTCTTTGGAATTCTGCCTTCAGTTGGCTATAACTTTCCCTTTCTCCTTTCCCTTTCCTTCTTTCCTCAGGTTTTGGTAAAGCTTTACCAATGGCCATTTGGCTCTCTTGCTCTCCTTTTTCTTTGGAATGTTTTTTGTTGCTGTCTCTTATACAGTATTATCAATCTCTGTCCATAGTTCTTCAGGAACTCTACCTACCAGATCCAATCCTTTAAATCTATTCATTACTGCCACTTCATACCCATAAGGGATGTTACTTAGGTCATACCTATATGGTCTGATGGTTCTCCCTACTTTCTTCAATTTAAGCCTAAATTTGCAATAAGAAGCTAATGACTCATAGTCAACTGTGTCTTATTTTAACTGAATATATAGAGCTTCTCCATCTCTGGCTGCAAAGTATATAATCAGTCTGATGTCAATAGTGACTATGTGTTTTGTTTTGCTGCTTTAGCTTTCCTATTCCCTACGATGAATGTGACTTTTTTGTGTTATTTCTAGAAGATGTTGTAAGTCTTCACAGAACTGACCAACTTTGGTCTCTTTGGCATCAGTGGTTGGAGAATAGATGTATTGCCATGATATTGAATAGTTTGCTTTGAATTGGAAAGAAAGCCTGATGATAATGGGAGGCATAAAGAAGGTAGAGATACTCGGTTCTTATTTCTTTAGTGTCTACCAAAGCAAATGATGTTCTGATTGAGAAAAACAGAGCAGCAAAAAAAAAAAAAATAGATCTTATATAGCAAAAACCTACAGTAACCTAAGAAATAAAGAAAAAAAAAGCCGTGCCCAGTGGAGAATGATCTTTACACTTGGTATGCCCACCTACTTCCACTTCAGTAGCCAATTAGAAGCTAGAACTAGGTATTCATACAAAAGATGCCACTAGACCAAATCATTTTCTTTCCTGCTGACTATATAAAGTGTAGATGACTCTCTGAGTTCCAGAGGGTTGTTGGGGGGAGGAGGGAGAGAGGAAGTATCCTTCCCCATGTTAGGCTGGTCCTTAAGCATAAAAACCTCCAAGGAAAACCTGTGTCTGGAATTAGGATATCTCCTTAGTGTGTCTTCTTTCCTTTAATACAGAGGGTTCGTGGGGTCACAAAAGGTTGAAAGAGACACTGAATGTTCAACAGTTGAGCCTGGAAGGAACAAACCTTGTGGAGTGACCTACTTGACCCAGCCCAGTAGGGAATGTACCTAACAAACAAGACAATGCCCTATGATCGAGGAAGGAACTCTGTCCTTTGGTTAGACCACATTCAGAAGGGAACATGATGGGGTGAATACTTTGTATCAACTGCTTTAAACTTGAACTCTTTCTCCCCAAAGACCTAGGGGACAGAGGGTAGAGTTTGTCCTAGAGGGAGGTAATGTATTTTTATATTTATGTTCTTATTATATCATCCCAGAAAATATCTCCTTTACAAAAGCTAATTGATATTAGTAGGTCATCAGTAATATTGGGGAAATACTCATTGGGACTGGCTTCAAATGCCATCTAGTTCCATATGACTTTAATCTAAAAATGAGATTCTTTTAAAAACAAAACAAACAAAAAACATCTTTCTATGTCTTCCATTTCGTACCTTACAAAAAGTCATCTGGCTTAGTAGGCTCTTCAGCAGCCTATGAATGGGATTGTTGGGACAAGTGATCATCTGTGAAATCACAAAGTAGGAAGATACCTCATTTATTTGTAGAAGTGGGGTCAGGAAGTTGCAGGTGAGGAATAATAAAATTTTAGAGCAGCAATAATGATAATAGTTGGCACATCTAGGACTTTAAATTCTGAAAATCATTTTACTGTAAATTTTACATTATGTTACATTATTTTGAGCCAGATACCAACCCTGTTACAGATATTATTATCCCCATTTCTGCAAATGAGGAAACTGGAGCTCAACTAATAAGTGTGACGTTAGGATCTGAACTGCTTAAGGGTCTTCCTGTTTCCAAATCCAATGCTCTTTGTATACTGCTTCAGTTAGAAGGGACCTTGAAGGTGACCTTCACAGATCCACAGAATGTTAAAGTTGGAAAATAACTTAGAAGTAATCCAGCTGGAGATTCTCAAACTTTTTAGTCTTAGAAAATTATTGAGGATTCGGTTTAGGAAAGTGTGAAATGGAGGTTGGTATAACAATGTTATCTTAGCTTTAGCTAAATCCACATTTGATAGATCCCTAATGGGCTATTAAGTGAAAAATACGGCATGGTCCACAGGCCAACTCCAGTCTTTTGAAGACACTTAGTTTAGCTTCTCTTCCCCCACATGGCTCTCCTTAAATCCTGAAAAACTTTTGTCCTAATAAGTATGTGCTAACTACATAGGGAGATGTAGAGAAGGCTTTAGGAAGCCCAGATCAGTAGGACAGAGACACAAATAGGAAGTATGAGATGCAAAGGGAAGTGAGAGTAAAGGGGACACTGAGTAGAGGAAGAAGGCACTGACACAGGGGAGGGTCCAGGGGCAGTCAGGTCCAGGTCAGACTAGATGACCACGAAGGTCCCTTTAAATTCTGAGAATGTGAAAAATAGAGAGAGGGCACATGAAGAATTTAGAAGAGGATGCAGATATCTCAAAAAAGGGGGTTGTATGTAAGGACCCTTGTTCTTGGTGGAGCAAAGCAGCCACGCCAGAGGAATCTTGGAAATTCACTGGCAAAATTGCCAATTACAAAAGGTTACCTTGGCCCAGCTGGTTATGAAAGATGAGGAAAATGTTTAAAAAGTGTGTCATGTGCTCTGCCTCTCCAAGGTAAAACTGGTAATAGGATGAGTCACTTGCAAAAGGTTACTTCCAATTTGCCCAACAGAAGTGTGTTAACATGTCAGTTAACTTGAGAACACAGTCTGAGCAAGAAGTAGCTTCCTCAGGTTTTCCCCAATCCCTCTGAGAAGTTTCTCTGAGGGGTTGAGGGTGGTAGAGTATGCAAATCAGGCAAACTGTTTTAATTGACATGAGCTGATGTTCTCAACATGAACTTGCCTCGTCAGGAATGTTTGTCCTCTGCTCCGAGGCTGAACTCAAATATCATACTTTTTTTAAAAAATTAATTAATTTACTTGTTTTCAGTTTTACACACACACACACACACACACACACACACACACACACACACACACACACACACACACATATATATATTAGATGTTTTCCCTCTCCTTAGCCCCATTTCCCCCCTTCCCTCCCTGAGACAGCATGCAATCTTACATAGGTTCTACACATACATTATTAAACACATTTTCACCTTAGTCATGTTGCATAGAAGAATTAAAATGAAATATCATACTTTTTTAATGAAGATCCCCTAGACATGCCTCTTAGTACCTCTCAGTGACAGGCACATCTTCTAAGCAGAGTCTCCTTAGGAAATACAAAGGCAGCTCTTGCCACTTGCCATATATCTCCAGCTCTTCAGGAGCCAAATCAATAAATATTGGTGAAGCATCTACTACGTGTCAGGCACCACGCTGAGCACTGGGGTTACAAAGAAAGGTAAAAGATGGTCCCTGCTCTCAAGAAGTCCACAATAGTGAGGGAGAAAACAGACAAAGATCTATGGATGCAAGATAAATTGGAGATAATCTCCGGGGGAAGACTTTCGCATTAAAGAGGGTCAGGAAAAGACTTCTTGTAGAAGGTGAGATTTTAGCTGAGACTGGGAAGCTAGAGGAGGTGGGGGAAGGTGCATTCCAGGCATTAGGACAGGGGGTGAAAACACAAGGTTAGAAGATGACGTGTCTTGTAAACAGTAGGGAGGATATCATTGCTGGCCTCAGTATATGGAAGGGAGTAAGGCTGAAGAAAATTGGAAAAGCAGGAAAGCACCAGGCTATGAAGATCATTGATGGCCGCACAGAGAGCAGGGTGGGACTGCAATCCCACACCAATGGTCCCTCCACTTCCAAAAGAATTATAACTTGTGCAATACTGAAACAGGTTTTCCTAATCCTAACAGCAAGGAAACTGAGTGGGGTACTGTTGGATGTTAGTGGCCATGGGTATGTAGAACACAACATATACCCCCAAAAGACTATGTCATACAAGAGAGGGAAGATATGTAAAAGGTCTTTGGTTCTTCCAGACTGGAGATGAAAGGCACAATTATGGTGCCACAAATATGAGAAACAAAATCATCCCACTATATGTTATATGGCTTTGGAAAAGACACTGTCTACATCTTCTGCCTTTCTTACCAAACTTGCTTGCATCCCTAATCTGTTATTCTGCAAGGATCCAGATGGGAGGGAGGGGAATGACATCCACAAAGAGAAAGGGGAAAGCACTCATGTAGCACCGGCTACTGTCAGGTACCATACTAAGAGTTTTACAAGTGTTATTTGTTTTCAGCTTCCCAGCAACCCTGTCATGCAGGTACTGTTTTTATCATTGTTTTATAGTTCAGGAAACCGAGGCAAAAAGAGGTTAAGTGGTTGACCTAGGTCATTTATACAGTTAGTAAGTGTCTGGCCCTAGATCTGAATTCAGATCTTCCTGATTTCAGACCCCCAGATCCATTCACACTGGACCACCTAACTCAAATAAAGAAAAACCTCCCCCAGATCAAAGCTGGGCAGGAATGGAATGAGCTGCCTCCTGAGGAGGCAGGTTCTTCATCACCAGAAATTATCAAATAGAAGGTGAATTCCTACCTGTCAAGAATGTTGTTAGAGGCAGCTAGGTGGGGTAATGGACAGCATTGAACCCTTGGAGTCAAGAAGTCCTGAGTTCAAATCCACCTTCAGATAACTGAATGACCCTAGGCAAGTCACATAAACCCTTTGTGCTCTGTGTCCTCATCTGTAAAATGGGAATAATAATAGCACCTACTTTCTACGGTCATTGTAAGAAAAAAACTGTGATAAAATTCATAAAGCACTTTGTAAACCTTGAAGTGCTTTATAAATACTAGCTATAATAATGACTATTAGTTTCTATATTTGGGGAGGGAATTGTTCTAGATAATCTATAAGATTTCTTCTAACTAATATACAAGCTACAATAACAGTCTAGGGCAGAGGGCAGCTTGAATTAAGAAATCTAACAGAACTTTCTCTACCATGCCACAGAAACACGTTCACTCTGGAGTTCACTTCCCTCCTGGACTCTTCATACTGGAAGTACCCTCTATGCTCACAACCTCTTCCTCTGATTGGCTGGTTGCTCCCTGTGTTGAATCTCTATGTTGAACCTCCCTATGGTTGAACTTCTATGTTAAGAAAGAGTCTCCATCTTCTCCAGCGGCACTGCTGAATCTCTAGACTTTCTCAACCATGCCAGCATGAGCATATCTCCAATGCTCCTCCCTTTCAGCTTTTATTGCATATTAGAATGTAAAGGGAGAACTGTCTTTCTTTCAAATTGCAGTGCCTGGAAAACTTTAAGTGCTTAAATTTTTGTTAACTTACTTGGTGATGACTCAACTTGGAGCTTTTATGGCCACAGTCATCACCTATGTGTAGGGCTTCATACTTCGGGATCTGACTTAAGAACTGTTTGTTTATGGCTGGTACATCTCCACCCTCACCACTCTCTGGACAGAGACTTTACCAATAGGTCCCTCATTCTTAATCTTTCATAAGTGACCAAAAATATGACTAATTCCTCATTGCATTCCTTACTGACCATTTTAGGTTGTTTGTGAAAATCACAGACATACTCATAAAGATGCTGCAGATTTAATTCTTTAGAAAAGTTTGGAAATTTCCAATTTATTCTTATGAACAAAGGCATTGATTAATTTTTTTAAAAAAACTTTCAATAAAAGAGCTAGTAGATTTATCATAGGGGCAGGCAGTAGGAATCAGTTTCTTCCCCTCTCGGAATTGCTTGAGGACTCTACAAAGAAATGACCTACTATGTCTCCAGAGGTTCTATGATGATATCATCCACCTCCAGACAGAGAGGTGATGCCAGATGTCCACATTTTTGGACAAGAACATTGGATTAGTTTTGCTTGACCATACTTATTTTTGTTGTTTTGAGGTTGGGTTTCTCTATTTTCCCTAGTTTGGAATACATACAGCAATCGCTCACTAGCCTGATCCCCATGCTGATCAGTTTGTGGGTTTTGACTTGCACCATCTCCAGCCTAAACTAATTTGCTTCCTCTTTAGGTAGTCTGTTGACCCATTTGGGGAGCTCACCATTTTGGTACTGCAGCTCAGAATTCCCTAGTTCAAGAAATCCTCCTGTCTTAGCCTCTCCATTATCAGGAATTATAGGCATGTACTATCACATCTGACTAGCAGGAGGGTTTGGTTTGTTTGTTTGTTTTTCCTTGGTTTTTACTTGGGGAGAGGGAGGATGACAGAAGGGAGTTAGTAATAGCGATTTTTAAAAGAGAGCAACTGTATGTGTGTGTGTGTGTGTGTGTGTGTGTGTGTGTGTGTGTGTAAATGCGCAGAAGGAAACACAAAGAGGATAATTTTGAAAATAATGTGTAGAGTTTATAATATAATTTTAAAATAACTTACTGGTATTTTTGTTTTTATATCACCTGTACATCTCCTTTTTTCCCTCCTCTTCCTCTTCAAAGAAACATCTCTTTTAACAAAAAATATTTTGCAAAGAAAGGACAAGATGAAAAAAATCAGCATATCTGGTCAATACATTAAAAAAACAAACCAGAAGATGCAAGCAATGCTCCACATCCATGGACCTTCCAGCTCTGCAAGGGAGAGGGGCATGTCTTCTCCTATTTCTTCTTTGAGACCCTGTCTGTTCTTTGCAATCTTGCAACATTCAATTTTTTATGGCTGTTGCTCTCTCTATTTGCATTGCTGTACATCATATATGGTTTTGTGTCTGGGGCTTTTTTGCTCTGCTTCCTTCACTCTGTACTGGTTAATCCATGCTTCTCTGCAGTCATCATATTCATCATTTCTTAAAGTAAAGAAATATTCCATTGCATGCATCAGCTACCACAATTTGTTTAGCCATTCCCCCTCAATGGGTATCTACCATTTGAAGTGTGTGTGTGTGTGTGTGTATGTGTGCATAAATATGTGTGTACATAGGTACATATATACAAGCAATTATGTATATATATGGGAAACACATGCCTAACCATATATTATATAATATGTTCATAAAAATATATTTGCATACATATATAACCAAGCATATATTTATATACATATTCAATGTATTTATATGTGACCAACCATCTATTATATTTTATACATGTATGTGACCATCTATTATATTATATATAACATTTATATACACACATATGTATGTATGTATGTTACGTATATACATAACAATGGGTAGGTAGTGACCAAGTTGTTGCTTCACTCACTTATTCATTACAGTCACACTCTAAGTTGGTGACTCATTTTCATTCTTAGAAATTCAAGAACCAGCAGAATCATTGCTACCAAAGCTGAAGTCACCATATTAATATTCCCAGAAGACATCGGAGCAACACATCCTTGGCAGGTATTTCTGATCAAGTTCATTGTGTTCACAAGGCATCCTTGCCTGACTTACTCCTTCCTCCAGCTGCCGCTCTGCCCATTCTGCTCCCACAGGGTTGACCCTCCCATTTCCATATCAGGATCCTCCACCCATGGCCAACACATGTTGGTATTCAGATTCTCTAGTGATGACCTCAGTATAAATGTTCACTTGTAGGAAATTTATTCCTTGCTTGAAACTGCCCCTCCCAGGAGAGGATGGAGGCTTAGATCAGATCAGGGAATAGATTCTAGAGGAAGCAGATTCACAAAATTCACACTGAACTTTTGGGACTTCTTTGTTTGGGACTTTTTTCCATTCCCAGGTTATCATGAGGGTTAAAGAGTTAAGTAAGACAGACCAAAGAGCCAGTGGAAACAAATCCTGGAGAATTTGGGGCTGAGGCCAGTTATTAAAACACTACTCTTTGCTTCATTTAAAGAATTGAGATTCCTAATGAAAATAAGGTAAGCAACGGATGGATCAGAAGACAAATGGACAACAGAAATTGAATGGTCAGGTCTTAGGATAAATCCCCCTGTCCTAAAAATGATGGCTAAACATGAATCTTGGCAAGAGACTATTTTCCTTAAAGGCTTGTTATCAGTGGTTTTGTATAATAAGAGAAAGGGAGGCAGAGAATGTGTAAATGGCTAAAATAATTTTAGAGTTGCCTCAGTTCTGGGAGTTGTGCTCTAAAACCCTACCCTAAAGGTAGGAATGCCCACTTATATAGCAAAAGAAAGTCCTGTTACTGTAGACAAGTTGATAATGAAAAAAGGTAAACCCATCTTTACTCTGAATTATAAAAAGAGGCAGCTCTGGTTGGACAGAACCTCTCCAGCAGAGACAGACTGTTTAGAAAGCAAACAGATACAGATATGTGCCGGCCAGCTTAGATGATGCTGAACGGTATTGCTCCCTGCTTTTCACAATAGGAATCTGAATGTACCCAGGATGGTCCAGTCCTTGTTTCATCCTACAGATAAGCAAGATGATGGGGGAGGGAGGTGGCAGAGAGAAAAACAAAACATGGTAGTTTCTCTTTTTCCTTCCATTAAAAAAAAAGGCACACTCCTGAACACTGGGCAAAGATCCAGGTCATTGAGAACTTAGCATAAAAAGGGATGTAACTGAACTCAGAAGGGAAATGATCTCATGAGGCTGTTTAAAAGGTCTGCTACCATGAGCATTTTTGAAATAGATACCACTCAGCTTTGTAGGACTGGTCTTTTCCACTCATTGGCATTTCTTAAAGTTGTGGAATGTGATCTCCATCTGGAACTTTTTCTTAGGAAAAGTTATCCTAAGTTGTACATCTATGCACCACATAAGGCTGTTTGAGACTGCACATCAGAATCCCTCACTATCCATGCTTAGAAGGCAAAGAAATAAAAGCGGGCCACAGCATCCAAACTTTGGAAGCTTTTCCCTAGAGGGCCAGGAAAGGGATGGGGAGGTGGGTGGAGACTATTAGAAGCCACAGGGTTGAGGCCCAAGTCCCAAGAGGGTCAAATTGTTTCAGCCCTGGATCCCTCAGAAGCCCACAGGTCCCAAGGCCCAAGCCCAAAGATAGTCAGAGACTATTATAGTTCATCCCCTTCTACAAAGCTTACTAGTCTGGCCCATATTTACCTAACATACTTCCCCTCCTCTCCTTTCCTCCCCTTCCCTCCCCTCCTCTCCCCTCCTTTTACCTGTATGCCCATAGTATAGATCAGCTCTACCACCCATACTTTCTGGCACCTGCTGATAGTATACATACATATATGAATATACACACACATGTATATGTATACATTATATGTATAAATATGCACATATATGTATGCATATACACTTGTGTTTGTATGTATGTACACACACATATTCTTTGTATGTAGGTATTGAGTTCTCAGTTGGACTATAAGTTCCATAAAGATAGGGACGTGTCTTCTTTGTATATCACACAATGTTAGTGTAGTTCTGGGCACACACTTGGCACTTACTATCCATTTGTGGGTTTGACCTAGATTACCTAAAGACTGCAGAAGTCAATGAACGGAGTGGCCCTGTGAATACACAACCCTTTATTCCACAGATTCAGATACACTGAAGGTCAGCTTGTCTGTGTTCCTCCAAAACAAACAACAACGAATACCTACCTTTACATCATAGAAGTTATAATAGAAAGAGCATGGTCTTATTCTCCAACGCTAGCTAAAGGTCTCCACTCTTTAAACACCTTAGGATCATATGAACTTAGATTTAGACCAGAGGGGTCCTTAGATGTTTTCTTGTTCAACCTCTTCATCTTTCAGATGGAAAAAAAAAGTTCACAGAGTTTGAGGAACTTGTCCAAGGTCACCCAGAGAGAAAGTGAAAGAGCTGGAATTCAGGCTGAGAGTTTTGTGGCCTCCTAGTTACCATTCTTTCCACTAAATCACACTTTGAGGGAGAATAGATAACATACATGTAAAAGTGTCCAGGGTATAAATGAAGGGGGTCTATTTGGCCTTCATGTCCTCTTTATGCTACATAAGGGGCACTACCTCTCTAGGTATGTCTTTGTGCCCCTTAACTCAGGTCTACTCTTACTAATCCATCTTTGGTCAAAACTCCCAGATCCCCACTCTTAACTACTTAGCCTGAAGGAAATAAATCTATCCAGCAAATTCAGCCTGAGCTTCAGGTATTAGTCAACTGAAAATAGCTTATTAATAAGGATGCCCCTCCACTTGAGGATATAAAAGAAAAGGCTCTTGAAGAGCAGAATTTGAGGACTTCTGGTAGGTTGTGGAGACAGAGATACTAAGGTCAGAGTAAAGGTCATGCCCTGTGTGTGGCTTCCTCTTCAACTGTACCTAAGGTCAATCCCACATAGTTTTGGTGAGAAGCCCAAGTATACAGAACAAAGTTGTGGGTGTACAATTCAGAGAATTATAGAAAATTAGAAACCATCTGGCCCAATCCTTTCAATTTTACAAATGAGGAAACTGAGGTTCAGAGAGGTAAACTTCGGTACTGAGGTTCAAAAGATATAACTGAGTTTCTTAAACTGGAATCTGAGTTTATTTTTTTAATATTTTGATAAATATAGTTTCAGTATGATTGGCTTTCTTTGTAATCTCCTGTTTTTTTTTCTTTCATGTATTTAAAAACATTATTCTGGGAAAGGGTCCACAGGTTTCACCAGATCGCTGACAAAAGGGACTTTGAAAACAAAGAAAAGAATAAGAACCCTTGAAACACAAGAGAAGGGAGGAACAGTGACAGATTCAGTGTGGAATAAGCTGCCTCTAGAGGTATTAGAAATCCAGAGGCAGCATGGTGCAAAAGCACATATGCTAAGCTCGAACTCAGGAGACCTGTATTCTAGTTCTAATATTTTCATTACCTTTCTGTGTGAACTTGGATAAATCACTTAAACTCTTTGGGAAGTTTCTTCATTTGTAGGATAGAGGAGAGGTTGGATTAGGTTATATCTAAAGTCCTTTTTCAACTCTGTCAATGAATTTATCTATGTCATTTAAGCAGGTCAGTCAGTCAATAAGCATTTATTAAGCATGTACTGTATGCCAAGCCCTGTCCTAAGTAATGGAAGTAAGAGGTGGGATGCCACTTGTCAGAGGACAAGTAGACAACAAGAGGACAACATTAAAATTCTGTTGAGGGGATTTCTCTTCAGGTATGAGTTAATCTCATCTCAAGCACTTATGATCTGTGTAAATACTTCATATTTTACTGTCTTCACTTAATTACTCAGGGCTTCACTTTCCTCATCTGTAAAATGAGATGATTGAGTTGGATGATCTCCAAGGAAGGGTCCTTCCAGTTGTAAAGACAGGACCCTGTGACTAGTTGGATGGACTCTTAAGGGTTGTGTCAGGAACCAGATGCCTGGTCCTTGTGGGACGACTCTTTTGCTCAGAAACCTAGAGTTTGGGGTCACCCTTGAACAAGCTTTAATTAGGGTAACATGGGAAGAATAAGATTTAAGGTAGCACAGAGGGGAGAACCCCCCAAACAAATAACATCAAGTGCACAATGAGTGTAGGGGCTCCCCAAGGAGAAATTCCACAATCTGGGAACTGTAAGGATGAGCTGTGACATGTGGTCTGCCCAGATAGCACAGTTCTGGGCCCTAGTGAGGGAGCACAAATGGGGAGGAGAGAGCTGACAGGCTGACCCACAGCCAGAGTGTCTGTGTGAATGTGAGCAGGTCTCATTATAGACAACCCCAGATAAGACACCAGTTCTAGGCTAAGTGGCTTGTCCCAGATGTCAACATTAGAATTTACTCTCAGATTATAAGAACAATAAAAAGAATGGCTTTTATATAGCATGTATTATGTACCACACACTGTGCCAAATGGTTTAGAATTATTAACCCTGGGATGTAGGTGCTATTTTTATCTCCATTTTATAGATGAGGAAACTGAGGCAAACAGAGATTATTGATTTTCACACATATCTCCTCAAACAGCGTTCTAATGCTCTTACCATCACACTATATCACCTATTTCATCTATATCATCTATTTTTTCTTCTCCATCCCTAAGGTAGTTATCCTTGCTATACCCTATATTATCAAATGAGATTAAAAGAAAAAAGTACCTAGCAGATAGTAAGTAGGTACTTAATAAAAGCTTATTCCCTTTCCCTTCCTTATTCCAAAGGTAACCCTGAACTAACTTCATGATTCTAGGCACAGGTAGAGAGTCATCCCATCAGGCAGTTTGAGAGAGAGAGAGAGAGAGAGAGGAGAGAGAGAGAGAGAGAGAGAGAGAGAGAGAGAGAGAGAGAGAGAGAAAGAGAGAGAGAGAGAGAGGAGAAAGAGAGAGAAGAGAGAGAGAGGAGAGAGAGAGAAGAGAGAGAGGGAGAGAGGGAGAGAGAGAGGGAGAGAGAAAGAGAGAGAGAGAGAGAGAGATATGAACACAAATGGAGACATAAAGAGGAATTGATATCAACATAGAAACAGAGGTAGAGATCAAAGTAGATAGTGATAATAGAGTTATGCATCTATCTGTCTATCCATCCACCCAACTGACTGGCACTAAGGACAATGAGCTGAATCCACAACTAAGAGAATATAATCCAATCCAACAACATTGATTAAAGCTCAATTACTTTTGGAAAACTGTGCAGCGCTTTCATCAATCTTCTATGGCTTGTTTCCAAAAGAGCCCATTTCTGTGACATCATAGATATGCTCTACAGCTGTGAATCATGAGAAACTAGGGTCTTTGAAGAATAAAAATGATGGGTATAATAATAAGAAATGGGGATATAATGGATATAAGGAAGCTGCAGGATATGACCCACAATGACTTACATATAAGAAGTTATATGTTATAACTATATCCAAGTTATAAATACCCAAGGAAGATATGAACTGGTCACTAATTGAGAATGAAAGACAATAGGCATGGCTGCCTCTGAAATAGGAAAAGGACAAAGGAAGGTTTATGGAAGTTTATAGAATCATAGAGATGAAAGGGACAATGGAAGAGATCATAATAGAGTTCAACCCCATCATTACAGATGAAGAAACTGAGGCTCGGAGAGGTGAAATTATTTACCCCAGGTAATTTAGAACTGGAAGGGAGCTATGATCACCATAGTCCAACTGCTTTAATTTGCATCTGAGAAAAGTGAGGCCCTGAAAGAGGAGATGATTTACCCAAGGTTATACAAGTAGTAAGTAGCAGACCCAGTGGTCTCTCTAATATCCCACGTATGGGATGAAACCATTTGATCTACATCTGTAAGAGGGGGCACAGTCTGTATCCATGGAAGGAGCTCTCTTACACCGATAACTGTCATGGATCCCTCAAAAATTTGTTTGAAAGTTCTCAATGTGTACATTTTCAGTAAATGCTTGAATTACTTTAACTAGGAACAAAGATAAATCAGTGGTTATAACTTTAGTGAGCAAAGACTCCCTGGTCAGCTTCTCTACGTAACCTTGACAAGTCTGTTGACCTCCCTTCATCTCACTTTCACTATGTTCAACGGAATGTTGAAATCCCATTTAGGGAAAGGGGAGTTTAGCTCAGTTATCTAAAGTTCACAGATTTTTTTCCAATGAAATGTGCCAAGTACAGATTATTATTAGTGAGGAAACTTTCCTTTTGCAGTTTCACTCATGTTCCTTTCACAACCAGATGATCTTTTATTGACACTACCTAATATTGGCAAAGATAAGGGGACAAAAAACACCAAAAACTGGCTGAGCTAAGCAACAGCTATCTCTTGAGAATCAAGTGACAGATGAGAGTGTGAGCCCTCTTTACTCAATGGAGATCAGAATGGAGAAGGACCAGACCTCTTCCAGTCTTCTATAGAAGATGTTCATGAATGTCCCAGGGAATTGGACCAAAAGGAATTTCTTCCAGCTTAGCGACAGAATTAGTAATGTGTGAGGAATGCACTCTTTGACACCAGCCTTGTATAATCAGCAAGACTCTGTCAAATAGCTTGAGGCCTAAAAGTAGCCCAGATAGACCTCCTTGGCCTGAATAGTCCTGTTTCTGAAATGCCATATGTAATCAAACTGTCAATCAAATCATGTACAATAAAAAAGGACATATCAAAAGAATCAGAATAAGTCTGAGGAAAGCAAGATGGCTTCCAGCTATGAGCACCAGAGAAAAATTTATTAAAGTAACACCAGAGATGAGCCTTCAAAAATGAATAGAATTTCATTAACTGTTCTTACAATTTTGGAATTGTTTCATCTTCATATCTGAAAATATTTTTGTTGGGTTCTTTATTAAGTTTTAAGCTTATTCTGTTGAAAACTCTACAATTCTTCCATTCATCCTTGACTTCCTTCTCTCCCTGTCTCATCCCCTATAACCAGACAGTAACCAAGTCCTTCCATTCTACCTTTACCATCTCTCATCTGTCTTTTCGTCTCCCCCACCATGCCACCCTACCATAATAGCCTCCCAACTATTCTCTTTGCCTCTGGTGAGTCCCCAATCTGATCCATCCCACATGTCAAAGTAACCTTCCTAATATAGAGCTGGAATCATGTTCCTCTCCTGCTCAAACATGTTTTCTGGCTCCCAATTGCCTTCCAAATGAAGTCTAAAATCTTTATATTGGCATTAATGTGAACCCAAGTAGCTTTCTAGCCCTTCAAATTTAAATCTATGATCCTAGGAAATGAATCATTTTGGAAAAATAAAGATTTCTTTAGTAAAGAGAATAAGCTTAGAGTCTTCTTAAGCTTATGTTTT